>NC_140988.1:232050133-232577962 GCF_052327205.1 Somniosus microcephalus
CCTGACCTCCAGAATCCCTGATTTGCTACTGACCGGCCCCAAGCTTCCAGTTTCCCACGCCCAGACCATCACTTTCCTTTGCAATAACTGCAGCCTACACTTGCCTGCATGGGGCTCCTTCCACAGCACCGTCGGTATGGCAATGATATCTGAGGCCTAATATCCGGGGCTCCTCGGACCTTACCATTTGTGCGGACAATTAAGGTCCCTGCGCTGGGGAGTACCCAAAAATACCAAATTTTTTGCCAAATGTTTTCATGCACGGTCTATCCATGCTAAGGGGAAAATTCGCTTTGAGAATGAATTACCGTGGATGTCTTCCAGCCATTTCTCGTACTCATTTTCTTCAGCTTGTGAGGTGGTGAAGCACGCTTCGCCAAAGCATGGCTGATCTGTCCATATCTTTTCGATCCTCTCCCCTCTTATTATCTAGAGGAATTTTTATAATTGTGCAAAGCTTATCAGGAGAGTAGACAGCTTGTGAAACTACCATAAAAGTAAGGTTTTGAAAGATTCACGATTAGGATTTACACTAAGCATTCTGGAAGCAAGACCGCCTACATCCACCTCACTAATATTGCCTGCCTCTGCCCCTGTCTCAGCCCATCTGCTGCTAGAACTCTCGTCTATGCTTTTGTTACCTCAAGACTTGAATATTCCAATGCTCTCCTGACCGGCCTCTCCTTCCACCCTCCATAAACTTCAGCTCATCCAAAACTCTGCTGCCTGTATCCTAACGCCCATCACCTTTGTTCTCGCTGATCTACATTGGCTCCCGGTCCAGCAATGGCCCAATTAAAAATTCTCCTCCATGGCCTCGCCTCTCACTATCTCTGCAACCTCCTCCAGCCCAGCAACCTTCTGTGCATCTCTGATTTCCTGCGCCCCACCATTGGTGCCTGTGTCTTCAGCTCTCTAGGCCCTACGCTCTAAAATTTCCTCTCTGCCTCGCACACCCCCCCACCCTCCTTTAAGATGCAGCTTAAAACCTGCCTCTCCCTGTCCTAATAACTCCTTGTGTGCCAAATTTTGTCCGCTAACACTCCTGTGTAGCGCCTATGGATGTTTCACTACGTTAAACGCAGTATATAAATGCAAGTTGTTGTACTATAAGTGATCAGGGAACTATTTCAGAAAAGTGTAATTGACATATGGAATAAATTACCAGGGAATACTATTGAAGCAAGCATCATAAATGGGTTGGAGAAAATTGGATTATTTCTGGGGGGAAAGAGGGTAGAGGGATAAACCAAAAAGGGGCAGATATGTTGCGCCCAATGATCTTGTCCTGTGCATTAAAATTTGTTGTTTCCCATTTCCTATTTTGAATGAGAGTTCATTATTGCTAAATGTTCAGGTTACCAGACCTTTTATTAACTCTTACTGGATTGATTACATGAGCCTGAAATTTGTAGTTTGTAGTGGATACTTTCTTGTAATGCTTTTGGGGTTATTGTTCAGTTTATATAAAATTTTAATTTACTAATATGTTTCTGTTTACAAAATCAACCAGATTATGTTTGTTGCCACTAGCTTAATCTATAACCTGTTTCTCAGAAGGCTGTCTGGGTCCATCGAGGTTATTGGAGGCCAGTTAATTACCATTGCTCGTGTGGAGGGCCGGCGTCGGGACCGGGGTGGAGCAGACGAAAATGCCATCCAGGTTTGTTTACTACTTGTGTACAAATAATCCAACAATTAATCTGATGTTGTATGCAAGATACCATAAGTATTTTATGGATTTAGTGGCAGTTTCTATTTTTTTTTTAAAAAGGATTGTAGTTTTATAGTGCAGTGGGTAGAGGCAACTCAAATGATTTGCTGTGTAAGAATAAGTCTAGCCACTAGTATTTATAAAAAAAAAAAAAAAAAAATTAACCTGCGAACAGTTTCTAATAAACTTGAACTGTTTTTTTTCACTTGAGTATTTTTGTTGAAAGTGGTAGGTGCTGATGACATTAGTGTTCTAACTGGCAGGAAAGATTTGATGCTTGTTGAAAGTCTCGGGAGCTGAGTTTAATGTACACAGTTCTAGAAGTGTCCTGGTTGAAGTTCCATTCTTTTGCATAATTAGTCTATTAGCCTTGAGATTCCTGGGTTATGTCTTCAGCACTTAGCAGTTACACAACATTTTTAAAAAATCAACTGAAGTAGAGCAAGGAAGGAGTGGATGTTTGGTGCCGTTCATAATAATTGGGTTGAAATTTAAAAGTACGTTTTTTTTGTGAGGTTGGGGGGAGTGAAATGAAGAGTAAGAAAAGGAAGTGGGTTAGTGCATTTTGTAGTGATTTAATGCAGATTTCAGGCAGTTACTTATCATTAAGACTAACATTAAACTTCAAAATCATTGCAGCTGCCTTTCTAGCATAGTCAGAATTTTGCAGCACAGAAACAGGCTATTCAGCCCAGCAGGTCTATGTCAGTGTTTATGCTCCTTAGTAGCCTACTTCATCTAACTCTAACTAAGTTTAGACTTTATATGTTGATAAATAATGGTAAATGTAGTGTCATAGAGTCATAGAGTTTTACAGCACAGAAAGAGGCCCTTCGGCCCATCGTGTCTGCGCCGTCCATCCATCCCTGTCCAGTCTAATCCCATTTTCCAGCATTTGGTCCATAGCCTTGTATGCAATGGCATTTCAAGTGCTCATCCAAATGCTTCTTGAATGTTGTGAGGGTTCCTGCCTCTACCACCCTTTCAGGCATTGAGTTCCACATTCCAACCACCCTCTGGGTGAAAAAGTTCCTCCTCAGATCCCCTCTAAATCTCCTGCCCCTTACCCTGAATCTATGCCCCCTTGTTATTGACCCCCCTACTAAGGGGAAAAGTTCCTCTTTATCTACCCTATCTATGCCCCTCATCATTTTGTACACCTCAATCAGGTCCCCCCTCAGCCTTCTTTGCTCCAAGGAAAACAACCCCAGCCTGTCCAGCCTCTCTTCATAGCTGAGGCGCTCCATCCCAGGTAACATCCTGGTGAATCTTCTCTGCACCCTCTCCAAAGCAATCACATCCTTCCTATAGTGAGGCGACCAGAACTGCACACAGTACTCCAGCTGTGGCCTCACCAGCGTTTTGTACAGCTCCATCATAACCTCCCTGCTCTTATATTCTATGCCTCGGCTAATGAAGGCAAGTATCCCATATGCCTTTTTAACCACCTTATCGACCTGTTCCGCTGCCTTCAGGGATCTATGTACATGTACACCAAGGTCCCTCTGACCCTCTGTACTTCCTAGGGTCCTACCACTCATTGTGTATTCCCTTGCCTTATTTGTCCGTCCAAAATGCATCACCTCGCACTTTTCAGGGTTAAATTCCATTTGCCACTTTTCCCGCCCATCTGACCAACCCGTTTATATCTTCCTGTAGCCTGAGGCTTTCCTCCTCACAATTTACCACCCCACCAATTTTCGTGTCATCTGTGGTTTATAGAAATGTCTGAAATCTAAGAACTCTGATCCCTCAAGCTTGCTTCGCCATTCAATAAAATCTTAGCTGAACTTTGACATCAAGCAAGGATAGAGCGGGTGAATGGAACTGACTGGATTGCTCTAGAGAGAGCCAGCATGGACTTGATGGCCGAATGGCCTCCTTCTGTGCCATTATGACTCTATCAACTCCACTTGTCCGCCCTATCTCCATATCCCTCAACTCCCTTCATACCCAAAAATCTAGCGATTTTAGTATTGAATATACTGATCAACTACGAATCCACAGCCCATCAACTGCAAATCCACAGCCCTTTGGCGCAGAGAATTCCAAAGATTCACAACCCTCTGAGTGAAGAAATTCCTCCTCATCTCAGTCTTAAATTGTCGATCCCTTATCCTGAGACTATGCCCCCTAGTTCTAAACTCTCCAGCTAAGGGAAACAGTCTCTCAGCATCTACCTTGTTGAGCCTTTTATATGTTTCAATGAGATCACACCTCATTCTCCCAAACTCCGGAGAATATAGGCCCATTCTACTCAACCTCTCTGTGATTTGTGTACATGGTCACCCAAGTCCCTCTGAATATCAACATTTCACAGTCTCTCACCATTTGAAAAATACTCTGCTTTTCTATTTTTCCTACCAAAGTGGATAACTTCACACTTTCCGACATTATATTCCATCTGCCACCCTGTTGCCCAATTACTTAACCAGTCTGTATCCCTTTGTAGCCCCTTTGCGTCCTCCTCACAGCTTACTTTCCCACCTAACTTTTTACGTCAGCAAACTTGGATATATTACACTTGGTCCCCTCATCTAAGTCATTAATCTAGATTGTAAATAGCTGTGGCCCAAGCACTGATCCTGGCGGCACTCCACCAGTTACTTCCTGCCATTATTCCGACTCTTTGTTTTCTGTCCGTTAACCAATCCTCAATCCATGCTGATACATTACCCCCAATCCCAATCCTAATCTTGAGTGACAACCTCTTGTGTGGCACCTTATTGAATTTCTTCTGAAAATCCAAATATATGTCATCTACTAGTTTCTCCCTTATCTACCCTGCTAGTTACACCCTTAAAAAACTCTTAATACATTTGTCAAACACAATTTCCCTTTCATAAAACCGTGTTGACTCTGCCAAATCATATTGTGATTTTTTCCAAGTGTCATGTTACCATGTCCCAAATAATTGTTTCTAGCATTTCCCTCACTATTGATGTCAGGCTAACTGGCCCATAGTTCCCTGTTTTCTCTCTCCCTCTTTTCTTGGCAGCGGGGTTACATTTTCTACCATCCAATCTGCTGGGACTGTTCTAGAATCTAGAAGATCAATACCAATGCATCCATTAACTCTGCAGCCACCTCTTTTAAAACCCTAGGCCATCAGGTTCAGGGGATTTGTCGGCTTGTTGGTCCCATTAATTTCTCCAGTACTTCTTCATTACTAATATTAATTACATCCTCACTGTCGTTAGACCCTTGGTTCCCCACAATTTCTGTTATGTTCTTTGTGTCTTCTACTGTGAAGACAGGTACAAAATATTTGTTTAATGACCCTGCCATTTCCTTATTCCCCATTATAATTTCTCCTGTCTCTGCTTCTAAGGGACCCACATTTACTTTCGATAATATCTTCCTCTTTACATACTTGTAAAAACTCATTTTTTATATCTCTTGCTAGTTTATTCTCGTATTCCATTTTATCTCTCTTTATCAATTTCTTGGTCAGCCTTTGCTGATTTCCCTCTGAATCCTCAGGCTTACTACTCTTTTTGGCAACATTGTAAGTCTCTTTTAATCTAATACTATCCTTAACTTCTCTAGTTAGCCATGGTTCTACCACTTTTCCAGTGGCGCTTTTATCCCTCAAGGAAATGTATATTCATGGAGAATTATGAATTATTTATTTAAATGTTTGCCATTGCTTATCTGCCATCATCTCTTCAATCTAATTTCCCAAATACCTCCGTAATTGGCTTTGTTTGAATTTAAGAACCAAGTTTTGAACTTAACCACATCATTCTCAAACTTGATACGAAATTCTATCATATTATGATCACTCTTCCCCAGAGGATCCTTTTGCTATAAGATTACTAATTAACCCTGTCTCATTACTCAATACTAGATCTAAAATAGCTTGTTCCCGAGTTGGTTCCTCGACATTGTTGTAGAAAATGGTCTTAAATACATTCCATGAACTCGTCCTCCAAGCTGCTTTTGCCAATTTGATTTGCCCAGTCTATATGAAGATTCAAGTCCCCCATGATTATTGCATTACCCTTGTTACATGCTCCTCTAATTTTCTGATGTATACTCTGTCCAACACTATGATTACTGTTAGGGAGCCAATAAACTTACTCTTTCCCCCCCCCCCCCCCCCCCCCCCCCGAGTGTTTTTTGCCCTTTTTTTTCTTAGCTCACCCATACTGATTCTACTTCCTGATTTTCCAGGCTAAGATCCTTTCTCACTACTGCCCTTATCTCATTCTTTATTATCAGGGTTACCCCACCTCCTTTGCCTATCCTTTCTAAAATTGAAGTAGGCTGGAATATTTAGTTCCCAACCTTGGTCACCCTGCAACCACGTCTCAGTAATGGCTATTAGATCAAACCCATTTATCTCTGTGCCATTAATTCATCTATCTTGTTATGAATGCTTTGTGCATTCAGCTATAGCGCTTTTAATTTGAACTTTTTACTATTTTTCCCTGATGTGGCCTTAGTCACTAATGTCCCATTACCATTGTTAAACTCTCTGCCCCTTCCTGACACAATCTGCTTGATTTTACCCAAATCACTACTTCGCTCCACAGCCTTGACTTTTCTCTTCAGGCTTATAAATTTACCCTTACCTCAACTCTCCCTCCCCCTTATTAGTTTAAAGCCCTTGAAATCTAGACTATATACTGTCAGTAGTATTAAGATGATCTTTCTGTATCTAAATTGCATTGATAACTAGAGCACTGCACAAAGTTGCAACATCAACTTGTAAGGGCTTCAATTACATATTTTCTCATTTGTACTTCTAAAATAACAGATGGAGTCAAGATTGAGGCACGGTCCATAGGCACTTTCAATCTCATCCCTCTTACACCCTAACTCTCCCATAAAAGCTTTTAGAATAAACAAATGCATGTGAAGCTGGCTTTGCTAACTAACCAACTAGCTTAGTCAAATTCATAAGATCAAATATTTGACTTGATAATTTGCGTAGCTTCTTTCTAGCTTTACTCTAACCTTTCGAGTACATTTAATTCTGAATTTAATTCTGTTTTCTTTCGCCCAACAGGTTCTTGGAGACCACGCAGTAACAGAATTTAACAACAATAACACTGCAAAACGTCCTCCATTTATGCCTCCAGGGGCACCTCCGCCTCACCTGACTGGTCCGCCTCCTCCATTCCTGCCCCCACCTCCACCTGTCAATGCGGGACCTCCAATTCTTCATCCACCAGGTCAGAGTTCTGCACTTGGTTTCGGTATCGAAATGCACTATTTCAGTTTGGTGTTTGGTTTCAGTGTCCGCTTACACAAAGCTCATAAGTCTGAGAATGTTGGATCCTGATTCTGCTTGGAGTACTGCATACAGGGTTAGACCTCAGCTTTTAGTTAATTAAAGATAGTTTGAATTGTCATTGAACTCAGGCCGTGAGTTCATTTTATACTTGGAGGGGAAGGGGGAACAAAGTACTTTCAATGTAACCTGTTTGATCTCCCCCATGCCATTTGGTTAATAATATACTAAAGTAATTTTAGTTTCTACCAATTTAGCTAACTGGCACTAAGGCCAAAAATGCCAGGTCTTCATATTGGGAGGAAAAAATCTGACTGAATATCCTTGGCCCAGCTTCATGGAAACCTGATATTCCAAGCCATGCAGCTACAGGTAGTTAGCTAGTATTTGTGGTGAATTACTTAATTATCAATTCCACAGAATCGGGGCAGGGGGAGGCGATCAGGAGCCCTTTTTGTCTCAGTACCTTGTTTTTAAAAATAAACACTAGAATGTCATCCAGAACCAAAAGCAAATGAGTAAAAGAGATTTTAAGCCACTGTGGCATGTTTTCTAACTTGTAATACTTCTATGTTGAAAGTACTTTTGCACCCTCCTTTTGGTCATGGTCTCCTTCAAGAAAAAGCTCTTAATTGAAAATGCATGTTGATAGTGGCTATGCTCAGTCAGAACAAATGTACAGTGCTGTGCAGAATTCATGGATCCTGTGCAGATTTTTGTCAGTATTTTCAGCTGATTGTTTTTGTCTGGAATTTCCTGGGGAGCTTCAGCTGACAGAATCATAAGTTGTTTGTGATTCCGTGATTACTGTATGGACGGCTACTAATTATTAACCCAAGGCAAGAAATAGATTTCGTCTTTGCATAAATGCTCAAACTTGGAATGAAAGGATTGAAGAACACTTAAGATTTCTTTTTTCAACCAAAAAAATACACCTTATATTTATTTGTAAATCTTAGGAACCTGACGCTCTAAATTTGCATCTGCCGATAAGCTATGTGAATTTGGCTCATGCCTAGCTATATTTTAATTGTTATGTTTCCAGTGCTTAATCTTCAAAGCAGTTTCGGAAATAGAACTTAAAATCTGTAGGGCTCCATGAAAAAAGACTGCTGTTACCTATGAGTAGTATGCCTGTGCCAAAAACTTTAAATCTCTACAAATATAAAACATCCTTTGGCAGACTCTTTGAAATCTGTATTAAATACAGCACCACTTAATCAAACTTTATTTTATTGACTTTATAGTTTGTGATGTCCAAGTTTTAACAAGCTTTATTTTTTTTAATTAACCATTTTATGTACTTTTGCTTTTATATATAGACTATTTTACATTTTTTTAAGAAAAGAACTACATCTATTTCTATATTGGAGCATATATGTTGTATTATATTTACTGTTGTGTAAGTTATATATCTGTTGCTTTGTAAATAAAGAATCCCTCTACCCGAATTTTCAAAAAAAATTAGAGTGTGGACCCTCCATATTCCAGACTTAATGTCAGGAGTGGCGATTTCCGGAAGTACAGTGCAATGTATAGGTTTGAATGGCTGTGTTAGACCCAATTTGGGTTGCGACAATTCTATGGGGAATTGCTTGCAGACGGTTGTCTTTTATCACATTGGAGCTTATTGTAGTCCAGTTGAGGGTTACAGCTGCATAGCGCATCAGCACTGAACATCTTTGATATGATTAAGAATAGTGGGTGTTTTCAAAGGTTTCCATATAGTCTGTACACAATTAATAAACTCTATTCATAAAACTTAATGTAGTGCTGAACTTAATTATTATTTTGTCTCTGTGGAGTTTATGCTGGATAAATTTGGGTGCATAGTAGAGTAGCTTTTTAAACACGTACTATAGAAGAGTGTGTATTTATTTTGAATCTGCAGTCTTGCATAGAAGTGTTGGTCTATTTTTGAAGTACCCGGGGGAAGCCTGTCTTGCCTGAATTTTTATTTGGAGAGGGTGATCTTTCCCCATAGCTTAGTTATTTAGTTAGCATTGGTTTTAAGTGCATACTGAGTAGTTCAAGTAGAACAGAACATACTGGTCACTCATAAAATCAGTCATGTGGTGACTGTATCTTCAAATGTAGCTACTGGCCAATTTTGATCTTCTTTAAGATCTGACTTTGTTTCACTTATTTGCACAGAAATAAAGCTGGAGCCTGCACGAAATAAAGCATGACCAGAAAGAAAAAATTATATTCTGTGAGCACGAAGTTAACCCCCTTAATACCTCAAACTCGGCCATTAAATATTACATACTGTGACACGTGTACAGTTATTTATATTGCACCACAATTTTAAGTGAAAGTTATTTTTTGTCCTCCTAAAAATTGGTTAAATCAAGAATACACTAATTTGTAAACTATTAATTTATAAAGTGGAGAAAAGGTCAAGTAAATAGTTTCGTGAGTCTACCCTTTTAACAAAAGCTTTTGTACCTGCTGTTACAGTATGGAAGATGCACATCTGGCACCCTGTTAAAGAAATAATAAATTGTTCACAGATGGCTTTCCTCTGATGTTGAACATTTGAAACTAATTGCAACTTCATGTTTCAAACAGTCTTTTTAGTTCCATTGATCCATAAGGGTTAAGTTATCAACAGTGACACAAGCTGCTTTGGAAAAAGATGTAGAATTATACAGTTTGGGTTGCATGTTTGTTTTTATTTCTTAAGAATTTTGTTGTGAATTATGCTGATAAGAGTTTCAGAATAACTGTAGCCAGTCCATGTATTGTGTAGTTAAAGTAATACAATCTCTCAACTGTTCCAAATGTGTTGCACAATTTACATCTAATTGATATTCAGAAGGTTAATTCTAGTTAGTACTTTTACCCTGAACAAATAGAAGCTCCATGGGTGCTTCTCCCCTTTTGCCCCCTCCATTCTTTTACTCTTCTGAAGGATCTGAGATATGCTGGGACAAGGTTCCATGGGCACAGGCCAGCATCCGCCATCTTGTCTGAGTGACCATTCATGTAAGCAAAGCTAGTTGGTGGCAGCTGGTTATTTTACCATGGGAACGGAAATCACAGGAGCCCGACATTGTTGCTCTGCCCATGGATATGCAGGATGATAACCAGACATGCAAACACCTGTGTCTTATTTCTCTCCATCCCCCACATCAAGTCAGATAAACTTAAATATGCTTGGTTTGGTACACATCAGAATCAGAAAACATTTGCTATTTAATATTGCTTTAGCTTTCTTTTCGCAAATACGCTATATATTGAAGGCCCAAATTGTATGCGTCTTTCTGCTTTTTTGTGCCCTTTAAAAGTAAATAATGTTAACATTGGATCTTTTCATAGTGTGATTCCAAACAATCAGCATTGAGCATTCCTAAGTCAAGTATAGCACAGGTTAGAAACCGAGCAAAGCTTCATCGACACTGCTCTAACAATGTGTCTTGAATTTGACCTTGGAAGAGTGCTTGCTACTGCCCCAGTATTACATTTCCATTTACTGCTCTAGCCACCTCTGTCTGAGTTACTTTGCTAATGTATGCCAAGTTGGATGTGTTTTGGTTTTCATGCCCATTGAAATTTCTTTGAGGGGCACTTTGGTTTCATCAGTTCATGCTGGATTTGAATTCAGGCCCCAGGGTGCAAGAACAAAGTACTAACCCATTTAGACACCCAGCACCTATCTTTTACATTTATGTATACGGAAAAAAGAAAATACTGATGTACTACATATATGGTGTTAGTGACTTAAATCTCTTCTTCTTAGGAATGCCTTTAACTACACCACCACCAGGTATGGTTGCATATTTCTACCTAAACTGTTGTCATAATACTGTAATATGTATTTATTTGTATTTATTGCATTCTGTTGGTGTAGATATTTTATTCAGTCCATTGCCTTTTAGTTTAGTACAAACCTTGTGCATGTTGATATGTGACAAATGACTCTCTAATTTTCAAGTAAGAGCTATAAATGTGAAAAATAGAGCCTATGGAAAAATCTACAGTTCAAGTAAAACATAATTTTTTTCCCAAGGGTAATATTAAAATATTGCTACATTGCAAATTTAGTGGATTTTTTTTCCTTTAAGTAGGCACATGGTACATTTATGGAGTTGGTGCCATAGCTTCCTAGTAATTTAGGATCTTTTGTTAATATGCTTAGAGTTAAATGCTTTTTTTTTAAAGTTACTTTAATGTTTTTTTCAGGTTTCCTGCCTCCACCTGGAGCTCCACCACCTTCACTTGTGCCATTGGAAAGGTAAATAGAAACTTTTTACAGATTTTTGAAAATTCAATTTAATCCAAATGCAAGCAGGTACCATTTAGTTGCATATATAATCTACTTCAATTGGATATATACTCCCATTTTATTTCCAGTTTTTTCCCCCTTCTCCCTTTTCATATTCCTGTTTCTTCTAACCCTTTAACTAAAGGCAGCTCGAATGTGTCTACGGCTTTTGATTCTGCTTTATGTTCAAGGAATAGATGGATAACTTAATAGAATCACAGAAATTACAGCACCGAAGGAGACTATTTATTTGGCCGCCATGTCTGTGCTGGCTCTTCAACTATCTAAACCTGTATTTTTGCCCTTTCCCCATATTCTTTTTATGTTTTCCTTTTCAGATACTTAGCCATTTTTATAAATGATGTTTACTTGTAATAAAGCTTTCCATGTTCTATTAACTTTCTGAATGGAAACATTTTTTTCTAACTTCCTCCTTTGTTCCTGTAGTGATGATCGTGAGTCAATGCCCCTTGTTACCAATTTGGCAGCAATTGGAAACTATTTTTCCCTGTTTACCATCTCAAAACCTGCATAATTTTGAAAATCTCTAGTTGCCCCCTTAACCTCTGTTTCAGTGGAAAAAGCCCCCCTTTTTTTCAAGGCTATAACCTCTAATTTTTAGTATCCTATAACCTCTCATTTCTACTATTATTCTAGTGAATCTTTTTCTCTGTACCCTTTCCGTGGCTCCACTATCCTTCTTATAATGGGATGCCCAGAAATACACAGTATTCTTTACTATGCCCTAACTAATGTCTTCGACAAATTTAACATTTCTTGCTTTTATGCTCATTGCCCTAAAGTTCATCTAACATGTATCTGCCTAATCTACCAACCTGTCTGTGCCCTCCTGAAGTTGCTTACAGCCCTCTTCATAGTTTGTATCATCTACAAATATATATGAGGCAGAAACTAAATACTGACCCCTGGGATTCACCACTGTTTATACCCTTCCAGTCTAAAAAACATCCATTGACCACTACTTGTTATCTGTCCTGTTATCTGGGCCTATTAAGGACCCAAAGAGAAATCTTCATATAGAGGCAGAAGACATGGCTAATGTATTAGATGAGTACTTTGCATCTGTCTTCACAAAGGAAGCGGATGATATAAAGGTTACACTAAAAGAGGAGAGGCAAGTTATGGACAGGATAGAATTAGATGGAGAAGACGTACAAAAAAGATTAGCATTACTGAAAGCTGGTTAGTCACCTGGTCCAGATGGAATGCATCCGAGGATGCTGAAAGAAGCAAAGGTAGAAATAGCAGAGGCATTGGTCACAATCTTTCAATCCTCATTGGATACAGGAGTAGTGCCAGAGGACTGGACGGTTGCTAATGTTACACCACTATTCAAGAAAGGGGAGAGGGATAAACCAGGAAACTACAGGCCAGTCAGCCTAACATCATTGGTGGGGAAGTTATTGGAAACCATTATCGGGGACAAAATAAACTTCTATTTGGAAAGGCATAGGTTAATCAAGGAGAGCCAGCATGGATTTGTTAAAGGCAAATCGTGTGTTACTAACTTGATTGAATTCTTTGAGGTCATGGAAAAGGTCGATCAAGGTAGTGCAGGAGATGTAAATATGGACTTTCGGAAGGCATTCGACAAAGTGTTACACAGGAGGCTTATTAAGAAGATTGAAGCCCATTAAGAAGATGGAAGCCCATGGAATTAAGGGGAAAGTGGTGGTATGGATACAAAATTGGCTCAGTGACGGGAAGCAAAGGGTGGTGGTGGATGGATGTTTTTCAGTCTGGGAGATGGTTTGCAGTGGTGTTCCCCAAGGGTCAGTTTTGGGTCCATCACTGCAATTTTTATAAACGACCTAGACTCGGGTGTAGGGAGCAACATTATAAAGTTTGCAGATGATCCAAAACTTGGCCAAGCAGTAGATAGTGCTGAGGATAGTTATGGGCTTCAGGATGACATAGACAGGATGGTGAAATGAGCAGAAGCGTGGCACATGGTGTTCAATGTGGAGAACTGTGAAGTGATGCACTTTGAGAGGGTTAATATGGAAAGACAGTATCCTATAAATGGCACAATTTTGAGAAGTTTAGATGAGCAGAGAGACCTTGGTGTCCATATACACAAATCCTTAAAGATGGCATGGCTGGTTGATAAGATGGTTAAAAGCCCTTTTGGGTTACTTGGGTTTATAAACCGAGGAATAGAATATAAAAGCAAAGCGATCTTGTTACAACTTTATAAATCACTCGTTAGGCCTCAGCTGGAGTATTGCGGACAGTTCTGGGCACCGCATTTCAGGAAAGATGCAAAGGCTTTAGAAAGGGTACAGAGGAGGTTTACCAGGATGTTACCGGGGATGAGGGACTTCAGTTATGAGGAGAGGTTGGAAAAGTTAGGACTGTTCTCCTTGGAACAGAGAAGGTTAAGAGGTGACCTAATAGAGGTTTTCAAGATGATGAAAGGTTTTGATAGAGTAAATAGAGAAAAAGTATTCCCTCTGACAAGTGGATCAATAACTAGAGGTCATAGATTCTAACTTATTGGCAAAAGAGCTAGAGGGGAGGTGAGGAGAAACTTTTTCACTCTGAGCGTTGTCGGGGTCTGGAACGCTGTAACTGAAATGTGGTGGAAGCTGATTCCATAAATTATTTTAAAAGGGAGTTGGACAGGTTGCATAGGAATGCATATTCCTAAGCAAATAGGTGTTTCATAATCTGCTGATGCTGTAGCACTGTTGGAAATAATTTCAACTACGGTGCAAAAGCACATTTGTGAGGAAAGTAAAATATGTCGAACTTCAAGACAACTTGAAGTTCTGTGATTACCCATGAACCAAACTCATCTATGTATAGTTTTGTATATCATTTTCTGCTAATCCCAGCTCCATTTCATACTACGGGAAACTCTCTTTTTTTATCCGGCACTGACGTGGTGCCGGTTTATCAAAAAGTCCGGATTACAGAGAGGTATAGTGAAAGGTACGAGAGCCCCATACACGGCCACAGATCCAGGATTCCCTGTTGCATAGCAACAGGTGCAGGAACCCAGGCCACAAGATCCAGGCATCCCTGTTGCATAGCAACAGGTGCAGGAACCCCGGTTACACGGCCACAGATCCAGGAAGGCCACTAATATGAAGTAAAACGTACCTGAACCTACTCCTGAATTTTGCTAGTTAACAGAGATTTCCGGTTATTTAAGTGCCAGTAAATCAAGAGTTTCCTGTAATTTCTAAACAACTATAGGGCCATACCTGTTACTTTCTGGCACTTTGTCTTGAGGGAGCGTGTAATGGTTTGTTACAGATTTACTTCACCATGTCAATTTTTGGGCTTCTCGTGCTGGATGGCAGTTGAAATGTTCAAGTGCTAAATGAGTGTTCTGTGGAAATGAGTTGCTTTCTCCCTACAATTGAAATGAGTGAGTGATTGTCACTGGGAGACCGGGCTATCCCACTTTCATCAGTTATGTGAAACTAGTTTATCGTCATTATTGGGAATTGGTTACTTTTGCAGCCAGTGAGTCTGGTATCGCCTCACTTCCTAGTAATGTTCCTGATTTCTTACAGCAGCATTGTTTTACATGGAACTGTGAGCAGTTGGGATGGTTACATTTTGGCATCCTGTGTTGTCGTCAAGCACAGTGCTATCGAGTACAGCACAGATTAGAACCTATCGAGTATACCCTAATGAAGTATGTTGCCCCACATTTTCATAAAAACACACAGTACAGTCATAGAGTTTTCCAGCACAGAAAGAGGCCCATCGTGTCCACGCCGGCTGTCAAGCCCTGTCTATTCTAATCCCATTTTCCAGCACTTAGTCCGTAGCCTTGTATGCTATGGCGTTTCAAGTGCTCATCCAAATGCTTCTTGAATGTTGTGAGGGTTCCTGCCTCTACCACCCTTTCAGGCAGTGAGTTCCAGTTTCCAACCACCCTCTGGGTGCAAAAGTTTTTCCTCAAATCCTCTCTAAACCTCCTGCCCCTTACCTTGAAACTATGCCCCCTGGTTATTGACCCCTTTACTAGGGGGAAAAGTTCCTTTCTATCTACCCTATCTGTGCCCCTCATAATTTTGTACACCTCAATCAGGTCCCCCCTCAGCCTTCTCTGCTCTAAGGAAAACAACCCCAGCCTGTCCAGTCTCTCTTCATAGCTGAAGCGCTCCAGCCCAGGTAACATCCTGGTGAATCTCCTCTGCACCCTCTCCAATGCAATTACATCTTTCATATAGTACCTGTATGAAATTTTTATGACTGACTTACAGTTTGTATTAAATGATGGGTTGTTTTGTGATATGGACCTACCTCCACAAGCGACTAGATTGAGACTGCCCAACTAATTTCAGATAGCAGCTTGCATCTGGCAGAGAGAGAACACTTGCATTCCATCAGTTTGAACTAGGCAGAAATCCACAACCTAATGGTGAAAGGACAGTTAGTTTGCCGATCCTTTTATCCTGTTGTAAAGCCTGTAAGAAGGCCTCCGTTGCACTGAAACTGCCTTGGTCCCGTTGAGACTCTCCCTACTGTAGTGCAACAGCAACCTCTCCGACATGCTCACTGAATGTGATTTTCAAGGCATGGCATGGCAAGGGCGCCATTGAATTCGGCAATTTGTGCCTCAAGGACAACAAGTTCAATATCACACAACGGCACGACATCTGTTATTTTCCGATCTTCGATCCAACACTACCCCCAGGACACTCTTGTGCTGTCCAAAACCCAGTACAATTAGCAGATTAATGCTGTCCTTCACTGTGCAGATCTCTCCCATGGTCACATTTCTTACATAGAATGTACAGCTCAGAAACAGGCCATTCGGCCCAACTAGTCCATGCTGGCATTTATGCGGTACACGTGCCTCCTCCCACCCCTCTTCATCTAACCTTAGCAGCATAACCTTCTATTCCTTTCCCCTTCATGTGTTTATCCCGCTTCCCCTTAAATGTATCTATGCTATTTGCCTCAATTACTCCTTGTGGTAATGATTATTAGCTACTGAGTCCAATTCCTTTTCAAATATTTATCCACTTCTCTCTCAAAAATTTTTTATGGATTTTACATCCTCTGCTGTTTCTGGTAGGGCATTTCATGTCCTAAATCTTCTGCGCACAAAAATAAAAATTTTCTCCGAACCTCTCCCTTCATTCTTTTCATGTTACATATATGCCTGCTAGTTACCAACTCTGGAGTGAGCCTTAGCTCCGTGCTAACATTCCCGCCTCTGAGTCCAATGGGTATGGGTTTGAGCCCCACTCTAGACAGCCCCGGCCAGCGGATATAAGAGTTCCTGTCTCTGAATACTGGGTTGACATCCAGCGGGTTACTCTCATCAGATGGGGGTAGAGTGGTGACACCCCCACCCCCCCACCCCCATCCCATCTAGCTCACAATGCCAGGCTAACAACCTGATCATACAAAAAGGGTCCTTCGTTAACAGAAACAACCCAGAGCATGATCTGTTGACTGTAAAAGCTGTGGAAGAACTGGGTTGCCTCATGTGCTGTTAGGCATGGAAGAGATATCGACACAACCAGTGGAACCAGTTTTTAAATTTTAATAGTGGACAGAGGAACACCATACAAACGTGTTAATCGTTCGCTATTATCGATAACAAATTGTTAGCCTTGGATGCAAAAGATTATCTTAAATACCTGCTTATAGATGCTTAGCTGCAGCGAAGCCTTTATTTTTCAGTGGAAACTGAAATGAAAACTTCACTCAGTGCTTGCAGCAGTTCATTCATGTGCCACCCACATATGTTGGCTACTGCTGCAGTGTAGAATCTGGTAAATGTGAATCTGATTTAACAGTATATTTATAGAACAATGGCTTAATAGCCCACCTGTTTATAACTTGAATTTTTTGGATGAATTTACCTACATTAATGTGCTACCGGAAGGATATATGGAAGTATTCAATCAACAGTCGGCTTATTGCCAACTCGTTGGGCAGTGAGGAAGGTAACCTGCCAATTCTTCAATGCGTGGGTTTCTAAATACAACCTGCACCTTGAGTTCTAAATTAAAGCCAGTCACATCAAACGGTCCAGGAAAATTGTGTTCTAGTTCTGAGGATTCTTTGATGCACGTAATACACTTAAAAGCTATTTTTAATATTTGGTGTTTGTTGCCCCATAAATATGGATTTTTTTTTTAAGCTTATGAGTCCACTTTTTAATTGCATTTATTTCTAATGAGATGTTCAAAAAATTTCCCATCTTTTTTCTTTTAAGGAATCTTTTTTTAAACCTTTGTCTTCCTACGTTACAATAGTAACTATCACTTCAAAAGTACTTGATTGGCTGTGAAGTGCTTTGGGACGTACTGAGGACGTGAAAGACGCTATATCAATGCAAGTTTGTTCCTTTCTTAAGAACTGATGATGGAGATTGAAATTCCAGTTGACAAATTAATGAGCTTATAGGGTAGAATCTTACTGGCTCCACCAATTGTTGAGTTTATCCAATCATTATCTGAGTCCTACGGAACAGGAACACCCCAGATTTGGTCCTTGGTCTTTGCTGAATTAGCTGATCTCAGCTGAGATATCAGTATGGGCGCTATAATTTGGCCTCAGCCCCCTGAGTTAGGGAGGGGAATGCAGTCCAGAGTTCCCAGTCCTGACTGTAATCTAGGATACTTTCTGGGAGTGCATGCGTGTGGATGTCAAAGGAGTAGTTGGTTGATGTATCAGAGGGTGACTAGCAGCTGTTGAAATACAGCACACTCCCTTCAGGAAGAGAAAGCAGAAAATTTGGCATTTTTTCCTTCAAAAATCAAGACAATCTTGCTACAGTCTTAAAATGATTTGATTGTTTTAAAACTCTTTTCCCCCAAACAGGTGTCAAATTACCTACTTAATTATTACTATTTGGTACTGGTTTTACACATTACAGTTCACTCATTTATTTTCACATCCTACTTTGCAGTGATAACTGGCTTTGCATAATCTGACGTGGTACATTGGTATCCTGTTGTATACAAACAAATTGCATGTGGCTGCACTAGTTATGGAAATGGTCCACATATTTGGATTATAGTTGGGAATTTGTTTGAATTAGGATTACAGTGCATTTACAGCACAGAAACAGGCCATTCGGCCCAACCGGTCCATGCCAGTGTTCATGCTCCACACGAGAATCCTCCCACCCTTCTTCATCTAATCCCATCAGCATACCCTTGTATTCCTTTCCCCCTCATGTTTATCTAGCTTCCACTTAAATGCATCTATGCTAGTCGCCTCAGTTACACCTTGTGGTAGCGAGTCCCACATTGGATTGGAGGGTAGCTAATGTTACCCCACTATTCAGAAAGGGTGGTAGAGAGAAAATGAGGAATTACAGACCGGTAAGTCTGACATCGGTAGTGGGGAAAATGCTAGAGTCCATTATAAAAGATGTAATAGCAGAGCACTTGGAAAACAGTGACAGGATCGGACAAAGTCAACATGGATTTACAAAGGTAAATCGTGCTTGACTAATCTACTGGAATTTTTTGAGGATGTAACTGGTAGAATAGATAAGGGAGAACCAGTGGATGTGGTGTATTTGGACTTTCAGAAAGCTTTCGATAAGGTCCCGCATAAGAGACTAGCGTGCAAAGTTAAAGCACATGGGATTGGGGGCAAGGTACTGACTTGGATAGAGAACTGGTTGGCAGACAGGAAGCAGAGAGTTGGAATAAACGGCTCTTTTTCCGAGTGGTAGGTAGTGACTAGTGGGGTACCGCAGGGATCGGCCCTAGGACCCCAGCTATTCACAATATATATTAATGATCTAGACGAGGGAACTAGATGTAATATCTCCAAGTTTGCAGACGACACAAAGCTGGGAGGCGTGTGTGCTGTGAGGAGGATGCCGAGAAACTCCAGTATGATTTGGGCAGGTTGGGTGATTGGGCAGAAGCATGGTAGATGCAATATAACGTGGATAAATGTGAGGTTATCCACTTTGGTGGCAAAAACAGGAAGGCAGATTATTATCTGAACGGCAATAGATTGGGAGAAGGGGAAGTGCAACGAGACCTGGGTGTCCTTGTGCACCAGTCGCTGAAGGTAAGCATGCAGGCGCAGCAGGCGGTTAAGAAGGCAAATGGTATGTTGGCCTTCGTAGCGAGAGGGTTCGATTACAGGAACAAGGATGTCTTGCTGCAGTTGTACAGGGCCTTGGTGAGACTACACCTTGAGTATTGTGTGCAGTTTTAGTCGCCTTATCTGAGGAAGGATGTTCTTGCCATGGGGGGGGTGCAGCGAAGATTCACCAGACTGATACCTGGGGTGGCAGGAATGACGTATGAGGAGAGATTGGGTCGATTGGGCTTATACTCGCTGGAGTTTAGAAGAATGAGAGGGGATCTCATTGAAACTTATAAAATTCTAACAGGACTAGACAGACTAGATGCAGGAAGGATGTTCCCGATGGCTGGGGAGTCCAGAACCAGGGGTCACAGTCTAAGGATAAGGGGTAAGCCATTTAAGACAGAGATGAGGAGGAATTTCTTCACCCAGAGAGTGGTGAACCTGTGGAATTCTCTAACACAGAAGGCAGTGGAGGCCAATTCATTAAATACATTCAAGAAGGAGTTAGATATATTTCTTAAGGCTGAAGGGATCAAGGAATATGGGGAGAAGGCAGGGACAGGGTACAGAATTTGGATGATCAGCCGTGATCTCATTGAATGGTGGAGCAGGCTCGAGTGGCCGAATGGCCTACTGCTCCTATCTTCTATGTTTCTAACCACTCTCTGGGTAAAGATGTTTCTTCTGATTATCCAATTCACTGTATTATCCAATTGTTTTTTAATTGATTCCAGGGTTTTTGCCTCCATCACTCAATCTGGACGTTTATTCTTTGTGTGAAGAATTTCCTGATATAATTTCTACAATTACCTTTTACTAGTTTGAATCCAAGTCCCCTAATTCTACTTCCACAGTTTAATTTTAATGATATTGCTGGTTAACTTTTTCTATACACTTGATATTATACACCTCTAAGCTCACTTTTCAGATGCCTCCTTTTTAGCTGAACCCCACATTCCTCCAGTCTTTATTCATAACTCGGATTCCTGACATTGGGGATCAGTTTTGTGACTCTTTCCTGAACTGCCTCCTGTGCTTGAATATAGAATCATACAGCACAGAAGAATGGCCATTGTGCCTGTACTGGCTTTCTAAAATAGCTATGCAATTTATCCCACTCCCCTGCTCTTTCCCCATAGCCCTGCAATTTTTTTCTTTTTATAATATTTATCCAATTCCCTTTTGAAAGTTACTATTGAATCTGCTCCCACCACCCTTTCAAACAGTGCATGCCAGATCATCATAACTCGCTGCATTAAAAAAAATTCTCATCTCCCCTCTGGTTCTTTTGCCAATTATCTTAAATCACTGTCTTCTGGTTACCGACTCTCCTGCCAATGGAAATAATTTCTCCTTATTTACTCTTATTCCTCAAAATTTTGAACATCTCTTAAATCTCCCCTTAACCTCTGCTCAAAGGAGAACAATCCCAGCTGTCTTCGTGGCCAATTTCATATCCATGCTGCAACTGCCCTTTAATCCTATGGGCTTCATTTTTGCTAAGGAGTCTGTTAGGTGACACTTTATCAAACACCACTCTCTGATTTTTTTGACAAGCAGTGCTGGTTGCAGTATTGAAGGTGCAGTCTGACGGTAGGCATGTTCTCATTGATGGATAATTTAGATAGTCATAAACTGGTAATTACAACATATGAATGCTTCATGGTGTGAAGCAAAGTGAGTGAAAGTGGAAAACCAAATGTTAACTGCAACAATAGTTTTGGTATGGATTGTGCTAGTGTAGTCCCTTTCCTGTTTCCCTTGCCCCTGGTTTTGTCTCTGTGGCCCAGTCAGATAAGGGATGTCAGTGGGGAATGAAACACTTGTTTTTGTCACCCAACTCGCACAAATGCTTTCAGATCAAGAATAGCACAGCCAGGTGCAGACTACAAAAAAAGTACATTTATGTCACGTCTTTCAACATAGCACACTGACTAATGTACTTCACAAATCAGGCACTGCACATGAATTGGAGGAGAGGAGGTGGCCACAGTGACTCCCCTAATTCTCTCTCTGCTCTGCCATATTAATGCATATTAAGTGTAACCGAAGATACCCACGCCAGCACGCACTCACTGGTGCACCATACCCGTGCCTGTCCGAGGCAGATTCCCAGTTTAACAATTTGTGCCAAATTGTGCGGAGGTTGTGCCCACCAGAAACTAAGTTGATACTGCTTGAACATGTTTCATATGGCCGTTCACGAAGGAGGACTTTGGTCCCACTATTCTGGGCTGGATTTAGAGGTGAAAGGACAGTTTGCTGATCCATCATGCCATTGAGTTCCTATGTCTGTAATTTTAAGGATGCCATTTTTTATCTGAAGGTGATATTGTACGGCTGTATTGAATGCTCTGTTGCATCTGTGTTTTCTCATGGAATGTGTTACAGTATAAGCATAACAACATAGTTTTGTTCTTGTGCTTTCTAGTGGACCTCCAACATACAACAACCGTACTGCTCCTCCATTTGGGTATCCAACCAATGGTAAGTGCATCCTGTCATTTTGCCTTGTAAGCATTTTGAGTTATTTGGAAAAAAAATATTGCTTCTGAACATTTTGTGAACATTATGTTCAAAGATTTTCCTACGGAATTTAAGGTGAACATATGTCTGGCAGCTTTTATACCACCTTTTTTATTTGGTCCAGAATAGGTTTTTTTTATATATATATATTGTTTAATTTCAGTGCTGAGTGATTATGATGTAATTGAGGGCTGCTGGCTTGGAAGAGGTGTTGAACCTGATGGTGTGAAAGATTTGAATTAATGTAAATTGTTGTCGCTAACTATACCTTTATTAATAATTCACTAGGATGCTGCATGGTATAAAGATATACAAAGAAAGACTTAGAAAAGAGCTAATTTCATTAGAACAAAGGAGATTAAGGGGTGATTTAAAAGGATCGGACAGAGTAGATAGAAACAGGCTATTTCCGGTAGTTGAGGGATCGAGAATAAGATGTGGAGATGAGATTAAATGCAAGAGATTTAGGACAGAGAGCAGGAGAAACATTTTCACACAGAAGGTACCAGAGTTAGTGATTGAAGCAGAGAGCATGTCAACATTTAAAACTAGGTTAGATAGGTGGTTGAAGGACAGGGTATTAAAGGGTTTTGGGAACAGAGCAGATACATGGGATTAAGACTACTGCTCATGTGAAGAATAAACACCCACGTGGATAGGTTGGGCTGAGCGATCTGTTTCCATGTTGTAATTCTAAGGAACACCCTATTAGTTGGCATCAAAAGTTCTTTCAAACTGATTTAATTAAGATGTACTTTAAAAATTTGCATTGCAAGTGAAATTAAAGAACTTCCTTCACTGACTAAAGATCTATACACATCAGATCATTGAGAATGATGTGTGATATACATTTTTAGGTTACATACTCAGCCTTGTTTAATGACCTTGTTTATGCATAGGTATGTTTTTTATTGTTCTCTGGATATGGGTGTTGATGGCAAAGCTGCATTTATTGCCCATTTCTATTTACTATTTGCTTGAAAATGTGGTGAGCAGTTTAGCTGATTATTCTACAGCTAAGTGGCTTTCTAGGCTACATCATAGGGCACTAACAGTCAACTAAGTTGTGTGATTTATATATCTCTATCTCTATATTTATCAGTGCGGCTCCTTCTAGCGATAATCTGGGACTTGTGTGAACAGGGCAAGCAACTGTGAACAGGGCAAGCAACTGTGTATCTCCTTACCCAATCAGATTGAATCCTTACTGAGACACGCAGAATCTGAACCAGGAAATAGCAGTTCGAATATTTAATTCAATGCCAAATCATGTACAAAAAGTGAAATATAGAGAGGGAAATAAACATGGCATCATGAGAGAGATAGAAAGAAAAAGTAAAATATATATTTTTAAAAATATCTCCAACAATAATTAAAACCTGAAGGAATAATACTCCACACTTGCAAAAGTAAATTTTCAGCGCCAGCGAGGTTGCTTGGCAGTAATTAAGACTTGTCATGCCATTAAAAATTTATTTAGACTACGTTTTTCTGGCGTGTTTAGTGGGTATCTATCACACAAGTACCCCAACTTCACACCGTTGCGTATATGTGAATGCTGAGTCTCTCAACGAGATACTGTTCGAGTGAAGCTTCTGGAGGAGCAGGGCAATTTAGACAGCAACTTCATGATTTCTGCGTTTTAACTGCGTATGTGCGGTTGACGGAAGTTTCTGTTTGATTTACTCTTTAATAACGGTGAGCGCTGATAGCCTCACTGTTATTTTTTTACTGCAAAATCTGGGCCAACGAATTTGAACTCAACCTTTGGGTTGCTAGTCCATTACTGTAGTCACTATGCTACCAAACCTCCTCATTTATTACAGTGATGACCAAGGATATGTTGCCTTCATAGCCTGCAAAATAGCATGCTGTTTGATAGAGAGTGAAAGATCGTAATGACTACACTATATATTTCTTCGTTCACAATTCTGTCTTTCAGATTATGGTAATCTGACGTATCCCAATATACCAGTTTCTTCTTCCTGGAGTACCTTAATTGACAAGAACAACAAACAACCACCGCAGCAACAGCAACCGCACTGGGATTATTACCCCCGGAGAGAGAGGGACATCCGGGAGCGTGATCGTGAACGAGAGCGCACCAGGGAGCGAGAACGAGATCGGGACAGGGAACGGGACCATGAGCGAGAGCGTGACCGCAGTCCCAGTACAAGTGTTTATAATGGGTGAGTTACCAAAACTCGTTTGTACTATTTATTGCAATTGGTGTTTGCTGTGCGGCTATTTACCATATATCATTCCCCTATAATATACGGGTCAATTGTCTTTTAGTTTCCATGTCTGTTGCTTTAGGCGCAGCCTGCTTTTTGACAATTTGCTATATGATTTTTGTGTTCATTTGTGCTGAAGTCTTTTTAATTTAGATGAGCTAGTGAAACCAGTGTTATAACTAGCCTTAATACAGCACTGGTGCTATTAATGAAGGTTTGTGAAAATTATGAATTTCACTGAGATGGTCTAACAACAGAATTCTTACTTCATTGGAGTCCCAGACTGGCAAATGCTGATGCTTTTGGCTGCACTGTTCTACTTTGTTGCTCATGGATTGGCGTGGATGATGGTCTTGGAGAAGTCCATGATACATTTGTCTCCTGGCGGAGGGAGGTTTTGTGGAAGTGAGAAACTCCTACAGGGAATGGGGGAGAAATTTAGAGAAAAAAAATTCAAAGATGAATTAATGTGCTTTTACAGGGCAATCACTGCCAATTGAGATAACAACAGAAAATGCTGGAAATACTCAGCAGGCCAGGCAGCATCCGTGGAGAGAGAAACAGGGTTAACGTTTCAGGTCTGGGACCCTTCATCAGAACTGGAAAAAGCTGGAGATGTAACAGATATTAAGCAGGTGCAGAGACGGGTGGGGGGGGTGGGGTGGTGGCGGTTAGGAGGGGAGGAAGAAATAGAAAGAACATCCTGTACTTTTGTAAGATGCAGGAAAGATAAAATGTTGCAAATGGGAATGGCAAAAATCATACTGCATGAAAAATGGGGGCAGGGATAATTTCAACAATTTCAGATAATTATCCCTGCCCCCATTTTTCATGCAGTATGATTTTTGCCATTCCCATTTGCAACATTTTATCTTTCCTGCCTCTTACAAAAGTACAGGATGTTCTTTCTATTTCTTCCTCCCCTCCTAACCCCCCCCCCCCACCCCCCCCCCCCCCCCCCCCGTCTCTGCACCTGCTTAATATCTGTTACATCTCCAGCTTTTTCCAGTTCTGATGAAGGGTCCCAGACCTGAAACATTAACTCTGTTTCTCTCTCCACGGATGCTGCCTGGCCTGCTGAGTGTTTCCAGCATTTTCTGTTGTTATTTCAGATTTCCAGCATCTGCAGTATTTTGCAATTATACTGCCAATTGAGATGTGTATACATAGTTTCATTGGTATTTGCTTAATAAGAACAGCTGGACCAAAATAATGTTTTACTTGCTGCAGTATATTGGTGTTAAGCGGAGTCTTCTGCACAATTTGTAGGTAACTTTTTTTATTCCTGAAGATTGGAGAATCATTTTAAAAGTTTATGGATGTGGTTGGATAACTATGGGGACATTTGTGGCGTTTTACAAACAAATTACATGGGTGTAGAGATATTGTCATAAAAGATTATATTTGCACTACTCTAGGTAGTTAAGTGGTAAAGCAGTACCTGAATCCTTGGTTTAATACGCTTGAGTATGTCGACCCATTCACTGTTGGGATACTAAATTCACAAACGCATATTTGTATTAGCATTTCAAAATTGCAAGTTAATCCAATAGACTGTAGAGCATCCTTGAAAGGAAAAAAAGACTTGCATTTATAGAGCCCCTTTCACGACCCCGGGACATCACAAAGCGCTTTACAACCAATGAAGTACTTTTGAAGCCTAGTCACTGTTGTAATGTAGGAAACGCGGCAGCCAATTTATACAAAGCAAGCTCCCACAAACAGCAATGTAATAATGACCTGTGATCTGTGGTGTTAGTTGAGGGATAAACATTGTCCAGGACACCGGGGAGAACTCCCCAGCTCTCTCTCGAAATAGTGCCATGGGATCTTTTACGTCCACCTGAGAGAGCAGACGTAAAAGTTTTAACATCGCATTCGAAAGATGACACCTCACAGTACAGCGCTCCCTCAGTACTGCACTGGAGTGTCAGCCTAGAAATTGTGCTCAAGTCCCTGGAGTGAGCACCCAACTTCTAAAATCGGAAGAGAACTAGTGAATGCCTAGAATTTCCACTCATGCTAAGGATATCGGAATAGAAGGCCATTCAATTCCTCAAGCCTGTTCTGCCATTCTATTAGATCATGGCTGATATGTACCTCAACTCTATTTACTCCACCTTTGCTCCATATCTCTTGATACCCTTACCTAACTAACATCTATCGATGTCTGTCTTGAAAGTTCAATTAACCTAGCACCCACAGCCTTTTGGGGGAGGAGAGTTCCAGATTTCCACTATCCTTGCGCGAAAAAGTGCTTCCTCATTTCACTCCTAAATGGCCTGGCTCTAATTTTAAGATTATCGCCCCTTGCTCTAAATTTTGTTAGCAGAGGAAATAGTTTCTCTGTATCTACCCTATTGAATTCCTTTATTACTGTGCTTCTGGATTCTTAGTACTGTAAGAATTAATTGATTTCAAATACTGATGCTGGGATGTCCAAAAATAAAACAGAAGAACATAAGAATTAGCAGGACTAGGCCATACGGCCCCTCGAGCCTGCCCCGCAATTCAATAAGATCATGGCTGATCATCGACCTCAACTCCACTTTCCCGCCTAATCCCCAGATCTCTTGATTCCCTTAGAGTCCAAAAAACAAGATAACCTGATTACAGCATTCATTGATATTTACCCAAAAGTTGAACAATCTTACAAAACCTAAAATATTTTTAAACTATGATAAAAAGAACTAAGTATTTCATTTTTTTCGGCCATAAAAAAAATGAATAAGCATGTGCTGCCATTAACAAAGAGGTGGGATGGTCAGGTCTGTAACACTGCAGCACTTCTTGTGCGTCTCTGCTAAATAAAGGATCTCATCAAAATGGGGTGCTCTGTCCAGCAGCCAGGGTTGGGACAATTTCCAAGCAGTGACAGAGGAGCTGGAGAAATATGCAGCCCTGTGACTCAGCCTGCAGCCATCTGCTGTAACAGGCTCCCAGTCCATCTCCAGAACTGTTACTGTGGTGGTATGTACGTTCAGCATTCGGCTCTATCAAATGTTCACAGATTAAAACTCATTTTGATTACAAACTTGTTTACTGTTGTCTCCCCCCATATTATCCATTGAGGTTTTTTTTAGTCCTGTTCACTGTTTTTCACAGATTTGTATTTGTAATTGTGGGATTCTATGAGCAAAATACTACCATTATATCATTTCCTGTAGTAGGAACTTGGAGAATGTGCAGAGATTTCACAGGGAATCTGATCTGGTTTAGATTCAATATAAACACGTACACGTCTGCACTGTTTCATTTAAATAGTTGTCGTCCATTAGGTGTATTTTGTTTTTATGCAAATAAAACAAGTAATATGGTGTGAGGGCATTTTGTACTTTTTATTGTGGAGGCATGAAGATTGCTGCAGAGTGTGTGTGTGTGTCTGTATGCGTGTGTTACAAATTATAGGGTGAAAGCATAATGAACTAGAGCATATAGGACATCTGTTTGTCGGGCAACTTCCAGGGGCCAGGAGGAGGGCTGGTCACTGATAGCTGGCCAGAATGAATCTTAATGACTACCAGCCCAGGAAAAGTCTCTGTGTTGATGCCAAAATTGTTCTAAATGGGGGAGGAGGGCTCAATTTGGATGAAGTTGAATTATTTACCATCTGTGCCAGAGCTACTGCCACATGTCTTGGGGAAGAAAAGTAAGAGGCCCTTAATTCATAAAAGCTGGGTTTGAAATAAGAGAAAAGGTGGAAAGGAGCTCCAGATGTCAGGTAAAATACAAAAATTAATATAGAAACTTCAGGATATCATCTCCTTTGGCTGTAGTGAGCACACTAGGAAGAGAACAGGATGCAAGGCATTTTAAGGACAATAAACGAGATTCATAATGTAGATCAAAGGCGCTGCAGTTTTTTGGCAGGTGTAGCAAATCTTAAAGCGGATTACCTCCCAAGCAAGTTCATTTCTGCTTTAAAATGATTACACTAATGCCTCTGAAAATATGTATTTTTAAACTCTTTCTTTTCAATGATCATTAGCTTTTTTGGATTGTAGTCACTTTTTTTCAAAACCTAACCTTTAGAAACCTGAAGAATGTTCACAAAATGTCCCATTAAAAGTAATTAATGGACAAGGTGGAAATTCTTCATGTACAGTAGTAGTCAAAGTGTGATGACAATAAATATGTAAATCTGTCAATCTTGTGATAAACTGAGGATATGTTTTACCCTTTTCTCAAATAGGGCAGTCTGTTATGAGGGGTGTAACAGAGTCTGTGGGCATAGTGTCGTCAAACTTAGCAGTTCATAGTGGAAAAGGAGCCATTGTTTATATTTTAAATGTCAGATATGCTTGAAATAGTAAAAAAAAAGGACTAATGGATTGTTGGCCTTTATCTCAAGGGGTTAGAATTCAAAAATGAAGAGATGCTTCAGTTGTACAGGGCCTTGGTCAGACCCCTATAAGAACATAAGAAATAGGAGCAAGAGTAGGCCATTCGGCCCCTCGAGCCTGCCACACCATTCAGTAAGATCATGGCTGAACTGATCTTGGCCTCAATGCCACTTTCCCACCCGCTCCCCATAACCCTTGACTCCCCTGCAGCTCATATATATTCAATGTCTCCGCCTCCACAGCTCTCTGGGGTAGAGAATTCCAAAGATTCACGACCCTCTTGCGAGAAGAAATTCCTCCTCATCTCCTTATGAAATGGGCGACCCTTTATCCTGAAACTGTGCCCCCTAATTCTAGATTCCCCCACGAGGGGAAACATCCTCCCTGCATCTACCCTGTCAAGCCTCCTCAGAATCTTATGTTTCAATAAGATCACCTCTCATTCTTCTAAACTCCAATGAGTAGCAGCAGCGCGGACCTGCGAGGGACGAGGCAACCAAGGCGGGATAAAAGCGCCAGAGTCCAGGTGAGGCCCCACAGCAGCAGCGGAGGCGGCGGCAGTGCGGACCTGCGAGGGACGAGGCGATCGAGGTGGGATAAAAGCGCCAGAGTCCAGGTGAGGCGTACCAGTCTCCGAGCTCAGAGGGAGGGAGAGAAGTAAAAAGTAATTGAAGTGTGACGTCACCGGAAAGCAGGTAGGTGATTGGTTGGTGAGTATTTCTCTCTTTTCAAACTGTAACTCTGTGGTTTATAGTTACTACGGTCTCTCTGGTGTAACGGGGACTGTTGGTAAACCATTTAACTGTAGTGTAATTGGTGTGATTGATTGATTTAATTTAATTTCAATTAATTAAAGGGTAAGTCATGGCAGGACAGCCCGGCCACGTGGTATGCTCCTCCTGTGCTATGTGGGAACTCGGGGACACTTCGTGTCCCTGACAACTGTGTGCGCAGAAAGTGTATCCAGCTGCAGCTACTGACAGACCGCATTGCGGCGCTGGAGCTGCGATTGGATGCATACTGGAGCGTTCACGATGCTGAGGACGTCGTGAATAGCACGTTTAGTGAGTTGGACACCGCAGGTAGAGGTTGGACAGGCAGGAAGGGAATGGGTGACCAACAGGCAGAGTACTAGGCGCAGGCAGGTAGTGCAGGGGTCCCCTGTGGACATCCCCCCTCTCAAACAGATACACCACTTCGAATACTGTTGGGGGGGATGGCTTATCAGAGGAAGGCAGCAGCAGCCAACTTCCTGGCACCAGGTGTGGCTCTGCTGCACAGGACGGGAGGAAAGAGGGGTAGAGCTATAGTAATAGGGGATTCTCTTGTAAGGGGAATAGATAGGCGTTTCTGCGGCCGCAAACGAGACTCCAGGATGGTGTGTTGCCTCCCTGGTGCAAGGGTCAAAGATGTCTCAGAGCGGCTGCAGAACATTTTGGAAGGGGAGGGTGAACAGCCAGTTGTCGTGGTGCATATAGGTACCAACAATATAGGTAAAAACCGTGATGAGGCCCTAAAAGCTGAATATAGGGAGTTAGGTAAATTTAAAAAATAGGACCTCAAAGGTAGTAATCTCCGGACTGCTACCAGTGCCATGTGCTAGTCAGAGTAGAAATAGAAGGATATTTCAGATGAATATGTGGCTAGAGGAATGGTGCCAGGGGGAGGGATTCAAGTTCCTGGGACATTGGAACCGGTTCTGGGGGAGGTGGGACCAGTTCAAACCGGACGGTTTGCACATGGGCAGGGCTGGAACCGATGTCCTAGGGGGGGTGTTTGCTAGTGCTCTGGGGGAGGGTTTAAACTAAGATGGTAGGGGGTTGGGAACCTGAGCAGGGGGACAGAGGAAAGGGAAACAAGGATAAAAGCAAAAGAAAGGAAGGAGAAAAACAAAAGTGGCAGTCAGAGAAATCAACGGTTTAAATCAAACATGGCCACAGTAAGTAATAATTCTAATAGGTCTAAGAGCGTTAAAAAAATAAGCCTGAAGGCTTTGTGTCTTAATGCAAGGAGCATTCGTAATAAGGTGGATGAATTGGTTGCGCAAATAGAGGTAAACGAATATGATTTGGTTGGGATTACGGAAACGTGGCTCAAGCATGGCCAAGGCTGGGAACTCAACATCCAGGGGTATTCGATATTCAGGAAAGATAGGCAAAAAGGAAAGGGAGGTGGGGTAGCATTACTGGTTAAAGAAGGGATTAACACATATTAGCTCCGATGATGTGGAATCTGTATGGGTAGAATTGGAAATACCAAGGGGCAGGAAACGTTAGTGGGAGTGGTATATAGACCTCCAAACAGTAAGGCGGAGGTTGGGGATGGCATTAAAAGGGAAATTAAAGAAGCGTGCAATAAGAGCACAGCAGTCATCATGGGTGACTTTACTCTACATATAGATTGGGCTAACCAAATTAGTAACAATACTGTGGAGGAGGAATTCCTGGAGTGTTTACGGGATGGTTTCCTGGACCAATATGTCGAGGAACCAACCAGAGATCAGGCCATCTTAGACTGGGTATTATATAACGAGAAAGGATTAATTAGCAATCTTGTTGTATGAGGCCCCTTGGGTCGGAGCGATCATAATATGATAGAATTCTTCATTAAGATGGAGAATGAAGTAGTTGACTCAGAGACTAGGGTCCTAAATTTAAATAAAGGAAACTACGATGGTCTGAGGCGCGAGTTGGGTAGGATTGATTCGGGAATGTCACTCAAAGGGTTGACGGTGGATAGGCAATGGCAAACATTCAAAGACCGCATGGATGAACTACAGAAAATGTTCATCCCAGTTTGGCACAAAAATAAAACAAAAAGGTGACTCAACCGTGGCTAACAAGGGAAATTAGGGATAGCATAAGATCCAAGGAGAGGACATATAAATTGGCCAGAAAAAGCAATAATCCTGAGGATTGGGAGCAATTTAGGATTTAACAAAGGACAAAGGGATTAATTAAGAAAGGGAAAATAGAATATGAGAGTAAGCTTGCAGGGAATATAAAAACTGACTGTAAAAGCTTTTATAGATATGTGAAGAGAAAAAGATTGGTGAAGTCAAGCGTAGGTCCCTTGCAGTCAGAATCAGGGGAATTTATAATGGGGAACAAAGAAATGGCAGACCAACTAAATACATATTTTGGTTCTCTCTTCACAAAGGAGGACACAAATAACCTCCCAGAGATGCCGGGGAACATAGGGTCTGATGAAAGGGAGGAACTGAAAGAAATCCGTATTTGTAGGGAAATGGTGTTGGGGAAATTGATGGGATTGAAGGCCGATAAATCCCCAGGGCCTGATAATCTACATCCTAGGGTACTTAAGGAAGTGGCCCTAGAAATAGTAGATGCATTGCTGATCATCTTCCAACATTCGATGGAATCTGGAACAGTACCCATGGATTGGAGGGTAGCTAATGTTACCCCACTATTCAAAAAAGGTGGTAGGGAGAAAACAGGGAATTACAGACCGGTAAGCCTGACATCGGTAGTGGGGAAAATGCTAAAGCCCATTCTAAAAGATGTAATAGCAGAGCACTTGAAAAACAGTGACAGGATCGGACAAAGTCAACATGGATTCAGAAAAGGTAAATCGTGCTTGACTAATCTACTGGAATTTTTTGAGGATGTAACTGGTAAAATAGATAAGGGAGAACCAGTGGATGTGGTGTATCTGGACTTTCAGAAGGCCTTCGATAAGGTCCCGCATAAGAGATTAGCGTGTAAAGTTAAGGCACATGGGATTGGGGGCAAGGTATTGACTTGGATAGAGAACTGGTTGGCAGACAGAAAGCAAAGAGTTGGAATAAATGGGTCCTTTTCCGAGTGGCAGGCAGTGACTCGTGGAGTACCGCAGGGATCAGTCCTTGGACCCCAGCTATTCACAATATATATTAATGATTTAGACAAGGGAACTCGATGTAATATCTCCAAATTTGCAGACAACACAAAGCTGGGTGGGCATGTGTGCTGTGAGGATGATGTCGAGAAACTCCAGGATGATTTGGACATGTTGAGTGATTGGGCAGAAACATGGCAGATGCAATATAACGTGGATAAATGTGAGTTTGTCCACTTTGGTGGCAAAAACCAGAAGGCAGATTATTATCTAAATGGCAATAGATTGGGAGAAGGGGAAGTGCAACGAGACCTGGGTGCCCTTGTGCACCAGTCGCTGAAGGTAAGCATGCAGGTGCAGCAGGCGGTTAAGAAGGCGAATGGTATGTTGGCCTTCGTAGCGAGAGGGTTTGAGTACAGGAACAAGGATGTCTTGCTGCAATTGTACAGGGCCTTGGTGAGACCACACCTTGAGTATTGTGTGCAGTTTTGGTCGCCTTATCTGAGGAAGGATGTTCTTGCCATGGAAGGAGTTCAGTGAAGATTCACCAGGCTGATAACCTGGGATGGCAGGAATGACGTATGAGGAGAGATTGGGTCGATTGGGCTTGTACTCGCTGGAGTTTAGAAGAATGAGAGGTGATCTCATTGAAACTTATAAAATTCTGACAGGACTGGACAGACTAGATGCAGGAAGGATGTTCCCGATGGTCGGGGAGTCCAGAACCAGGGGACACAGTCTAAGGGTAAAGGGTAGGCCATTTAGGACAGAAATGAGGAGGAATTTCTTCACCCAGAGAGTGGTGAACCTGTGGAATTCTCTACCACAGAAGGCGGTGGAGGCCAGTTCATTAAATATATTCAAGAAGGAGTTAGATATATTTCTTAAGGCTAAAGGGATCAAGGGATATGGGGAGAAAGCAGGGACCGGGTACTGAATTTGGATGATCAGCCATGATCGCATTGAATGGTGGAGCAGGCTCGAGGGGCCGAATGGCCTACTCCTGCTCTTATCTTCTGTGTTTCCAAGAGTATATCTGTAGTCCTCCATTCAGTTTTGGGCACTGAATCTGAGGAAAGAAATATTGGCCTTGGAGTGGGTACTGTGCAGATTTACCTAAATAATACCAGGGCTTAAAGGGTTAAATTATGAGGACAGGTTGCATAAAGTTGGCCTGTATTCCCTGGAGTTTATAAGGTTGAGGGGTGATCCAATTGTGGTACTTTTTATAAAAAAAAAAGGGATTCAACAGGGTAGCTATGGAGAAACTTTCCTCTGGTGGGGGAATCCAGAACAAAGGGACATAATCTTAAAATGAGAACTAGACCATTTAGGAGTGAAATCAGGAGGCACTTTTTCCACACAAAGGGAAAGTGGAAATCTGGAACTTGCTCGTCTAAAAGGCTGTGGATGCTGGATCAATTGAAATGTTCAAATCTGAAGTAGATAGGTAGTTCTTTGTTAGATAAGGGTATCAAGGGATATGGAACAAAGATGGGTAAATGAAGTTGAGGTACAGATCTACTATGATCGAATTGAATGGTGGAACAGACTTGAGGGGCTAAATCACTTACTTGAACTTGAAAACTATTTATCCAAAAATCTGAAACTAAGAGAGTACTCCCATCAGCAGTAATTGCCCAGAATTTGCGGTGGGCAATGACAGCGAACTATCAGCGTTCGCTGTCTTTAACCATCTGAAACTGACCACAGCTTCAGGATTTAGCACATGCGCATCTAAACACAAAAATCCTGAAGTAGCGATCGATCATTCACCACTCCGACACACTGCGCTGTGGAAACCACCCCCCCCCCCCCCCCCCCCAAAAGAGCCAGTAATTAGTGAAAATGATGAAAACTTGGGTTTTTCCACACTAGTATCGCTGTTAAGTACCCATTAAATATTGAGCCTCATTGGAATAGGTGTAACTGGGGCATTTATAGCATATTGACTGGTAAACAAATGTTCTGGCCCTGAAAAATTAATTTTTTTATTTCTGGAATGCCATATTTCTCCATTATGATAAAAAGAACAATTAAACATTTTTTAGTTTGTTCATGATATTTCAGCTTCTACCTTATCCCCATGTGAGAGTCCCAATCTTTATTTTGCTCTGTAACATTTTTAAAAAGCCATGGTAAGAGCAGCTTTTCATTTCCTGGTTTGCTGTTTGTGCGAATTCTTCAATGTGATTGGCTGCTTAGACAGCTTGTTGACTTCACTGCAGCACTTTACTAGGAATCCCCATGACAGAGCGCTGCAATCGATTACTCTTCGACAAAGTCAAACTTCTTGCCATAGAGATTGTGGGGCCAGTGGCGATTGTCTTTGCTTTGCCGCTGACTGCAAATTATGGGCCAATAATGTTTTCTTTTTAAGGTGGCATATTGTTGCAGATCTATGAATAGAGCGTGAATGGTTTCTAACACAGCAATTTCCAAGAGGGTGTTCGAGAGGCACTCCATAATGCCAATTTCACAAGGTCAATTTTGTACTTCGGTGTGGCTCTTTGCATACGATAAAATTAGTTCAGTCTCTGTCTTCGTTTAATTTTGAGGTGTAGGGAAGCTAGAAAACGTTGTTTTCCTTTATGGTATTGCTCCTTCAATCCAGGAGTAGACTCCAGTGTTGGATGCTGCAAATGAGAATTACCGATCTTGCAATAAGATTGGGATTTCCCACCTACAGCGCACAGCCTGATCCTGGTGCAAAGCAATTGTCAGGTAGCGAATGCAGCTGGGACTCGAGGTGGCATCTAGTGGGTCAAATGCCACTGTTAACTGAGATGGGGCGGGTTGCTCGAGAAAGAGTTCTGAACTGGAGATGGAAGTTAGGGTTGATGAATCCAAATGTCATATTTTTATTTAAATTGTAATGAAGTAAAAAAAATTAACTAGAATGCACTATTAATGTAAAAATTCAAAATTTTCCACAAACCATTGCCACCCCAGACCCTTCTAGAAATACGTTCATCAGTGAGTGCAGGGACGACATTTGGAGGGCGTGTGTACAATTTGAAACTTACTGTCTACAGCCTGAGTCAGGCGATGGGGGGAGGTGAAGTGGTCATACCAAACTATAAGGCCAGGGAACTGTGCGCTTTATACAACCTCACCCCAGATGCATGGCATTAATGTGACTGATTCATGGCTCTGAGCTGCAAATGGTCTGTTTGCAAGCTGTGAAGACTGCAAACCTAGTTGTTTTTTGCAGAGGTTAATTCAGAGCCCACATTGAGCTGCTGCCTGAACAGATGCATTCATCGAGGATATTTCAAACATTCCCAGGAACTTTGACTTCACTTTGACCTATTAAGATTTTGGATTTTGTTGCCTTAGGCATGCACCCCTGTTCATTTCACAATGTTGGCTAAATGAGATTGTAGCAAGGCAGGATGGTGGGGTAGAGAGAGGTGGCTGGGAAAATAAAATTAAAGCCGGAGGCTTCACATGGGCCTTCATGTGTTATTTTTGAAGCATTGTAGGCTTAGAGATTTGCTACACTTGCTAACATTACAGTGTTTAACGTTTTTTGCTGACATGTAGTCCCTGCTCAGTGTCACTATTAGTGCTTCTAGTTAACAGATTACCATGAATTCAGCCATGATCCCCTTCAACAAGCAGTTCTTTCACAATTCTGTCACAGTACAGGAATGGTCAGAGATAGGATCAACTTCACACATATAGGCCTAGAAATTCAGTTAGGCCCCGCCAGCAGGCTAACGCCCAAAAGTTAGCGCTGCGCGCGGAGCCCGTTGCAACCGCCAGAAATTCACTTTTAGCACCCCAATTCAGAACCGGGCGCTGTTCCAGGGTGTGCCCGCCTCCGCTTGGGGCGCTGAAAGTGAATTTCAGCGCTCCAGCTGCCGCTGCGCCACCCGATGCGGTGCGGCAGGCTGGGGTACTGCAGACCTCCTCCTCTTAAGGAGGAGCTGCCGGCAGCCGTGAGATCGCCGCTGGATTCTGGCAGCAAATGAGCCCAGCACCACGGAGAAGTGCCGGACTCACGGGAATCAGCCACCAATGCCGCGGGGGGGTGGTGGAGGAGGCCGGGGAGGGAGGTGCGGGCAGGCGGCCGCCGAAAAAGCGGCCAGCCGCACCTCCACCTTAAAGTGCCCCAGTAGCGCAGCAGTCCGGCCCTGTTTCACGAACGTTGTTTGCGGCCGCTGCAGAAGAGGCGGCCGCAACTAAATATGGGGTTTGGGCCGGAAGCGGGGCGGTACCGGGGCACTGCGCACACCGATGACGTCATCGGTGTCGGCGCAGCGCTACCGGCTACCGCCGCCATTACCGCAGCGCTGAATATCAGCGCAACCTCTTATACTGGCACTGAAACCCTCTTTAGGCGCCAACTGGGCGCAAAGCTTGCAGCGCCCAACTGAATTTCTAGGCCATAGTCTTAATTTGCATGATATTCCTGGAGGCTTAACTTAATGCTCAGGGTAAGCTGATATTGCGCAGTTTACAACAAAGATTAGTCTCCTACTCCTGACTGTTCCTGTAGTGCTCAACACAATAACTGAACTGCTTATTTACAGCAACTGAAGAGACACTGGCTAATACACAACTACCTTCACAGTATCTTAATTTTCTAGCTGGGAACACCAGTGAGTCTGTTTTTTGTTTGTATTTCACAAAATGTCAGATTTGTCATGTTAAAAAATTGCATGTATCCTGCTATGCATTCAGTATAATTGATTCCAAGATGATGGCGGAAAGCTTGGAGTTACTTGATTTTTTTTCCCAGCACTATTTTAACACTTCAGTTGTTTGGCACTAAAATCAGTGCTGTTCCTCGTAGCATTGTTGTCTGACACAGATTGTTTTGTTGTACCGTATCTGGTCTATTTCTACTGCAATCTTTTTTCCTGTAAATGTTTGTTCCATGGCCTTGTAGTTTGGTATGACCCTTGCACAACTCCCATACTGTTCGGTTTGCTCTTGTGCTGCACTATAACAAGTGATCAAACTGGAAGATATTTTCAATGTAAATCCACTAGCACAGCCCATTAGCTTTTACAAATGGGGAAAACCCACAGAGTCTCCAGTGAGATTCTGCATGGACTTTGCATTGATTCTCTCACTTCTGACTATATCTGTATATAATTAAAAATTCTGCATCTAGAGGGTGTCAATGGTGCATCATAAAGTAAAGTATCATTTCAGAATATCACACTTAACAGGTAGTGGTTATTGGTTATTTGTGCCATAGTATCTGATTTACTCAAATGTAGACCGGTAGGGAAAACTACCAGTCATAAAACCACCAACACAACAGCAACAACTTGCATTTATATAGCTCCTTTAACATAGTAAAACGTCCCATGGCGCTTCACAGGAGCAATTATCAAACTAAATTTGAGGTTGGGATTGAGGTTTTGAGTAGGGTAAAACAAAGTTATTCGCATCTGGAGCAGTTTTGGTGACATGGATAAATATTATTGTAGATATAGCCATCTTTCTATGTGTGTAATATTTTTACCATTTGTCAGTCATGTGATGTAATGGCCCAGAAATTCGGGTCTCCACGGGTGAGTACGCACGGGGTACTCACCCGTAGGCCGAATGGAAGTGCCGGTTTTCTGCATGCACTGCGCATGCGCGGGGAAACTGGCACTTCCGATCCTCTGAATGAAGAGGTTCAGAGGTCGAACGCACGCGCAGGAGAGGCTGCGCGTGCACATCAAACTTACGTTTTTTTGCAGGTTTTCACGCGAGGTTAAGCCTGCAGGATTTAGAAATGTAAAAAGCAGGCGTAAGGCCTGCTTTTTACAAGGTACGTGGTCAATTAATTAAAATTAAAACATTTTTCCACAGGTTTATTATTTTTAAATACTTTAAAACAAGGTAAGTTTATTTTTAGCCCCGTTAGAATATAAAATTATTTTTTCAAAAATTTAAATTATTGTTTAAAATAGTTAATTAATGTAATTTATAGTTTATTTAAAAAGTGTGATTGTTAAAAAATTTATTTGAAGGTTTATTGCTATTTTGGGGCCCGTAGTATTTATAAGTTTTGACAGGTCTTCCTGTCAATCTTATGAATGGGCTTTTCCCTCCTCCGATTGGCTGCCCATGGCCCACGTGATCCCAGGGGACGCATCGCACTAACTACGCCCCTGGGATACGCAAGCACTGCGCGCTGGCAGCTGGGCCAGGCCTCGGAGCGGAATTCCACGGGGCCCTACAGCTCAACTGCCGGCGCGCAAGGTAAGTGCAGGTCGGGGGCTTACACCCGCGGGAAGCCCCCGACCCGAATTTCTGGGCTATTGTTTCAGTAAATTTCCAATTACAGCGATGATAAAACTTCTGTCTGTTTTAGACTACAGAACTGTGGTAAGGATCAGAAACTGCACTCGGTGTCCTGGACTACCACATTGTCCAGCTGAAACTGGGAATGCCATTGTCAGAGAAGGATTGCTAGGCAAGGTCTCTCCCACTACTTACCCATGTTTAGACCTTTAGTACACACCCATGTTACCATGGAGTATGACAATGGTATTTGCCAAATTGCACCAAGCTTTCTGTGACTGGTGGCGGTGCGTTGTATTGAGTACGACAACCCAAATTTAAGTTATTTGAAATTTACCAGATGTTAACTTTTAGCTAGACAGGTCTGTCATTTAATTGGGGGAGATGTGATTCCTTGTAGTAGTTTGAGTGACATATCTGTACAAAATATAACCTTGTAATGTATGCTACTTAAAAATAGGGTTCCAAAATTTTGTAAGAGACTACCCTCACCTGGCTGGGAAAAACCATAAAGTCTGTCCAATTGCTACTCATCAGAGGCAAGAGGGAAAATAACTCTCCTTCACTTCGCTTTCTGCTTAATTTGTTATTTTCACTTCAACTCCTCCTCTTACTCTGCTTTTATCTCTCTCTCTTGTCTGTGTCTTGTCATCCTCTACGTGTATGGCTGATTCAGCCAAGCCCAGAAACAAACCAACCAGGAGATCCTCTGACTTTCCTATGCAAAGATAAGCAGGTTATTAAAAATCTCAGCCAGACATCAAAAAGCAGTTTGTTCAGATAGTGAAAGTATCCTATTCACAAAATATTTTGTGACCAGGATTCTTACCACTACCATTTGCTGCAAGCAGTTACATACAGCAAAAGTTCTCATCTTTGTGGTTCACAATATTTTTTTCTTCCTTCATTGCAGCTATTAAATCTGCCTTGAGAGCCTATTTGCTCTTGATCTGTTTGCTTTTTAATAATCTTGAACTACTGTAAATTGACATTCTGTTCTTTTGAAATTTGCATCTCCCAGTGAATGATTTCAATATTTTCTTCTAAAGTGCTCTTTAGTTAGTGTGGCACAATGAGTTTTTATTTCCTCCAGAGAAAGTTGAAATGTCATTCTGTTGCCAGTATTAAGATGCTGCATAACCAGTAAACTATTGCTTTCCTGTCAGCACAACTGCTCTAATGTCTAATAAATGTATTAATGACTAAATATTACTGAAAGCATTTGCCATAAGAAATATATATAGGGTTTGATTTTGCTAATTGAGGAAATGCCTTTTCAGCGAGTGTTGGAATGCTGTTGATTGCTTCTCTTGGCTTCCTTTATAGCTTTGGCAGCTTTACACATTTGTGAATGCTCAAAGCCACATGTTATTTCTAAGCAAGCTGACTCCTACAAGTCAGCTTCCTTCAGCAGTCAAACGCTGAGCATTCTTGATGTCTGAAACATGTTTTACTTTCTATGAATCATAGCCACAGTACCATTTCTGGAATTGAAGAATGTTAACCAGCGTGGGCCATCTGGACCCTAGAGACTGCATCTTTCATAGTAGTTCTTTTAAAATATATATACATTTTTTTAATGCATTTGTCATCTCCTAAAGTGTATCTTGCCAATGCCCCTATCTGAAATCAAGGACTTAACAACATTTACTCCTTGCATGCAAGATTGTTTTCTCATTGTGATTGTCTTCACTTGCAGCAATGCAATAAAGAAAGACTTGCATTTATATAGAGCCTTTCATGACCTCAGGACGTCCCAAAGTACTTTACAGCAAATTATGTACTTTTTGAAGTGTAGTCACTGTTGTAATGTAGGAAACACGGCAGCCAATGTGCACACAGCAAGCTCCCACAAACAGCAATGTGGTAATAACCAGATACACATTTATTGAGGGATAAATATTGGCTAGGACACTGGAGATAACTTCCCTGCTCCTCTTTGAAATAGTGCCATGGGATCTTTTACGCCCACATTAGAGTTTAACGTCTCATCCGAAAGACGGCACATCCGACAGTGCAGCACTCCCTCAGCACTGCACTGGAGTGTCAGCTTAGCTTTTTGTGCTCAAATCTCTGGAGTGGGACTTGAACCCACAACCTTCTGACTCCGAGGCGAAAGTGCTACCCACTGAGCCACAGCTGACACAATGTTACTGCCAGGCTGATTTGCAAAAATGTGTTTTAGTCGTTTTGTTTTTCCACCTGCTTCAGTAACTTCGCTTTCAAAAATACTTAAATGACCAAATTGCCTTAATTTGAATCCAAAGATGTGCGGGTTAGGTTGATTGGCTATGATAAATTGACCCTTGGTGTTAGGGGGATTAAATACGTGGGGTTACGGGGATAGGGTGGGATATGTGTTGGTGTAGGGGTTACGGGGATCAGGTGGGATATGCTCGATAGGCCGAAATGGCCTCTATCTGCACTGTGGGGCTTCTGTGATTCTAAACTTATTTTTGGGTCATCCTAGTGAAGATTTTTTTTAATTGAGTAGCACAAGGTGAAGAATTAATTACTTTGCTCAACTGTTTTATTATTTAACAAAAATTGAAATGTAGATGGGTCCGACTTGGCAACTGAATCTAAATAATGGGCTGTTGATTTTAATAGGCCTGTATAGTGTGGTATGACTGGTCGGTGGGACTTTGCATGGTGGAGTGCTGTCTGCCAGTGTAACAGTGATTTGCTTACTTTGTTGTTTGCCATTAATTCTGCTGCCAATGTTTGTTTTGAGTTGCTCCCCTAGGAATAACTGAATCCATCTGAAGTTTTGATCACCGTAGCAAATTACTTTTGCACCTGTTAAAACCCTAAAATTGTTGATCTAACCCTAGGCTGATGGCCATTCTTGTCTTTTGAGCAGAATGTGATAAACACAAGTAAATGAACTATCGCAGCCTAATAAGTGTAACTTAACCAGCTGCAGAACGAGTGGTGAACCAATAGGTTTGATAGAAATTGGAAAACACTGCAACAGATATCCAGTTACATTTGCATAGTCTATGGTGAATAGGGAGGTACACCTATTTTATGTTTAAATAGAAGAACCTTGACGACCTTGTGTTTAAAAGTTGTAAATATAGCAAGACTTCAAACTTTGTTTCTTTCCCCTGCCCACAGTGAAGAAGGTCGGTATAGACACAGAGACTACTCATCAGATAAAGGTTATGATCGTGATTACCATCACCGGGACAAAGTTAGCAGGGAAAAAGAAGATCGGCACAAAGAACGCCGACACCGGGACAAAGAGGAGGGGCGACACAAATCTTCCAGAAGGTAACAAAATCTAGCCACTGAGTTGCTGCTTCCAGTAAATCTACATTTTTTTCTAATATTCTTTAAAATGAAGCTGCATAGTACTCCATCCTACAGCTCCGTATTCTGATGCATCTGTGGCTGGGCCGACAAGAAAGGCACTGAAATATTCACAGCCAAACTTGGTGCTGCAATACTGATTAAAATCATTGTTATTTTTGTGCTGATCAAGGTGAGGGATGTTGGTAACAAGGAGCTCTTCCCATTTGAAACACACTCAGATCAGGTATAAATCAGCAGTGTTAAACTCCCCTCTATTCTGACCAAACATCCTGGCTCAGTCCCAACTGCAGAAGAGCACTCTTTACCACAGCAATGTGCCATTTTTTCCATTTCCAACACCAGCCATTCTGTGGCCTTTGAGTGAGATTGCCAGTTACGCAAAATTAGTTTTATACTCTGTCGACTAGGAGTTTGAATTGAGACTGCCCAAACTCACTTCATGTAAGACCCTTACAGCCAACAGAGGTGCTTTTCATCCAATCAATCAGGGCTGGATTTGAATCCAGGTCCCACAGTTAAAAGGCCACTGTCTAATCCACTGCACTGATTAATTCCCCAAAATCATTACTTTTTTTTCTAAGAAATGGTAGAGGCTAGCACTGTGCAAGAGCTCCCATGCACTGCATGGTAGAATATTACGGGCAGTACACCCGTGATTTTCCAATTGCATGCAGTCAGTGGGCAAAGTTGCTCATTCTCCGCTTCAATTTGAAAAAATTATCTTTGTATTTCATTAATCAGTTACTGAGTTCGAACCCCGCTCCAGACAGTCCCAGCTCTGAATCCTTTTGCTGTCAACTAAACTAACGATATGAAATGTGAAGATTTGATTTGGCATCCTAACAGACAGCTAACCTGATTTTATACCGTCATCTCATAGAAAGTCTGATCTGTGTGAAAGGCACAATTTGAGCAATAAATGCCTCCTGCAACAGATCACAGTGACAGTAATCATTTCTGTCCCATAGCAGCAGCAGACGGCGCCATGACAGTGAAGAGGTGGATGGCCACAAACGACACAAACACAAGAAATCTAAGCGAAGCAAGGAAGATAAAGAAGCCAGTGAGGAACGTTCCCAGGAACCAGAGCCCAATGAAGCCGCTAGCAGTAATTAGATCTCTGGGTCCTTACCTGTTGGCTATATTATTGCTGATGATAGGAAGGAAAATGCTTGAAAATCGTTAAGGTGATGGTAACCTATTAATCTGAATTTCTATAGAAGTCAGAAATTCAGTATTATTTCAAAAGACTGTTGAAGTGTGTGGTGCTTTTAAGCACCTGCTGTGTTATCAAAAACAGAATTACTATGTTTGTATTAGTTTATTGAAGATGAATAAAATTTCTGCATTTTTTTTTTGTTTAAAAATGGATGTTTTACTTTTAACAATTTAATGGAGACATAGCATTCCTGAAAATTCTATGCAGTACTATCCTATTATACTGTGCCAGTCGTTAAGCAAGTTTGCTACTTGTCCATGTTGCACTCTTATTTCCTCCTGTCAGATTGGTGTGTTTGTGTCCAGCTATAAAAGTAACAGTACTTTTCATTAGGCAGGTTTCTGCAACACTTTTAGAATTACTATAATTGATCTTTTTATTTAATGCATGCTGACTGAGGGAATATGAAGATATTTTGCTTGCTATCTAAGGCACCACTTTTCTTGAATATACATTTGATAAATCTTCCTGGCTCAATGTACATTTAGTGGTGCAAATCGTGTGATGACAAATTCCACCTATACAGTAAAATATTGACCATAGACAAGCAGTAGTAAGTACATATATGTAAATATCAGAGCCTATTTCCTGAAACTGCAACATATTGGTATGGTCACCGTGTTTACAATTTAGGTAGAGCAGGCAGAAATGCTACTTCAAGGATACTCAAAGAATATTTAACATGAAATGTTCTAGTCACATAATTAACCATCTAAAAGGCCCTTTATTTAACAGATGTGGTAAGATGCACTGTAGCCATAAGCCATTCTTGCCACAAATTTTGTTGTAAAATAAAAAACTTGCTCCTCATTGTTCAGTGACATCTGATTATACTGAAAATTTATGCTATGATATTTAATTAAGCAACAGTTGTAGATAATCCATTCACCAGCAAAACTGAGATATACTTTAGGTTTATTGTAATCTGAAATGCACTAGTGAACATTGCAGTCCCATCCAACTAGTTTAACATTGCATATCCTGAGGTGCATTGATGCATTTTTGAGTTCCATTGTCATTTTTTGAAATATTCTACCCCTTTGAATATTTAAACTAATATACAAACTTTTTCTTCAGAAAATATATAATTTAAAAATCATAGAAACTCCACAGAACTGTTTTTAGCAAAGCTTTATCGCTTGTAAGAATTATAATGCCATTTCAAAAGCAGGATTTTCAACATTTTTTTTTTTCATGAGAATAACATTGCTATAATCCAATCTAGGGACGGCTGCCAGGCCAGGATACCACAGTGAGAGTAACTTTTCCCCTTGTTTCCTTGAGCATCTTCACCAGACAGGGATGGCTTATTCCTGAGGTACTCCTTCCATTGACGGCCAAAATCATATCTCCACACCTGCAATAACAATACAGTATGTGCTTACACAATGGCTCTTCATAGTTGGTTAATATTAAATTTGGTTTGAACTTTAGTTTGTCATAAACCAGTAATTTCAGTTGAGATTAACTTTGCTTTGGTTGCTTCCAGTACTGATACTGGGATACATTTTGTAGGTTATCAAATGAGGTTCTTCTGACACAAAGCAATGTTGAGATTCCTTCTATGGACCTATATGCTACTGTGTATCCCCTGTCTTGCAGTTCAAAATTTCTCTGTCCTGATTATTCTGAAAAATACCAAAAAAATACATTGGATTTGTACAGTAACTTCAGGCTGCTTGGGTTTGAAATTATTTATATTTTCCACCAAAGCCTATAATGTGAAACAACACGTGTACAGTTGGAATGTTGCCAATTTAAATTAATGGGGTTTAGAAGGAAGGGGATCTAGATGATTAAAATTACAACTACAGTCAGTGTCTGCAATTGGCTGGCAAGAGCACCTTTTCAGTACAGGAAACTTTGGTTTATCCGGAGGTTAACTGTCCGGAATGCTCGAGCCACCGGCAAAAATCAGGAGCCGTTTCGTTAGGTTTTTTTTTCTTTTCGTTGCCTTTTTTTCACCAGTCAGGCTCTGCAAGGTCTCGCTGAAGCTGTTGCTAAGCTACAGAGACGCTTGCAAGGTACGGCCAACTGTTTAGAAGCACAGGGTTTGTTGCCAGATAAGGAGCTCAAAATCTCCGTATGTTTCAACATTAGCGCTGGTTTGTCAGGCAGTTTTGATGGGACGGCAACAGCTCGGTCCCGTATAGCACAAAGTTTCCTGTACTAGTGAAATGTGCTAAATGAGTGTCATTAAGCACAGTTGTCAGTTGAAGATGGTATTCCACATTTACCCTGGGTCAGATGAATTACCTAATTTTAAAATACAATTTTAACAGTTCTATTAAAGGCAAGTGTCCTGGATTTTTCAGGGATTTACCTCGTTTAAAATTGTGACGGGATTGGCTGTGTGGATTCAGGTAAATTGTTTACTTTAGCAACAAATGCTAAAGAGTTAAGAGGCCAATTAGAGGGAATTTACCTCCCAAAGGGTTATTGTGAAATAAATTAGAAGATAATCCCATTGAGGCAGACAGGATAAATGGATAAACTTGGCCTAATAGTCTTTTCCAGTTCCTAAATTTTTTGTTAACGTAAATGTAGTTGATCATCAAGTGAGTTGAAATCCTAACCAATCTTAAACTTGATGCAAACTTAATTGGAGTTTTGTGGGAAAAAAGTTTACCTGTGTAGGAACTGGGGTTCCTAGCCGAAGAATTGAGATCGACTCAGAAAATCAAAAACAATAACATTTAATGAACAAACGAAGTTGTACAGGAAACTGTAGGATACAATGCAAATAGGTCTGGTCTGCTTGAAAGCCTCTCTGGAAACTGCTAGCAGGTTCCGAGCTCAACTGCTAGCAGGTTCCGAGCTCTGACGTCATCACGTTCTTCCCGCCGTTGAGAGATCACGTGACGGACGGCATGACGTCATCACGCGGAGTACAGGAAAGAAGCCCTAGTACAGTTAACAGATACATTAAAGGTGCAGCCCCCAGCTGTACTACATTGCTTTAAAAGGAATTATATACAATTGTCCGTAATCCTCTGGTGGTTCCACCACATGCGCCCCCCCAGAATTGCTTTTAACAGAGAAGATAAGGCGAGAAGGGGGTCTGACGAGTCTGTCCGACCGACTGCGATACCCCGGCAGCTGGAACGGAGCGCTAGAAGACGAACTGGCCGTTGGCTGTGGTTGGGATGACGCCGCAGGCGGAGGAGAAGAGGAGGCCGGCTGTGGTCAACCCCGGTGAGGCGGGCACTGGCGAGTCGGTGGATGACTGTGGCTGTACTGGACCGGCAGTCGACGGTGGACGACCACAACGAGGCGGCTGAGCGGTGACGACTGGTTCGCTCTGATCCAGATGCGCCGGTTTCAACCGGTCGATGGAGATGTGGTCAGGCTCACCGTCGACTGTGAAGGACTTGTCACCTGACGAGATGACGCGGAACGGACCTTTGTAAGGCGGTTTGAGCGGGTTTTTTGCGAGCATCCTGCCATTTGAACACGTATTCTGCGCTCTTAAGATCCACCGGGACATAGGAGCGCTGCAGGTCATGCTGCGACATAGGCACTGGGATGAAATTCCTAGCCGCTTCCTGGTGGCTGACGAGCTGCTGAGCTGGGGACCAGGGTTCCGTGTGAGGAGGAAGAAAGTCGCCAGGCACTCTGAGTGGTTGGCCGTGAACCAGCTCTGCTGAAGAATGCAGGTCGTCCTCAGGCACCGTGCGAAGACCTAGCAGCACCCAAGGGAGCCTGTCCACCCAACTAGGCCCACGGCGACTAGCACGCAGTGCGGCTTTAAGGGACCTGTGGAATCTTTCACACAGACCGTTCGCCTGTGGATGGTAGGCGGTGGTACGATGAAGCTTGGTGCCCAAACCTTGAGCTACGGCGTTCCAAAGCTCAGAGGTAAATTGAGGCCCCCGGTCGGAGGAGATGTCAGCCGGTACCCCGAACCGAGCTACCCACGACGAAATGAAGGCTCTGGAGACGTCTGCCGCTGTGGTGGCAACCAAAGGAATTGCCTCTGGCCACCTGGTGGTGCGGTCTACCACGGTGAGGAGGTGAGTGTACCCGCGAGAGGAAGGGAGAGGACCAACCAGGTCCGTGTGCACATGGTCGACTCGACGTTCCGGAACTGGAAAAGTGGTGACTGGGGCCTTAACATGGTGTTGTATCTTGGACTTCTGGCAGCTCACGCAGGTATTGGTCCAGTCACGGACGTCGAGATGCATACCCTTCCAGATGAATTTCTTTGCCGTGAGTCGTTGTGACGCTCTCATGCCAGGGTGTGACAACCCGTGGATAGTGTCGAAAATTCTCCGCGCCATTTGATTGGACGTGGGACGCCCATCGAGATGTCACACAGGAGTGTGGTCCCTGCGGCCTGGAAACTGACATCAGCCACTTGTAAGCTGGAAGGTGCGGTCCGGTATGCCTGCACTTCAGGGTCTGCCTTCTGTTCTTTTGCCAAACCAACATATTCGACTCCCAGGTGCACTGCGTGGAGCTGGGCGCGGGAGAGACAATCCGCCACCAGGTTGTCTTTGCCCGAGACATGTTGTATGTCGGTTGTAAATTCAGATATGTAAGATGACGTTGTTGCCGTGCCGACCATGGTTCCGCTGTCTTGGCCATCGCAAAAGTAAGTGGCTTGTGGTCTACAAAAGCCGTGAATGGGCGTCCTTCCAGTAGGAAGCGAAAATGGCGGATGGCCAGAAACCATGCCAACAACTCCCTATCAAAAGTACTATACTTGCGTTTGTTCTTCCGCAATTGGCGGCTGAAGAAAGCCAGTGGTTGCCATGTGCCGTCGACCCACTGCTCCTGTACTGCCCCGATGACATAATCAGATGCGTCGGTGGTAAGGGCAATGGTTGCGCCCGGAAGGGGATGTGCCAACATGGTCGCAGCAGCCAAAGCGTTCTTAGTGTCGAGGAAAGCCTGGTCCATCTGGGGTGTCCAATCAATCGGGTCGTTGCCCGATTTACCTCTGAGGGCCTCGTACAAAGGTTGCATCAACAATGCCACCTTGGGGACGAACCGATGATAAAAATTGTCCATTCCCAGAAATTCCTGGAGGGCCCTGACGGTCTGAGGAAGAGGGAACGAGGTGACTGCTTCCACCTTCATGGTCAACGGGACGGTGCCTTCTGAGGTGATTCTGTGTCCCAGGAAATCAATGCTGTGCAACCCAAACTGGCACTTGGCCGGGTTGATAATAAGGCCATGTTGGCTTGAGACGAGAAAAAAGGGTACGCAAGTGCGTAATGTGTTCTTTCGTGCTGTTACTGGCAATAAGGATGTCGTCTAGGTAGACGAAGATGAACGGCAGATCGCGCAACGCGGAATCCATGAGACGTTGGAAGGCTTGTGCTGCATTCTTCAGCCCAAACAGCATACGAAGGAACTCGGAGCCCGAAAGGTGTGATGATGGCAGTTTTGGGGACGTCCTGAGGATGCACGGGCACTTGATGATAGCCTCGGACGAGGTCTACTTTGGAAAAGATGGAATTCCCTGCCAGATGGGCCGAAAAATCCTGAATGTGAGGAATTGGGTACCGATCCGGTGTGGTAGCCTCATTCAGGCGTCTGTAGTCGCCACATGGTCGCCACCCGCCGCCCGGCTTAGGAACAATGTGTAATGGCGCGGACCAAGGACTATTCGAACGTCGAATAATACCCAGGCATTCCATTGTATGGAACTTTGCCTTGGCGGCCGCGAGTTTACCGGGTTCCAGCCTTCAAGCTCTCACATAAACGGGGGATCCTGTCGTGGTAATGTGGTGCGCCACACCCTGCCTCGCGACTGAAGAAGAAAATGTGGGCCTGCTGAGCTCAGGGAACTCACTGAGAAGACGAGAGAACTCATTTGGAGATGGGACTGCACAGGCAACTGACCAAGACATCGCGGTGCTTTGGTGGCAGGGGACCGAGTGAAAAGTGGAGGCACTGATTAGCCGGCAGTGTCGGACGTCGACGAGAAACCCATTTGCGCAGAAGAAATCTGTCCCCCAGGATGGCCTGTGAGACTTTCGCCGTGATGAACTCCCAAATAAAACGTTGGCCGCCAAAACTCAACTGGACCCTACGCTTTCTGAACGTGCGAATGAACGCACCATTGGCTGCCTCGAGGGGGGGACCTTGACCGCCGGATTGAAGATCTAGCTTCGACGCTGGTAGGATACTGCACTGGGAGCCAGTATATCAGAGAAAACGTCGCCCTGACGGAGTCTGTAATGTATAGGAGTTTCCCTGCGGACCCGACGACCATCGCAACTCCGGCGCGTCCCTTAGGCCTTATTGATCTTCTCGGAAACCGCTGGTTTGAGGTAGGTTTTTTTTGGGTGAGAAACTGCAGGGCGGACGGCAATTTCTGGCCTTCACGCTGAAACGAGCGTGGTATGCACACCAGCCTGCAGGAGTCATCGTCGCTCTTGTGGGGGATGGGCGCCTTGTGGCTGCACAAGATTGTTGAGAGACGGTGAATATTTTATCCGCTTCCGCGGCGAGTTCAGCACAATCCGTGATCGCGGACTTGGCCAAGGCCGTCTGTGCTGGCTCTGGTAGTTGACAGAGAAACAGCTCGCGGAACAGAAAACATTGCGATTCCGAGCCCAAAAGCGTGAGCATTTGGCTCATGAGCTCTGCGGGTTTTGAGTCCCCGAGGCCGAGCATGGAGATAAGTCTGCGAGCGCGCTCCGACTTGGACAGACCGAAAATCTGCAGTAAACATGCTTTTAAAGCTTCGTACTTGCCATCGTTCGGTGGACTCTCGAGGAGGCTGACGACCCGCGAGGCCGTGGCGCTGTCGAGGGCGGAGACCACGTAATAATAACGGGTCGAATCCGCTGCTACCCCCCGGATTGCAAATTGGGCTTCCGCCTGGAAAAACCACGCGGCCGGTTGTTGCTCCCAAAATTGCGGCAGTTTGAGGGTGACGGCGTTTGTGTCCATGATGTAACTTCAACGAAAATTGTTCGAAGAAACTGGGGTCACCAATGTAGGAACTGGGGTTCCTAGCCGAAGAATTGAGATCGACTCAGAAAATCAAAAACAATAAAATTTAATGAACAAACGAAGCTGTACAGGAAACTAGGATACAATGCAAATAGGTCTGGTCTGCTTGAAAGCCTCTCTGGAAACAGCTAGAAGGTTCTGAGCTCAACTGCTAGCAGGTTCCGAGCTCTGACGTCATGACTTCATCACGTTCTTCCCGCCATTGAGAGATCACGTGACGGACGGCATGACGTCATCACGCGGAGTACAGGAAAGAAGCCCTAGTACAGTTAACAGATACATTAAAGGTGCAGCCCCCAGCTGTACTACATTGCTGTAAAAGGAATTATATACAATTGTCCATAATCCTCTGGTGGTTCTGCCACACCTGAGTAATTTATTCAACTACAAAATTGTACTTTAATTTACCATATGGAATAATTTTTGCTGCACTCTTTTGAAGGATTAATTAAATATTCTACTTTTTAAATATTTTAGAGCCTGGGTATGTTATTAGAAATGATTTTATTAGAAGCACTGTGCCAGCTTGGTGTCATTTCGTGTCAGCATGGCTCAGTGGTAGCACTTTGCCACTGAGTTAGAGAGGGTAATTTGAACATTGGGCAATGGTGTACAATGGGCAATATTAGTTCAGCTGCCCATTATACGACACGCCCGATTTTTTTTTTTTCTCCTTGAGTTGAAGTCAATGGACTGGAAAATCTGGTGGGGTGTATAATGGGTGGCTGATTCGAGATATCCTATTTTACACCGTTGGTCAAATACAAATTACCTCCAGAAGGCATGGGTTCCAAGCCCCACTCCATGACTTAACCAAGTAATCTAGGCTGACACTTCGACACTGCTCATTTGTCTCTGTTGTCATCTTTCAGCTAAGATGTTAAACTAAGGCCTCGTCTACTTGTTCAGGTGGACATAAAAGATCCCATGGCACTATTGGAGTTAGTAAGGGAGTTCTCCTGGTGTCCTTGCCGATATTCATTCCTCGACCAGAATCACCAAAAACAAATGATCTGATCATTTATCACATTGCTATTTGCGGGGCCTTGTGTGTAAACTGGCTGTTATGTTTGCCAACATAACAACAGTGATAACTTCAAAAGTAATAAATTGGCTGTGAATCACTTTGGAACCTCCTGAGAATGTGAAAGGCATTAGTTTATTATATTTTTCCTTGCCTGGCAGAATTCACCATTATCCAACCAAAACGACTGCCAGGTGACATCTCCAGCTCATTTGCTTTTCACTGTATACGTTTTGCAACTTTTTTTTTTCCTCATCAAAAATCCGTGTAACTGCACTACATCTTAGGTACATATTTGTGCAGAATACTGAACTACTCTCCCATCATAGACTCCATAGCCCTGAATCTGCAGCAGCTCCATGCAATTTTCACCACAGCCCTTTTTAATCATCTTTCAATTCCTCCCAAATACCTGATCCATCCATATGAAAACAGATTACTGAGGCAACTCAATTTTGAAAATTAAAAACTATCCATTTACTTCATTTCATATTAATTCTAAATGTCTACCATGGTGTCAAGAGATTTTGTATCAAGTATATTTGTCTGGAAGTAGCAGACAACCAAACTCCTTCATGATATATCATTGTTTTATTTATTCTTTGAGTAACCATGGTGGAGATTAGTAAAGCTTTACCTACACTGAGGAAATCATAAATGGCTGTTTGCTGGAGAACATGCAATTTGCATCTTTATTTGAAAAGGTCACCATTAGTAAAATAAAGTTATAGTACAGCATCAGATGTTTAAAAGTTTATCAACACGTGTTAACCAAGTTTTAATAGTTCTATCTGTGGCACAAGGTCCCCATACCACTTACTGCTCTGTGATTCTGCAAACTCGTCCTTCTCTGTTTTGCAGCATACAAATGCCATGTTTTTTTCTATATGTGGAATCTAAATGACTACTACTATGGTTGTGGTTTCAAAATCTTTCAATTAACAATGAAGTTCAGCATTTTTAAGGATTGTAGTTTGCTGTGTATATTCAAACTGCATTTTGTGAATGTTCTGTAGGAGAAATGTTTGATGTTGGCCTCTAGTTCTGTGTTGTGTTGGTCAGATAACAAGTTTATTTTTTAAATTTAAGAAACAGCTAGTCTGTTTCCGAGATCACCTGTAAGGCAATAACCTAACTTTTCCAATTGTAGCACTCTTAAGTTCCACATTCAAGGGCGTGCGCTAGCTTGGCTCAGCTAGTAGTACTCCTCTGAATCCGAAGGTTGACGGTTCAAACTACATACGTGAGCCCATAATCTGGGCCTAACCTTCAGTGCAGTGCTGAGCCAATGCTGCATTGTCAGAATGTCATTGGACAACACTTCAAAACTGAGGCCCCATCTGTGAATGTAAAAGATTCCTTGGCATTCTTGAAATAAGAGCAAGGAGTTCTCACAGTACCCTGGCCAACATTTATCCCTCAACCAACACCACCCAAAAAAAAATTATTTGTTCATCCATTTGTTTGTGCAAACTTACTGAGTATAAATTACTGTCACATTTGCCTACATAACAGTGAATGCACAAAAGTAATTAATTGGTTGTAAAGCACTTTCTTGTGCTGAGGATGGGATAAGGCACTACAGGTAGACTATCCTTTATCCGAACTTCCGAAAACCTCTAAAAACCGAAAGTTTTTTCGTTCAGCGTAAGTCATGTGCATGACATGACCAGAGTGGCGCACGACTTACGCTGAGCAGGGCAGAGGGTCACAGAGTTCCCTCCTGGGTAGGAGATTGCAGGCCGAGCCGGGCAGTGTGAAGGAGATACCGGGAGAGTGAACCCAACAATACAGCGGCCCGTCCGATATTCTTTTCTCCCCCTGACCCGAACCGAACCGCGGCCAGTCCGATATTCTTTTCTACCGCCCCCGACCCGTCCGATATTCTTTTCTCCCGACCCGAACCGCGGCCCGTCCGATATTCTTTTCTACCCACCCCCCACCCGACCCGACCCGCGGCCCGTCCGATATTCTTTTCTCCCCCCTGGACCCCCCCCCCCCCCCCCCGACCTGAACCGCGGCCCGTCCGATATTCTTTTCTCCCACCCACCCCCCCCCCCCCACCCGACCTGATTTACGGGCCAGCTTAGTAGGAGTCAGCCGATATCCGGCTTTCCAGAGAAGCAGGAAGGGGAATGAGACACGGAACAGTCGCAAGAGGTAGCCTGAACTTTTAAAATTTATATTAAATACAAATTTCCCAGTCTTATAATAATACCTTCTGAAATCCGAAAACCGAAACTCAGCTGGTCCCAAGGCTTTCGGATAAGGGATAGTGTATCTGTATAAGAATGAATCAACTTGCATATATATACGCAAGTAAAAATACATTTCTACCAAAGCTACTAATTTTTTTTTTTAATCAATCATATCTCTTGTGTACCTTGATTCAAATTTAAGAATTTGTGTGGTAGAAGCATTATTGTTTTGTACTGTTTCATTGCTAAACCCCTCTTTATCTAAAAAGTTACTAAAGTTGTTTGGTACTTTCAACAGAATGTATGACCAGTGTAAATGCTGATGTGATTTTCACATTGGTTATTTATAAATCTGTCATTTTACTATAACCTCAAATTAGCTGATTCTTCTCTCGCTCCAAAAAAGTATATTCATTCTCCCCAGGGAAAGAAAAACTTAGTTTGGGTTCTTCTTAACTATCCTTTAAATAGGAAAACAAATCTGAGTGTACTTGATAATTTAACAAAGTCCTATGCATTTATACAGCATGTGGGATCCGTTTAATGTCTTGTACACGTGGTGATTCTTATGTTTCACTGTCTTACATTGTGTATATAGTACTGCATTAAAATGTCTGCATTTGATAGGTGAATTTAATGCTGTCAAGGTGAGGCATGCAAATGCTGGGAATGGAATATTTTCCAGCTTCTTGCACTGTATGTCACAATTAAGTACTCCCACGTTGGGTGTTGTATGGGTCAGATTTAGGGTGAAGCTATTTCTCCTTTCCCCATGTGCAATGTGCCATAGTCCAAACCTTTAAAAGAGCATTTCCTGCTACAGCCAGTGGGATGTTCTCATTTTCACACAAGTTGTCTTTATGGCCTCTCTGGATTACTAAGACTGAGTATTTGGTGCCGTATAACATTGAATTATGGGCAGTTTTATTCACATGTATTCACATCCACTGAGAATTGAGTTGAGACTGTCCAGAACACCTGTGTCAGACTGCATCACCTCGTCCCCAACATTTTATTTTTAGACTTAAAGGATGCAAAGTGTTGGAAGTTAAAAGTTGTAATGAAATAAAGTAGCAAAGTCAAACTTTTGTGAAATTGTACACTAATTCCATTATTCACCAGATATGTGCTTCATATATTTGCTAGGTGACTGTGCTGTGTAATTCTTCACACTGGCTTTTAAAAATTTTATACTAGCTTAATTGACGGATGCTGACAGCACGAGAGTAAAGGTGAGTAAATCAATTTTAAGATGCTCAAATTCAAACCTGATAGTGTCAGAACTTCTAATCTTTTCTAAATGTGAGTTACAAATAGCAACTGTACTTCACAAGCAACCATTGATTGTATAGCAACTAAAAATTCCTGTTTGGTACCTCAGTCTTCCATCATTGTAAGCTGGCATTCCATCAACAATGGACTTTATGAAAAATGGCTGGCTGCCATGGTTTTCCTCATATCCACCTACAATGCTGAATCCCAGACTTCCAGATGTATTTCTCCTCAGTCCTATGTCTTTGCACCAATAAAGGTACCTAGAATGGCACAAAATGAAATTAAATGTAACACCAATTCCTTGCTCATTAGTATGGTTTTTTCATATGGACAATAAAATAGTACCCTAGTGCAACCAATTCAGCCATAAACAGCTTAGCACTTACTCTAATAACTTGCACTGTAAACATTTACAATGTTTTCCATTTAAATGGGAAAGTAATTTTGAATAATTATCATCATTTCTTTGTTACACGTTTGGGGTCTTGCCTTAGGCATTCTGTTGAGTATAATGGTGCTAATCACTCCTGTAAGGGATCTGAGCATCTTGCATTTGGGATGTGCCCTCTTCTAACTATATGATATGCATAATCCAATGTTGTAACAGTAGTTCCAATGTTGTAACAGTAGTATCCCCTTGTGATCTGAACTGGATATTCATATCTTTTGTACGTACATCTTTTTGAAGGGACCAAGAAAATACTTGATCTAAATCATTAAAGCTGTTTTATTTCACAGAAAATGAATGTACAGAGCAACCATTATGAACAGGCTCACCTAGTTTAAGCCGTACAACTCGTCTTCACATAATAGCAATTATGAACACAACACCCTTCTGCACATCACTGAGTCATCACACTTGATTTAAAATACTCCTGACTAATCTCCTGCATTCTCCTTTGGAGCCTGTCCAAAGTTTGCCCTTCACAGCTTTCTGTTTTAAAACCTGACTGACTTTGCAGCCTTTATTGGACCTGACTGTCTGCCGATGTCTCTGTCTCTTTTTTTTCTCCCCTCTGATCACAGAGGGTGAGGCATTTATCAATTTGTGAGGCAGGCTAACAAATTATTTACAGTCTATGGGGGAACAACATCAAAGCTTAGGCCATTAGCCTCTTGGTGCCATTTTTTAAAAAACTTGTGTGAATATAGTTTGCTTTAAAAAATCTGACAGTGACTTCCAAATCCTTTCTGTGGAAAAATGGTCAACAAAATTTGAAACCTGACAGTTATAACACTTTAAAGGCTTCTAAAAATTTGAGTGGGCTAACAGTCCATGCTCTTTCATAATTGCACTTATTTAAAATGTATTAAATATCTTAATGGCTGCATGCATTTCCAGTCAACTTTTCCCATTATAAATGCCTGTCCATATTTATAATGGAAATTGCTTATGTAAACATGTCACACTGTCATTACACCCTCCTGCCAGTGATGGCCTGAGGTGTGTGTCTCCCAGTACCTTAGCTGGCAGTGCAGAGAAACTCCTATGATCTAACTAACTCTGAAATGCTGCCTAAATTACATCTACATGTTCTGGTCCAATTACCCCCTAACCTTTAACCCTGCTTCACCTGCGGGTCGATTTTGTCGAACCTGTTGGGAAGAAGGCGGGACTTCCCCTTTCGGGTTTCTGACCCGCCTACTTCGACGTCCGGCCAATCCGCGCGATTTTCCCTTGATTGACCTTGTTGAGCCCGCCTAGCGGGCTCAGCAGGCCAATTAAGGGCCACCCGGCAACAGGTGACGTCACAGACTGAAATTTCATCTGTCAAGATTTCTGACAGATGAAATATCAGTGTTTTACAGCTGTTTGAAGCTGTCAAACACTGACAGTCCGATTTCTAAGATGAGTCCTTCTGCGCAGACTCATTTAGAAATCTCAGCAGCACTAAAAGCTGAAGGCTGTCACTTTTGACAGATCGCAGCCGTTCAGCTTTCAGTTCCGGCTGAGTGCTGCGCTCCCGACGGCTACAGGAAGAAAGGCAGTAAAGGTAAGTAAAAGTTCTTTACACATTTTAGACACACCAAACACACTTACCTTTACACTCATGCACCCATCACTCACCTGAGCACCGACATCGCGACCCCTCCAACTCATTCAACCCGACAGCCCGCTGCTCTAACCTGGTGTGGTTTGGAGCCGTCGGGAAACCCACACGAAACCCCTCAAAATAGGGATTAGGCTAAAAACTGCCTGTTAACAGGCAGTTAATTGGCACTAATCCCTTCCCGCCTGGTTTCGGCAGGACCCATTGCGGGGCAGGTACCCGCCGCCCCGAAACTTACGTTGGGCGGGATGGTGTCGGGACCCCCAAAGTTGGGATTTTCTCCCCCCCCACGCCTGAAACCCCACCTGACGGCTCCCCGAAAATCTAGCCCTTGGTCTTTACTCTCTGTGTGAAACACCAAGGGAGATCAACTGGTTTTGTATCTTTTTAATGGGCTCAAACCCTGTCTCATTTAGTTGTTACCTCTGGTGTCCCTCAAAGATCTAGCTTTGGCCCACTCCTATTTATCATCTACATGCTGCCTATCGGCAACCATCATCCATCAGTTTCCACATATGCGCTGACACCCAGCTCTACCTCACCACTTCTCTCAACCCCTCCACTGTCTTTAAATTCAGACTGCTTGTTCGACATCCAGTACTGGATGAGGAGAAATTTCCTTCAACTAAATATTGGGAAGCCAATGTCTTCGGTCCCTGCCACCAACACCATTCCCTAGCCACTGACTCCATCCCTCTCCCTCTGAAGCTGAACCAGACTGCAACCTTGGTGTCACATCTGACCCTGAAATGAGCTTCCAACCACATATCAACGCCACCACTAAGACCACCTATTTCCACTTCCGTAACATTGCCTGACTCTGCCCCTGCCTCAGCTCATCTGTTGCCGAAACCCTCATCCATGCCTTTGTTACCTCTAGACTTGACTATTCCAACGCACTCCTGGCTGGCCTCCCACATTCTACCTTCCATAAACTTGAGGTTATCCAAAACTCTGCTGCCCATGTCCTAACTCACACTAAGTCCCGTTCACCCATCACCCCTGTGCTCGCCGACCTACATTGGCTCCCAGCTAAGCAATGCCTTGATTTTAAAATTCTCATCATTATTTTCAAATCCCTCCCTATCTCTGTAATCTCCTCCAGCTCCCCCCACAACCCTCTGAGATTTCGGCACTCCTCAAATTCTGGCCTCTTGAGCATCCCTGATTTTAATCGCTCAACCATTGGTGGCCATGCTTTCAGCTGGCAAGGCCCTAAGCTCTGGAATTCCCTCCCTAAACCTCGCCGCCTCTCTACCTCTTTTTTCTCCTTTAAGATGCTCCTTAAAACCTACCTCTGACCAACTTTTTGGCCATCTGTCCTAACATCTCCTCGTGTGACTTGGTGTCAAATTTTGTTTTAGAACGTTCCTATGAAGCGCCTTTGAACGTTTTACTACGTTAAAGGCGCTATATAAATACTTGTTGAGAATAATTCCTGATGATGGTTTATCCTTGTAACTTAAATAAAGTCACAAGTTGGGCTAAACATAGTCCCAGGACCCCGAGCCATGATATAAAATTACTACTTTCTACTAAAAGTCAGTCAGAGAAACCTCAAACACATTTCTGGTGAAAGTTAGTCACAAGATTGTGTTGCTCTTGCCAGAACATCAGCTGCTTCTCACAAAATGAGCACTGGAATAATAAATTTGTTGTATAGTAACTGTTTCATTTCAATACTAGATGAAGAGAAAACTTTTACCCAAACCAACAGGAACTGGGTGCCGTATTTCTTTTATTAAGGAGATTAACAGTGTTTGGACATTTACTCCCAGGTGCAATGTAGTGCCACAGGAGCATAAATGTTGTCCAGTCAGTTTAGACCACTGAAATCTTACTGAGAACCGTATTTTTAACTGATGTTGAATTAGGCACAGTTCTTAAAAATTCCTGAAATAGTAATTCACACCAGCCCATTCTCTGACAGCTGTCAGCAAGATTTTTGCTACTAACCACGATGCTTACATTCCTGCATTGTACATGCTCGGGACAACACAATCAATCCCAACTGAGCTAATATTTAAACTGTAAATGTTCTACATGCTTTTTCAACATTCTTTACAACTGCTGTAAAGTACTAAGTAAACAACAATAATGTTGGACAAGATGTGAAATACCCAAGGAACAGAGCTGTGCATTCCAATTGTTAGATTATAACACACATCTACCAGGAAATAGCCATTGTCTAATTTACATGTGATCCATTGATGAGCCTACAGCTGTCAACTTATCGCTTTACTACAAAGTTGGTTGAGTGAGATTTAAGATATAAAGGGATGATCTTTCTCACTATCTTCTGTCAACAATTACTGAAAAATTAAAGTGCAGCCAGAAACCCACTTTTCTAAGGAAAACGTTCCTGATGTGGGAGAAATTCACAGCTGATCACAAATTGAAAGAATGGGACAGAATTGTATGTAGCATATATTTTGCTCATGAGATGAGCTGGAATTTGTGACATTCTGTAATCATAGGAAGATGAGTTGGCAGAAAATATGATGCAAGAAAAAGTCATGGGTGAGAAAAGGCCATTTAGCTTTTATAAATGCTTATCACTCCATTAAAAAGATTAATGGATGTTAGCCTTTATCTTGAGGGATCTGGAGTACAAAGGAGTGGAAGTTATGCTCCAGTTGTATAAAGCTCTGGTTACACCCGGTTAGACCCCATTTAGAGTACTGCATTCAGTTCTGGGCACCGCACTTCAGGAAGGCTATATTGGCCTTGGAGTGAGTGCAGCGCAAATTCACCAAAATGATACTGGGGCTAAAAGGGTTAAATTTTGAGGACAGGCTGCATAGACACGGCTTGTATTCCCTAGAGTATAAAGGATTAAGGGGTGATCTAGTTGAGGTATTGAAGATGATTAAAGGATTTGATAGGTAGAGAAATGATCTCCTCTGGTGGAAGAGTCCAGAACAAGGGGGCATAACCTTAAAATTCGAACTAAGTCGTTCAGGGGTGATGTCAGGAAGCACGTCAATACACAAAGGGTAGTGGGAATCGGGAACTCCCTCAAAAAGATGATTAAGGAGTGATGTAATTGATGTGTTTAATATGATTAACAGAGTTGATAAGGTAGATCAAGAGAAACTATTTCCTCGGCTGGGGAAATCCAGAACAAGGGGCCATATCCTTAAAATTAGAGCTAGGTTGTTCAGGGGTGATGTCAGGAAGCATTTCTTCACCCAAAGGCTGGTGAAAATCTGGAACTCTCTTCCCCCAAGAAGCTGTTGAGGTGAGGCCAATTGAAAATGTCAAAACTGAGATTGATCATTTTTGTTAGGTAAGCGTATTAAAGGATTATGGAGCAAAAAAAGGTAAATGAAATTAAGATACAGCTCAGCTATGATCTATTTGAATGGCAGAACAGGTTCAAGGGGTTGAATGGCCTCCTGTTCCTATGTGCTTAATACATTTTTAATCTGTTTAATAATTTTCTTATACCCCTCCCAAAGTTCAGCCCTCCTCCTTTCTCGTGTATGTATGTATTTTGAATTTCCTTTTTAATTCTTGCCATGTATTGTACGGCACTACAGCCGTGCTAGGTGGGACAGAATAAGGATATTCACCACCGCCTCAGGGTAACTTGGATGGGAAATAAAGGGGGCTTTACTAGTGTCACCCGTGTACTCCACAATTAAAACAACTTTTTTTATAGTTTATTTTTCTTGGGTACTTAATCATGGATATATTTAGTGTAGGTTTAAAGGTGTTCCATTATTTTCCTTTACTGAGCCATCAAATTTTTCAAAATTTCACTAAATTTCTTTTATTTCATACATCATTCCATTCAAGTTTGTCTTCCTGAAATTTTTTAGGGCTGCTTTTCCTCTTCCCCCGAGCTGTAAGGATGTACTGTGCTGGGAGCAGGACTGTCCAAACTGTGTTCTCCGTCCAATTTAACTATTACTGGCAGAAATTGGGCAGACGTGGGAGTGTACGCCAAAGGATGCTCCTCTGATCTTAAATTCAAGATAATAGTGTGTCCAATAACTTATATAGTGCCTTTAACATAGTAAAACATCCCAAGGTGCTTCACAGGAGCAATCAAACACAATTTGACACCCAGCCACATGAGATATTAGGACAGGTGACCAAAAGCTTAGTCAATGAGGTAGGTTTTAAGGAGCACCTTAAAGGTGGAGGGAGAGGCGGAGAGGTTTAGGGAGGGAATTCCAGAGTTTAGGTCTTAGGCAGCTGAAGGCATAGCTGCCAATGGCGGAGCGAAGAAAATCGGAAGTGTGGAAGAGGCCAGAATTGGAGGTGCCCAGTGATCTCAGAGGGTTGTAGCGCTGGAGGAGGTTAGAGATGGGGAGGGACAAGATCATGAAGGGAGTTGAAAACCTGGATGGCAGCTCCAGTAGATCAGTGAGACGGGCGAGAATGCGTGATGGGACTTAGTGCACCGGCAGCAGAGTTTTGGATGAGCTCAAGTTTACGCAGAGTACAAGGTGTGAGATCAGCCAGGAAATCATTGGAATCAAAGGCATGGATGAGGGTTTTAGCAGTAGATGAGCTGAGGCAGCGGCAGAGCAGTGAGTTTTGTCTACTTGGCAATCTAACACTTAAGCATTTATTAAAATGGAAAAAACGATATAATCTTTTGTGACAGGTTTGAAAATGTACAGCTTTTACCAGCAATGTTGAGCTTTCTTTGACCCAGAATTTTTATTTCTCTCTGGCATGAGAAAACATGATTCTGGTTTTGAAAACTAATGGAAACGATTTAATTCAACAATGGCTTAATTTTTTTCAGTGTCTGGCACAGGGATGATAGGCCAACTGGCGGCCTCCTGTGCTGTATCATTCTATTATGGACAAACTGCTTGGAGATTTTTGAACAGTGCAAGTGGTGATGGGTAGTTTGAAGTTGAGAAAGGGGAAATGGTTGTACATTGTAAGTATTCAGATTCTGATGTCATCAGGCTTGTACACTGTAGAGTAGAAGTCTCATGTGACACAGATTTAAGTGCAGTCCAGTATTTGGGGAAAGCAGAAACTTTAATATTGGAAAAAGGCTTGGGAGGTAAATTTCCATGAGGTTCTCCTATTCAGCTGCCGTAACTTCAGCGGAAGAGCCATGGAGATCCTGGGGAAAACGGCAAACTGTGTTTAGGAAGAACCTCCTGAGGAAATGCACCCTCTTGGTGCTCATTTTACCTCATTGTTACACCCTTTTTGGTTAATATTTCATAGCAGGGCAGAGGAAAAAATCTCTTTGCATTTCTGTCCTGGCACTGATTGCAAAATGATGTTAAATGTGGTCACTTCTCTGCAGAGGTGAAAGAATGGAGCCAATATTTAGCTATCCTAAAAATGAAGATAGGAAAAATATGAACGTATGAACAATGCTGGACGGAAAAAGTCCATCAGCCTGTCCCACAAATGGCAGTGACAACCTCCATACACTGTGACAAAGGGGAGAAACACTGAACGCATCAGTGCCATGCATCAGGTTTATGGAAATGACTGTCTTACTTTAGCTTGAGTGTGGACCGGAGCGGCAGCATAAAGGGAGGTGAGCGGTAAGTCAAAAAAAAAACGAGTGATTTCACAGGATAGCTGGTAACTGATTTGGAGAGACAGCTAGCATTAAAGTAGGAAATAGTAAGGTATTAGGTGAGATCAGACTAAGAGAGAACACAGGATGGTCTAAAATAGGTTTACAGTGTATGTATAGAACGCACCAAGCATAGTAAACAAGGTTGGTGAGCTGCAGGCGCAAATAGCCACATGGGAATATGATGCGTGGCAAATAATGGAGACCTGGCTCAAAAAAGGGCAGGATTAAGTATTCCTGGATATAAGGTGTTCAGGAAAGATAGGAGGTGATGTGGCAGTATTAGGTAAGGAGAATATTAGTGCTGGAGGGAAAGGATGTCCTGGAGGGGTCAAGGACAGAATCTTTATGGCTAAAGTTCAGAAGTAATAGAGGTGCCATTACACAACTAGGTGTATTCTATAGGCCACCAACTAGTGGGAAAAATCTGTAGGTGCAAATTTGCAGAGAAATTAGAGAGATGTGCAAGTACTGGGGGACTTCAGCTATCCTAATAGGAACTGGGACAGTAATGGTGTAAAGGGCAGAGAGGGGGAAGAATTTCTGAAGTGTGTTCAGGAGAACTTTCTTGATCAGTATGTTTCCAGCCCAATGAGGAAGGAGGCATTGCTGGATCTGGTTCTGGGGAATGAGGTGAGTCAAGTGCAGCAAGTGTCAGTAGGTGAACATTTAGGGAACAGTGATCATAGTATCATAAGGTTTAGATTAGCTATGGAAAAGGACAGGGAGTAACCTAAAGTAAAAATACTTAATTGGACGAAGGCCAATTTCAGTGGGATGAGAACGGATCTGGCCCGGGTAAATTGGAATCAAAAATTGGCAGGAAAAACTAATGGAACAATGGGCTGCCTTTAAAGAGGAAATAGTTTGGGTACAGTCGAGGTACATTCCCACTAGGGGGAAAGATAGGGCAACTAAAGTCAGAGCTCCCTGGATGACAAAAGAGAGAGAGCAGGATGAAGCAGAGAAAGAGCACATATGACAGATGTCAGGTCGGGAATACATCTGAGAATCGGGCTCAATATAGAAAGTTCAGAGGAGAAGTGAAAAAGAAAATAAGAGGGGCAAAGAGAGGGTATGAGAATAGAATGGCAGTTAACATAAAAGGTAATCCAAAAGTCTTCTACAGGCATATAAATAGATAGTAAGAGGAGGGGTGGCGATGATTAGGGATCAAAAAGGAGACCTACGCATAGAGACAGAGGGTATGGCTGAGGTGCAAAATGAGTACTTTGCATCTGTCTTCACCAAGGAAGAAGATGCTGCCATAGACATAGTGAAGGAGGAGATACTGGATGGGATAAAAACTGATAGAGGAGGTACTAGAAAGGCTGGCTGTATTTAAATTAGATAAGTCACCAGGACCAGATGAGATGCATCCTAGGAGGCTGAGGGAAGTGAAGGAAGAAATCACAGAGGTATGGCCATAATCTTCCAATCCTCCATAGAAACTGGAGTGGTGCCAGAGGACTGGGGAATTGCAAATGTTACACCCTTGTTCAAAAAAGGGTGTAAAGATAAACCCAGCAACTACAGGCCAGTCAGCTTAACCTTGGTAATAGGGAAGCCTTTAGAAACAATAATCAGGGACAAATTTAGCAGTCACTTGGACAAGTGTGGAATTATTAAGGAAAGCCAGCATGGATTTGTTAAAGGCAAACCATGTTTAACCAACTTGATCGAGGTTTTTGATGAGGTAACACAGAGGGTTGATGAGGGCAATGCGGTTGACGTGATGTTTGATAAAGTGCCACATAATAGGCTTGCCAGCATAGTTGAAGCCCATGGAATAAAAGGAACAGTGGCAGCATGGATACGAAATTGGCTAAGTGACAGGAAACAGAGAGTAGTGGTGAACGGTTATTTTTAAGACTGGAGGATGGTACACCGTGGTATTTCCCAGGCGTAGGTTCTAGGACCACTGCTTTTCTTGATATATATTAATGACTTGGATGTGGGTGTACAGGGCACAATTTCAAAATTTGCAGATGACACAAAACTTAGGAGGATACTGATAGACTGCAAGAGGACATAGACAAGCTGGTGGAATGGGCGGATATGTGGCAGATGAAATGTAATGCAGAAAAGTGCGAAGTGATACGTTTTGGTAGAAAGAATGGAGAGAGGAAATATAAACTAAAGGATTCAATTCTAAAGGGGTGCAGGAACCGAGAGATCTGTGGGGTACATGTGCACAAATCATTGAAGGTGGCAGGGCAGGTTGAGAAAGCAGTTTAAAAAAAGCTTATGGGATACTAGGCTTCATGAATAGAGGTATAGAGTACAAAAGCATGGAAATTATGATAAACCTGTATAAAACACTAGTTCGGCCTCAACTGGAGTATTGTGTCTAATTCTGGGCACTGCACTTTATGAAAGATGTGAAGGCCTTGGAGAGGGTGCAGAAAAGATTTACGAGAATTATTCCAGGGATGAGCGACTTCAGTTATGTGGATAGACTGGAGAAGCTGGGGTTGTTCTCCTTCGAGTAGAGAAGGTTGAGAGGAGATTTAATAGAGGTGTTCAAAATCAGGAGGGAGTCTGGACAGAGTAGATAGAGAGAAACTGTTCCCATTGGCAGAAGGGTCAAGAACCAGAGGACACAGATTTAAGGTGATTGGCAGACCCAAAGGCAACATGAGGAAAAACTTTTTTACTAAGCAAGTGGTTAGGATCTGGAATGCAATACCTGAAAGGGTGGTGAAGGCAGACTCCAATCATGGCTTTCAAAAGGGAATTGGATAAATACCTGAAGGCAAACAATTTGCAGGGTTACGGGCTAATGTAACCCCACTATTTAAAAAAGGTGGTAGAGAGAAAATGGGGAATTATAGACCAGTAAGTCTGACATCGGTAGTGGGGAAAATGCTAGAGTCCATTATAAAAGATGTAATAGCAGAGCATTTGGAAAACAGTGACAGGATCAAACAAAGTCAACATGGATTTACAAAAGGTAAATCATGCTTGACTAATCTACTGGAATTTTTTGAGGATGTAACTGGTAGAATGGATAAGGGAGAACCAGTGGATGTGCTGTATTTGGACTTTCAGAAGGCTTTCAATAAGGTCCCGCATAAGAGATTAGCATGCAAAGTTAAAGCACACGGGATTCGGGGTAAGGTACTGTGGTAAACCACTTTTGTCGTTCACTATCGTTACACTATAGTTATCACTGTTATATCGTTACTCTATGGTTATCACTGTTCACACTGTTGTATCACTATACGAGGTCGCCTCTTGTCACGCTGTTATACCTGGGCTGACCACTGCTGACTCCGCCCATGGCTCCACCTACCTGCCCAGGTATAAAGGTGGTCGACTGGCTGGTATTCCTCCTTGTTGGATCCGATCACCCACGAGGGTGGGCTCTGTTATTTAGCCAATAAAAACCTATAGTTACTTTCTTAACTCGTCGCTTTTCATTGGATGAATTGATAGGTATATCAATTTTATTGGCTAAATTTTAAAATGTCGACACTTGAGCAGTCAAACGACCAGCCAAGCGACCAGCCAGACGCCCAGCTACAACAGCCACAGCAGCCAGCCTGGCTGCGAGCCCTCCGACCACCGTACCTGGATCTAAACCCACAGGCAGCAAACTCAGCCCTCGACTTCAAACACTGGCTGAGCTGTTTCGAATCCTACCTGGGAGAATCCGGCGTGCCTCAGAAATCCATGCGAAGAGTTCTGACCGCCCAAGTGAGCCCTAAAGTATTCGCACTCATCCGGGACCTTAAAACATACGAAGCCGCCATCAACCTGCTGAAACAACAGTACCGGAGCCCGGTAAACTCCATGTATGCCAGACACCTCCTAAGATCCCGCCCGCAACAGCCAGGAGAGTCGGTAGATGAATTTTTACGGGCGCTACAAGTACTCGGCAGGGACTGTGACTTTAAAGCGGTATCAGCGGCAGAAAATACTGAAGATAATGTCTGCGATGCCTTCGTGAAAGGCCTGCAGTCCGACTACGCATGGCAAAGACTTCTTGAAGCAAAGGACCTTGACCTGAACACAGCTGCAGCCCTCGCTCGCTCCCTAGAAGTGGCCCATCGGGACCTCGAGGCGTACTCCAGGTACAGTAATTTGCGACCCTGGGACTCGGGACCGACCCCGACCGCGATACCCCTCGCAGCGCCGCCCCTGGGACCTACCTCTGCGTCGGCGTCCCGGACCCGATCGGGACCGCCACCCCCGGTACCGGCTGCGACTTCGGACCCCCGCGATCGGGCCGCCGGCTGCTTCTGCGGCCAGGTGAAACATCCTAGGGCGCGCTGCCCAGCGAGAAACGCGACGTGCTCAAGCTGCCTGAAGAAAGGCCACTTTGCTAAGGCCTGCAGAGGCCAACAGAGATCAACAGAGGCCAGCAGTGCCTCATGCGAGTTGTGGGGGCGGCCATCTTCCATCAAGGCCACAGATGCCAGCATCCCCACGTGTGAGTCATGGGGCGGCCATCTTTGATCCAGGCAACCGACACCAGCAGTGCCTCATGTGAGTTGTGGGGGCAGCCATCTTCTCCACCATTTTGTCCAACCTCGTGGGCGCCGCCATTTTACCCTCCACGCTCGACCGCCACCTCGCCCGCAGACTACGGCAGCTCGCTGAGCCACACACTAGCCTCCGTCACACTGGACCAAGCCCGCCCGCACCACCTGTCCAAGTCCATGATGGACATCAAAGTAAACGGCCGCGCCACGACCTGCCTGTTCGACAGCGGAAGCACGGAGAGTATCATCCACCCAGACACGGTGAGCCACTCCTCCCTCACTGTCCGGCCAACGCGCAACCGGATCTCGATGGCATCGAGGTCCCACGCCACAGACATCAGCGGCTACTGTGTCGTGACCCTGTCGGTTAAGGGCACGGAGTATAAAAATTTTAAACTCCTCGTCCTCCCCCAGCTCTGCGCTGCCGTCCTACTAGGGCTGGACTTCCAATCCCACCTCCAAAGCGTCACTCTAGCATACGGCGGACCCCTCCCCCCACTCACAGTCGACAACCAGCAGCCTTTAAACCGCCCACCGCGGAACACCTGCGGCCTATCCACCCTCAAGGTCCCGCCACCTTCCCTGTTCGCTAACCTCACCCCCGACTGCAAACCCGTCGCTACCAAGAGCAGGCGGTACAGAGCCTTCATTAGCTCCGAGGTGCAGCGTCTCCTGAAGGAGGGCATCATCGAGGGGAGCAGCAGCCCCTGGCGTGCCCAGGTCGTGGTCGTTAAGACCGGCAATAAAAACCGCCTGGTCATCGACTACAGCCAGACCATAAACCGGTACACCCAGCTCGACGCATACCCCCTTCCCCGCATATCTGATATGGTCAATCAGATTGCACAATACCGAGTATTCTCTACCATCGACCTTAAGTTGGCCTACCACCAACTCCCTATCCGCCCTGAGGACCGCCAGTATACCGCCTTCGAGGCGAATGGCCGCCTCTACCACTTCCTTAGGGTTCCCTTCGGCGTCACCAACGGGGTTTCGGTCTTCCAAAGGGAGATGGACCGGATGGTTGCCCAGAACGGGCTGCACGCCACGTTCCCCTATCTAGATAACGTCACCATCTGCGGCCGCGACCGGCAGGACCATGATGTTAATCTGGAGAGATTCCTCCGTACGGCCCAATGGCTGAACCTCACCTACAATAAGGAGAAATGTGTGTTTAACACCTCACGCCTTGCCATCCTCGGCTGCGTAGTAGAGGACGGACTCATCGGCCCCGACCCCGAAAGAATGCGCCCCTCATGGAGTTACCCCTCCCCCACTGCCCAAAGGCGCTGAAGAGAACCCTGGGGCTCTTCGCCTACTATGCCCAATGGGTGCCCAATTATGCGGACAAAGCCAGACCCCTCATGAAGTCCACATCCTTCCCCCTTACGGAGGAAGCGTGCGCTGCCTTCTCCCTCATTAAGGGAGACATTGCTAAGGCCACAATGCACGCGGTGGATGAGTCCATCCCCTTCCAAGTGGAGAGCGATGCATCCGACTTCGCCCTAGCCGCTACCCTTAACCAGGAGGGGAGACCGGTGGCCTTCTTCTCAAGGACCCTACAGGGCCCTGAGATCCGACTCTCGTCGGTCGAGAAGGAGGCCCAGGCGATTGTGGAGGCTGTACGACGCTGGAGGCACTACCTGGCAGGCAAACGATTTACCCTCCTCACCGACCAGCGTTCGGTCGCTTTTATGTTTAATAACAAGCTGAGGGGTAAAATCAAGAACGACAAGATCTTGAGGTGGAGAATCGAACTCTCCACCTATGATTATGATATCTTGTACTGGCCAGGTAAGCTGAACGAACCCCCTGATGCTCTATCACGAATTACATGCGCCAACGCGCAAATTGATAGATTTCAGACCCTCCACAACGACCTCTGCCACCCCGGAGTCACCAGACTTTACCACTTCATTAAGGCCCGCAACCTGCCCTACTCCATCGAGGAGGTCAGGACCATGACCAGGAACTGCCAGACCTGTGCCGAGTGCAAACCGCATTTCTTTAGGCCGGACAGAGCAAGCCTGATCAAGGCCACCCGCCCCTTCGAGCGCTTGAGCATCGATTTTAAGGGGCCCCTCCCATCCTCTGACCGTAATGTGTACTTCCTCAACATTGTTGATGAGTACTCCCATTTCCCCTTCGCCTTCCCCTGCCCAGACATGACCAGTACCATGGTCATTAAATGCCTGAACGACCTCTTCGCCTTGTTCGGGTTTCCAAACTATATACATAGTGACCGGGGCTCCTCCTTCATGAGCGAGGAACTCCGCCAGTTCCTACTAGCAAGAGGTATTGCTGCAAGCAGGACCACCAGCTACAACCCTCGAGGGAACGGCCAGGTGGAAAGAGAGAACGCGGCTGTATGGAAGGCCGTCCTCTTAGCCTTAAAGTCTAAGGGCCTCCCAACCTCCCGCTGGCAGGAAGTCCTCCCGGCAGCGCTGCATTCCATCCGGTCACTACTTTGCACCGCCATTAACGCCACCCCCCATGAACGAATGTTTGTTTTCCCCAGGAAGTCGACTACGGGAACCACACTACCAACCTGGCTGACCTCTCCGGGGCCCGTCCTGCTGCGAAAGCACGTGAGGGCCCATAAAATGGACCCCCTGGTCGAGAGGGTGAACCTCCTGCACGCCAACCCTCCGTACGCCTATGTGGCATACCCAGACGGGCGGGAGGACACAGTCTCCTTGCGAGACCTCACACCCTCGGGCATTCCGGAGACACCACCTTCACCCCCCTTCCCCCCCCCCCCCCGATTCCAGCTCAGGTAGACGGCATGCCGGAACCCCACGAGCCCTCGCCGACCACGCAGACACCAGCATCACCACCGGAGAATGCAACACCGCCGCTGCGACGATCGGAAAGGCTTACGAGGCCTCCGGACAGACTGACATACCAGAACTGGTAGTACACATCACCCCGCCGGACTCAAATCTAAACAAGGGGTGAATGTGGTAAACCACTTTTGTCGTTCACTATCGTTACACTATAGTTATCACTGTTATATCGTTACTCTATGGTTATCACTGTTCACACTGTTATATCACTATACGAGGTCGCCTCTTGTCACGCTGTTATACCTGGGCTGACCACTGCTGACTCCGCCCATGGCTCCACCTACCTGCCCAGGTATAAAGGTGGTCGACTGGCTGGTATTCCTCCTTGTTGGATCCGATCACCCACAAGGGTGGGCTCTGTTATTTAGCCAATAAAAACCTATAGTTACTTTCTTAACTCGTCGCTTTTCATTGGATGAATTGATAGGTATATCAGGTACTGTCTTGGATAGAGAACTGGTTGGCAGACAGGAAGCAAAGTATTGGAATAAACGGGTCTTTTTCCAAGTGGCAGGCAGTGACTCCAGCTATTCACAATATATATTGATGATCTAGATGAGGGAACTAGATGTAATATCTCCAAGGTTGCAGATGACACAAAGCTGGGTGGGCATGTGTGCTGTGAGGAGGATGCAGACAAACTCAGTATGATTTGGACAGGTTGGGTGATTGGGCAGATGCATGGCAAATGCAGTATAATGTGGATAAATGTGAGGTTATCCACTTCGGTGGCAAAAACAGGAAGACCGATTATCTGAACGGCAATAGATTGGGAAAAGGGTAAGTGCAACGAGACCTGGGTGTCCTTGTGCACCAGTCGCTGAAGGTAAGTATGCAGGTAAAGCAGGCGGTTAAGAAGGCAAATGGTATGTTGGCCTTCATAGCGAGAGGATTCGAATACAGGAGCAAGGATGTCTTGCTGCAGTTGTACAGGGCCTTGGTGAGACCACATCTTGAGTATTGTGTGCAGTTTTGGTCGCCTTATCTGAGGAAGGATGTTCTTGCCATGGAGGGAGTGCAGCGAAGATTCACCAGACTTGATACCTGGGATGGCAGGAATGACGTATAAGGAGAGATTGGGTCAATTAGGCTTATATTCGCCAGAGTTTAGAAGAATGAGAGGGGATCTCATTGAAACTTATAAAATTCTAACAGGACTAGACAGACTAGATGCAGGAAGGATGTTCCCAATGGCGGGGGAGTCCAGAACCAGGGGTCACAGTCTAAGGATAAGGGGTAAGCCATTTAGGACAGAGATGAGGAGGAATTTCTTCACCCAGAGAGTGGTGAACCTGTGGAATTCTCTACCACAGAAGGCAGTTGAGGCCAATTCATTAAATATATTCAAGAAGGAGTTAGATATATTTCTTAAGGCTAAAGGGATAGGGGGAGAAAGCAGGGACAGGGTACTGAATTTGGATGATCTCATTAAATGGCGGAACCTGTTTGAGGGGCCGAATGGCCTACTCCTGCTCCTAACTTCTATGTTTCTATGAAAGGGCTGTGGAGTGGGACTAGCTGAAGTGCTTTTGCAGAAAGCCAGCATAGGCTCGACGGGCCGAATGGACTTCTGTGCTGTAACTGTTCTGTGATTCTATACAGTTGGGTGAAAGTGTCCTATTAGAAACTGCCTCCTCATTCTGGCTGATTGGGTGGATATGTCTCCTGGCTCTCAGTCAGGATAATCTTGTCATTAGTTGATACTGTGTTTTACAATCCACTTGAAGCCGTGTCCAGTGGTGTACTGCAGGGATCGGTGCTGGGTCCTTTGCTGTTTGTAGTGTATATTAATGATTTAAATATGAATGTAGGAGGTATGATTAGTAAGTTTGCAGATGACACACAAATTGGTGGAGTGGTAAATAGCCAGGAGGGAAGCCTCAGGCTACAGGACGATATCGACGGGTTGGTCAGATGGGCAGAACAGTGGCAAATGGAATTTAACCTTGAAAAGTGAGGTGATGCATTTTGGGAGGACTAACAAGGCAAGGGAATACACAATGAATGGTCGGACCCTAGGAAGGACAGAGGATCAGCAGGACTTTGGTGTGCATGTACATAAGAACATAAGAAATAGGAGCAGGAGTAGGCCAATCAGCCCCTCGAGCCTGCTCCGCCATTCAATAAGATCATGGCTGATCTGATCCTAACCGCCAATCCACTATCACAGAACCATCTCCTGAATCTAACAGAATTAGACACACGAAATAGGAGCAGGATCAGGCTACACGGCCCCTGGGCCCGCTCCGCTCCCCACAGGGCCATGACCGATCCGAACCTAGACTCATGTCCAAATTCCTGCCCGCTCCCCGTAACCTTTAATTCCCTTTACTTCTAGGAAACTGTCTATTTCTGTTTTAAATTTATGTAATGATGTAGCTTCTACAGCTTTTTGGGGCAGCATATTCCATGGACCTACCACCCTCTGAGTGAAGTCGTTCCTCCTCATCTCAGTTTTGAAAGAGCAGCCCCTTATTGTAAGACTATGCCCCCTAGTTCTAGTTTCACCCATCATCGGGAACATCTTCCCCGCATCCACCCGATCCAACCCCTTCACAATCTTATATGTTTCAATAAGATCGCCTCTCATTCTTCTGAACTCCAATGAGTAGAGTCCCAATCTACTCAACCTCTCCTCATATGTCCATCCCCTCATCCCCGGGATTAACCGAGTGAACCTTCTTTGTACTGATTCGAGAGCAAGTATGTCCTTTCTTAAGTATGGACACCAAAACTGTACGTAGTATTCCAGGTGCGGTCTCACCAATACCTTGTACAACTGAAGCAATACCTCCCTATTTTTATATTCTATCCCCCTAGCAATGAAATCCAACATTCCATTGGCCTTCTTAATCACTTGCTGCACCTGCATACTAACCTTTTGAGTTTCGTGCACCAGGACCCCCAGATCCCTTTGTATTTCAGTACTTTCCAGTTTCTTGCCAAAGTACATAACCTCACACTTTCCAGTATTGTATTCCATCTGCCAAATCTCTGCCCACTTACTTAGCCTGTCTATGTCCCCTTGCAGGTTTTTTATGTCCTCCTCACTCACTACTTTCCCTCCCATCTTAGTATCATCTGCAAACTTTGATATGTTACCCTCGGTCCCCTCCTCCAAATCGTTAATATAGATTGTAAAGAGTTGGGGACCCAGCACTGACCCCTGCGGAACACCACTAGTTACTGATTGCCAGTCTGAGAATGAACCATTTATCCCAACTCTCTGCCTTCTGTTAGATAGCCAATCCTCTATCCATGCCAGAATATTACCCCCAATCCCGTGATTTTTTATCTTAAGCAATAATCTTTTGTGTGGCACCTTGTCAAATGCCTTTTGGAAGTCTAAATACACTACGTCCACTGGTTCCCCTTTATCCACCCTATATGTTACTTCCTCAAAGAACTCCAGCAAATTTGTCAAACATGACTTCCCCTTCATAAAACCATGCTGACTTTGTTCTATTAAATTATGATTATCCAAATGTCCTGTTACTGTCTCCTTAATAATGGACTCCAAAATTTTACCTACCACAGATGTTAGGCTAACCGGTCTATAGTTTCCAGCCTTCTGTCTACTGCCCTTTTAAAATAAGGGTGTTACATTAGCAGTTTTCCAGTCGGCTGGGACCTTTGCCGAGTCCAGGGAGTTTTGGAAAATTATTACCAATGCATCCACAATCCCTACCGCCACTTCCCTCAAGACCCTAGGATGTAAGCCATCAGGTCCAGGTGATTTATCCGCCTTGAGTCCCATTATTTTACCGAGTACCACTTCCTTAGTGATTTTGATCGTGTTTAGCTCCTCCCCCCCTTTAGCCCCCTGTTTGTCCAGTGTTGGGATATTCTTAGATCCCTGAAGGCAGCAGGACAGGTAGATAAGGTGGTTAAAAAGGCATATGGGATACTTATATTCTATGCCTCAGCTAATGAAGGCAAGAGCAGGGAGGTTATGATGTACAAAACGCTAGTTAGGCCACAGCTGGAATACTGTGTGCAGTTCTGGTCGCCACACTATAGGAAGGATGTGATTGCATTGGAGAGGGTGCAGAGTAGTTTCACCAGGATGTTACCTGGGCTGGAGCGTTTCAGCTATGAGGAGAGACTGGACAGGCTGGGGTTGTTTTCCTTCGAGCAGACCTGATTGCGGTGTACAAAATTGAGGGGGGTAGATAGAAAGGAATGTTTCCCCTTAGTAGAGGGGTCAATAACCAGGGGGCATAGTTTCAAGATAAGGGGCAGGAGGTTTAGAGGGGATTTGAGGAAAAACTTTTTCATCTAGAGAGTGGTTGGAATCTGGAACTCACTGCCTGAAAGGGTGGGAGAGGCAGGAACCCTCACAACATTCAAGAAGCATTTAGATGAGCACTTGAAACATTATAGCATACAAGGCTATGGACCAAGTGCTGGAAAATGGGATTATAATAGACAGGGCTTGATGGCTGGTGCGGACACGATGGGCCTCTTTCTGTGCTGTGTAACTCTAAGGCAAGGCCCCTTTGGCAGGCAAAGCAGTGTATAATGCAGCATTTTAATCATTTAATAGTTCCCACACTGTCACATGCCATAATTTTGGATACCTTTGCCAGGCTGTACTGAAGTACTTCCTCTGCCCCCCCCCCCAAATCAGTCTGTGCATCTGAATTGTTGGTTAAGGATGCCAGTGGTGTGCTCAGTCAAGACCCTAGTAACACTATGTGCTCTTCTGCATCATTCTTCACCTCTTACCCCTGGATTCTTTAATGGTGTATGTAGTCATGGCTGCAGTGGATAAACATGATCCGTGAGGCCCTGCAAATAACAGCGGAACCATATATGCCACAAAATAAATGAGTCATGGCAACTGCCAGGATAGCAGGCATTACTGTGTACAATTTAGTGCTTCTAGTCAAACAGCAGCTACATGTGAATGGAGTGTAACATATGTTCATGAAAAAGGTGGCACTGAGTATACGGGCCTGTATAGTTCCATATATGACATTAATAATGTCCTACACTTTGGGGAATTCAGGAATTGGTAGAAGCATGATGCTCTTGTATTGCTGCCTGTTTTGGAAAACTGATGATTTGAGAAGCCCAAGGAAACCAGGCATTTGTCACCTGTGTGATGTGCTCCAGGTTGAGAAATTTAGCAGTTATCTCCTGCTTTAGCTTGGAACAACTTTGTAGCATAAATATTTAAGGTTGCAACTACAACGGTCAGCCTTCCCTGTTGCTGAAGGGGTCTGTAGGTCTTGCTGCAGAAGTTCACAATGTTCACTGACGGTCTCTGAAGAATTGTAGAGCATACAGGTTTGTCTGACATGCCCAGGTATAAATGTCTGCCAGTAAACCTGTTAACATCAGAACAGGGCCTCATTGACCTCCTGAGGAGCTACTGCGCCCATGTTATTGCCACCCTTATTATTGTCCACATTAACAACCCTAATGTCTCTATTGCATTATTAAAATGATGATCTTTGTATATTATCCATTATTTTTCCACCTTGCCTGCAGCTTGTTTAAACAAATGTTCACAGGCTATTAAACCCATTAACTGCTCCTATGTGATGTTAGCATATCTGAATCTTGGCTTTTACCTGTTTTCTCATCTCTGTTCCTCAATTCTCTAAAGTGGCTCACTTCCAATTTTGGTTTGGTTCAAGGGTCTGCACCTAAAACATTCACCTGCTTTTTGGCTTTTCAAGTGCTAAAATATGTTTAAGGGAATGGTAGCATAGTGGTAATGTTACTGGGCTATTGATCCAGTGTTGAGTTCAAATCCCACAACAACAGCTGGGGATTTTAAATTCAGTTAATTAAATAAATCTGAAATAAAAAGCTAATATCAGTAATGGTAACCAATGATTGTTGTAAAAACCCATCTGGTTCACTAATGTCCAACATGAGGGAAAAATCTACTTGACCTCATCCTCACCAATCTACCTGTTGCAGATGCATCTGTCCATGACAGTATTGCAACCATCTTCAGCCAGAAGTGCTGAGTGGATGATCCATATCGACCTCCTTTTGAGGTCCCCACCATCACTGAAGCCAGTCTTCAGCCAATTCAATTCACTCCACGTGATATCAAGAAACAGCTGAGCGCACTGGATACAGCAAAGGCTATGGGCCCCGACAACATCCCAGCTGTCGTGCTGAAGACTTGTGCTCCAGAACTAACTGTGCCTCTAGCCAAGCTGTTCCAGTACAGCTACAACACTGGCATCTACCCGGCAATGTGGAAAACTGCCCAGGTATGTCCTGTCCACAAAAAGCTGGATAAATCCAATCTGGCCAATTACCACCCCATCAGTCTACTCTCAATCATCAGCAAAGTGATGGAAGGTGTCATCGACAGTACTATCATGTGGCACTTACTCACCAATAACCTGCTCCCTGATGCCCAGTTTGGGTTCCACCAGGACCACTCAGCTCCCGACCTCATTACAGCCTTGGTCCAAACATGGACAAAGGTGCTGAATTCCAGAGGCGACATTTGACCTAGTAAAACTGAAGTCAATGGGAATCGGGGGAAAAACTCTCTCCACTGGCTGAAGTCATACCTAGCACAAAGGAAGATGGTTGTGGTGGTTGGAGATCAATCATCACAGCCCCAGGACATCGCTGCAGTGTCCTAGGCACAACCATCTTCAGCTCCTTCCCTCCAACATAAGGTCAGAAATGGGGATATTCGCTGATGACGGCAGTGTTCAGTGACATTCACAACTCCTCAGATAATGAAGCAGTCCATGCCCACATGCAACGAGACCTGGACGACGTTCAGGCTTGGGCTGAAAAGTGGCAGGTAACATTCACGCCACATAAGTGCCAGGCAATGACTATCTCCAACAAGCGAGAGTCTAACCACCGCTCCTTGACATTCAACGGCATTACCATCGCCGAATCCGCCACCATCAATATCCTGGAGGGTCACCATTGCCCAGAAACTTAACTGGACCAGCCACATAAATACTGTGGCAACAAGAGCAGGTCAGAGGCTGGGTATTCTGCAGCGTGTCTCTCACCACGTGACTCCCCAAAGCCTTTCCACCATCTACAAGGCACAAGTAAGGAGTGTGATGGAATACTCTCCACGTGCCTGGATGAGTGCAGCTCCAACACAAGAAACTCGACACCATCCAGGACAAAGCAGTCCTCTTGATTGGTACCCTATCCACTAGCTTAAACAGTCACTCCCTCCACCACCAGCACACCGTGACTGCAGTGTGTACTATCTACAAGATGCACTGCAGCAACTCGCCAAGGCTTCTTCGGCAGTACCTCCCAAGCCCATGACCTCTACCACCTAGGAGAATAAGGGTAGCAGGCGCATGGGAACACCACCAGCTCCAAGTCACATACCATCCAGACTTGGAAATATCATCGCTGGGTCAAAATCCTGGAACTCCCTCCCTAACAGCACGGTGGGAGTACCTTCACCACACGGACTGCAGCGGTTCAAGAAGGCAGCTCACCACCACCTTCTTGAGGGTAATTAGGGATGGGCAATAAATGCTGGCCTTGCCAGTGATGCCCACGTCCCATGAACAAATTTTTTAAAAAGTCACATGTAGGCCAAACAGGGAAAGGGTGACGGGCTCCCTTCCCTGAAGGCTATAGATCTCTACTATATTTTAACATGTGCCATTCCTTCTTATAAAAATATTTTTGTAGCATTTCCAGTCAACACATCATTAACCTCATAAGATTTATTTTATTTTCAAGAACCATACTGTTGCCTGGAACTAGCCATTATTATAGCCTTCTTTGTTAACAGATAGACAGGAGAAGCAATCTGTTGTATGAGTGCTCGAGTTCCTGGATTGTCAGCAGATAGCATCAACGTGGTGTTGAATTCTCACGAGACAAAGCAACCTTAACACCAAAAGCTAGCAAAGGATGGAAATGATGGCCCAGAAATTCAGGTCTCCACGGGTGAGTACACACAGGGTACTCGCCCGTAAGCCCAATGGAAGTGCCGGTTTCCTGCATGCACTGTGCATGCGCGGGAAACCGGCACTTCCGTTCCCCTGAAAGCCGGGGTTCAGAGGTCAAACGCGTGCGTGGAAGAGGCTGCGTGTGCGCATCGAACTTCGTTCTTTTTTTTTATATATAGGTTTTCCCGGAAGGGTAAGTCTCCACAAGTTAGACATATAAAAAGCAGGTGTAAGGCCTGCTTTTTACAAGGTAAGTGGTGAATTAATTAAAATTAAAACATTTTTTCCACAGGTTTATTATTTTTAAATACTTTAAAGAAAGGTAAGTTTATTTTTAGCCCCGTTAGAAAATAAAAAAAATTTCAAAAATTTAAATTATTGTTTAAAATAGTTATTTCATGTAATTTATAGTTTATTTAAAAAATGTGATGTTTTTTTAAATTTATTTGAAGATTTAGTGATGTTATGGGGCCCGTAGTATTTCTAAGTTTTGACAGGTCTTCCTGTCAGACTTATGAATGAAGCATTCCCTGCTCCGATTGGCTCCCCATGGCCGACATGATCCCCCAGGGGACGCATCGAACTAACTGCGCCCCTGGGATACCCAAGCACTGCGCGCCGGCAGCTGGAGCAGGCCCCGGATCGGAATTCCACGGAGGCCCACAGCTCAACGGCCGGTGCGCAAGGTAAGTGCAGGTCGGGGGCTTGCACCCGCGGGAAGCCCCCGACCCGAATTTCTGGGCCGATACTTTATATCTAGCTGAGGCTAGGGAACCATGTGTCAAGTACAGTGAAAACAACAAAGTCATTTTCAATAAATTCTTTAATTCACTGTAATTTCCAATTATCTTCTTGTGGTTTGACCAAAAAAAAAAGTTTACTAACTGTACATACCCAGATATTTTTAGACTTTAAACAGCAATTAGATGATTCAACTGCTTATTTTGTTGGTTTGATTGTGAATTACAGACTTCTCTCATTTGGCAGAAACAGTAGTTTCAATTAAGATTCAAGTCCACGATCATTTAAATTGTGTCCTTGAGCACCTTTAAGGCAGAATTTATATTGCAACTTTACCATTACTGCAGATGGTTTCCTGACCTGACTCCAGGAGGTAAGTGATGTGGGACCCCATGGAGCAGGCAATCCGTCATAGCTTGGGATTTACACCGCATGGATTAAAACCCGACTGGGGTATTAAACCAGGTTTACAAAATGCTCAGGTGCTCCTTTAAACATTTTGGGTCACTTTATAAACTTACCCAAAGCTTATTTAAACGTTCTGAGAGTGTGCATACTCCTGTCTGCCCCCACTGTAAAGTATAAAGGCTGGACCAGAGTTCTGTGCACACACAAACATGCATGCATAAAGCTCTCTTCTGGATCTTGCAGTCTAAACTGCCAGCTGCAAATGGATACCGATAGTTTAACTGTACCCTTGAGATATTTGAAAATAATTACTGACGGGAGGGAAGGTGAAGAAATGTTTTAATCATCTGAAATGATGCACTTAGTACATTTGTATCATTGTATTTTTGTGTGTACTTATGTATTTGAGTCATCGTATCCTGCACGTGCTGAAGATATGACTTAATGCATTCAAATGCTCAATGTACAGAACGTGTGCATCCACAATTTTTTAAACAGCTCTCGATACAAGAGTTCAGACACTGTTCAAAATGTAATTAATTTAGAAATACCTTTACAACCGTATTAGCAGTCAAAGGTGTTAACTTTATTGATGTGCCTTATAACTATTGCAAAATGTGTAATTTATCCTTGTGGGGATAATTTGCTTTATGACCATCACATACTTTGTGAATCAAGTGTTTAAAACATTTTTATGGGGGGATTTTATCTCCCTCCACGTGGCAGAAGCAGAGTTAAAATCAAGGTGGTGACGTTCTCGCAAGGGAGGTTAGAAATAACTTATTTGTGTAAATATTTATTGGAATGTGGAATGCTTTGCCGTAATGTTAAATTAATGGCAGCATTCACCAAGGTATAGCACAATTACATAAAGAATAATGAGTATGGGGAGAATGCACAAAAATGGGAATGTTCAAAATTAGCCCAAACGAGGAAATAAATTCAGCATGACCTCCTCCTGTGCAAAAGTTTATGTTTCTATAGTTTACTCCACTTCATACTATGTAGAAATATATATTCCATTCATTATTACATTTAAACAGGCCTATGTAACCTGAGCTTTTCCTGTGTCCATTCGCGTACGCATGTTGGCTGCTGCTCCAGAGCTGAGCCATTCCACTTTTCCCCCCTATTTTCCTTTTCTCTCTATCCTTCCCTGACCACTCTCTCCTGTCATCATGCCTCCTTTCATCTCTCCCCTCTCGGATACATTGCCCCCCCAAATCCCTACCCCTATCCTTCATTACTCTTCGACCTTCCAACTCTCCTGCCACTGTCCCAGGCTTGACCCTCTTAGATAAGCTTACAGCTGCCCTCGGTGCCTCTCTTGGCATCCTACGCAGGGCCCAGCGAGGCACTCGTCACTGCAGCCTTACAAGCAGCAACCCCAACTGTCCCATCCTACTCTCTCGCTGACCTTCCCGCCCAGCACGCCCACTGGGGGCAAATCTTGCCAATCTCCTCCCCATCCAACTCATCCTCCCCAGCGCTGACCCTGTGGATGCTGGCAGTGAGGCAGCCATCACCAACCCTCTGCATCTCCCTCCAGAATGTCTGTTCACTTACGAACAAGGCCCTTGCCATCCACAAGCTCATCGTGGATGGCTGCATCGACATCATGGCCCTGACGGAAACTTGGTTGAGGGGTGATGATACCTTACCCTTAAATGAAGCCTCCCCACCTGGCTATACCTTCCACCACTTTCCCCGCTCAGACTGCTGTGGTGGCAGTGTGGCTCTCATCACCAAATCACACCTTGGTCTGTTCCCCTACTCCTCCAGCAGTTTCTCCTCCTTTGAACATCTCACCTTATTCCACCCCTCTCACCTCTCATTTAAAATTCTTGTTCTCTACTGCCCACCCAAGTACCATAAAAATTTTATTACCGAGATATCTTCACTGCTCTCCTCCCTCGGCCTCTGCACCGAATGACTTCTCATCCTCGGTGATTTCAACCTCCATCTCAATTCATCATTCTCTCCCTCTCCTGAGTTCACTAGCCTCCTATCCTCCCTCAATCTCTCCCTCCACGTAAACTCCCCAACCCATATTCACGGCCACCCCCTCAACCTTGCCATCTCTCGTGGCCATCGTGTCAATCGCAGGTAAGGATATCTCTGACCACTTCCTCACATCGCTCTCCACCCACATCCCCCTTCCAACCGCACCCGCCCCCCCCCCCCCCCCCCGAACCACCCCCCAGCTGTACTTCCTTCTGTGTCCACCCCTGGAAAAAATCTCTCTCCCAACTCTCTTCCAACTGCACTTATGAAATCCCAACTGTCCAGCCGTTGGCCCTCCATTCACCATGACATTGCTGCAGCTACCGATCTGCTCAACCACACCCTCACCACCACCTTTGATGCCCTAGTCCCTACTAAACAATTACCCTCTCTCACCCTGGCTGTTCCCCCCCGGTACAGCTCTCATCTTTGCTCCTTGGGATGCAGACTTGAACAGATATGGCGGACAACTGGTTTAACCATTCACCACCAAATCTGGCTGGACCACATAAAGCATTATCGGATCCTGCTCTCGTCTGCCAAAATTGCTCACAATTCCAGAATCATTCTGGAATGCAAAGATAAACCCCGGCTCCTATTCTCTACTGTTAACCGTCTTCTTAAACCCCTCTCCCCTGTCTCCTCCACCCTCACCTCTGACAAGTGTGAAGAGCTCATGGACTTCTTTGTCTCTAAGACTGAGATCATCCGTTCAGCTGCCTTCGTCACTTCCCTTCCTTCCCCAGCTCACTGGGCCAAACTTCCTCTAAGGTTCACCCCTGCCCTAGCCCTGAACTCACCACCTCCAGTTTCTCTCCGATCTCCTCTCATGACCTCTCCATGCTCATCTTGTCCATGAGACCCACCTCCTGCTCCCTCGACCCTATTCCCACCAACTGCTGACCACCCAACTTCCTTTTCTGGCTTCCATGTTAGCTGACATTGTTAACAGATCTCTCTCCTCAGGTACTGCCCCCCTCCTCAAAAAAACAACCCTTGACCCCTCCGTCCTTGCGAGGCGCGAATTGGGTAGGATGGATTGTGGAACGTTACTTAAAGGATTGATGGTGGATAGGCAATGGCAAACATTTAAAGATCGCATGGATGAACTACAGAATTTGTTCATCCCAGTTTGGCATAAAAATAAAACAAAAAAGGTGACTCAACCGTGGCTAACAAGGAAAATTAGGGATAGCATACGATCCAAGGAGAGGACATATAAATTGGCCAGAAAAAGCAGCAAACCTGAGGATTGGGAACAGTTTAGGATTCAGCAAAGGAGAACAAAGGGATTAATTAAGAGGCGGGAAATAGAGTATGAGAGTAAGCTAGCAAGGAACATAAAAACTGACTGTAAAAGCTTCTATAGATATGTGAAGAGAAAAAGATTAGTGAAGTCAAGCGTAGGTCCCTTGCAGGGGAATTTATAATGGGGAACAAAGAAATGGCAGACCAATTAAATACATACTTTGGCTCTGTCTTCACAAAGGAGGACACAAATAATCTCCCAGAGATGTTGGGGAACATAGGGTCTAATGAGCGGGAGGAACTGAATGAAATTAGTATTTGTAGGGAAATGGTGTTAGGGAAATTGACGGGATTGAAAGCCGATAAATCCCCAGGGCCTGATAATCTACATCCTAGGGTACTTAAGGAAATGGCCCTAGAAATAGTAGATGCATTGCTGGTCATCTTCCAAAATTCGATAGACTCTGGAACAGTTCCCATGGATTGGAGAGTAGCTAATGTTACCCCACTATTCAAAAAAGGTGGTAGAGGGAAAACGGGGAATTATAGACCGGTAAGCCTGACATCGGTAGTGGGGAAAATGCTGGAGTCCATTATAAAAGATGTAATAGCAGAGCACTTGGAAAACAGTGACAGGATCGGACAAAGTCAACATGGATTTACAAAATGTAAATCGTGCTTGACTAATTTACTGGAATTTTTTGAGGATGTAACTGGTAGAATAGATAAGGGGGAACCAGTGGATGTGGTGTATTTGGACTTTCAGAAGGCTTTCGATAAGGTCCCGCATAAGAGAATAGCGTGTAAAGTTAAAGCACAAGGGATTGGGGGCAAGGTATTGACTTGGATAGAGAACTGGTTGGCAGACAGGAAGCAAAGAGTTGGAATAAACGGGTCTTTTTCCGAGTGGCAGGCAGTGACTAGTGGGGTGCCGCAGGGATTGGTGCTAGGACCCCAGCTGTTCACAATGTATATTAATGATCTAGACGAGGGAACTAGATGTAATATCTCCAAGTTTGCAGACGACACAAAGCTGGGTGGGAGTGTGAGCTGTGAGGAGGATGCCGAGAAACTCCAGTATGATTTGGACAGGTTGGCTGATTATACTGCATCTGCCATGCATCTGCCCAATGTGGATAAATGTGAGGTTATCCACTTTGGTGGCAAAACCAGGAAGGCAGATTATCTGAACAGCAACAGATTGGGAAAAGGGGAAATGCAATGAGACCTGGGTGTCCTTGTGCACCAGTTACTGAAGGTAAGCATGCAGATGCAGCAGGCGGTTAAGAAGGCAAATGGTATGTTGGCCTTCATAGCGAGAGGATTCAAGTACAGGAGCAAGGATGCCTTGCTGCAGTTGAACAGGGCCTTGGTGAAACCACACCTTGAGTATTGTGTGCAGTTTTGGTTGCCTTATCTGAGGAAGGATGTTCTTGCCATGGAGGGAGTGCAGCGAAGATTCACCAGACTGATACCTGGGATGGCAGAAATGACGTACGAGGAGAGATTGGGTCGATTAGGCTTATATTCACTAGCGTTTAGAAGAATGAGAGGGGATCTCATTGAAACTTATAAAATTCCAACAGGACTAGACAGACTAGATGCAGGAAGGATGTTCCCAATGGCAGGGAGTCCAGAACCAGGGGTCATAGTCTAAAGATAAGGGGTAAGCCATTTAGGACAGAGATGAGGAGGAATTTCTTCAACCAGAGAGTGGTGAACCTGTGGAATTCTCTACCACATAAGGTGGCCAATTCATTAAATATATTCAAGAAGGAGTTAGATATATTTCTTAAGGCTAAAGGGATCAAGGGATATGGAGAGAAAGCAGGGACAGGGTACTGAATTTGGATGATCATCCATGATCTCATTAAATGGCAGAGCAGGCTCGAGGGGCCGAATGGCCTACGCCTGCTCCTATCTTCTATGTAACTACTGCCGCATCTCCAACCTCCCTTTCCCCTCAAGTCCTTGAACGTGTTGTCGCCTCCCAAATCCGTGCCCATCTTTCCCGCAATTCCATGTTTGAATCCCTCCAATCAGGTTTCCGCCCTTGCCACAGTACCGAAACGGCATTCATCAAAGTCACAAATGACATCCTTTGTGACTGTGACAAAGAAAAACTATCCCTCCTCGTCCTTCTAGACTTGTCTGCAGCCTTTCACATGGTTAACCACTCCATCCTTCTCCAACGCCTCTCCACCATTGTCCAGTTGGGTGGGACTGCACTCACCTGGTTCCATTCTTATCTATCTAATCGTAGCCAGAGAATCACCTGCAACAGCTTCTCTTCCCGCTTCCGCATCGTTACCTCTGGTGTCCCCCAAGGATCTATCCTTGGCCCCCTCCTATTTCTCATCTACATGTTGCCCCTTGGCGACATCATCCGAAAACACAGTGCCAGTTTCCACATGTATGCTGACGACCCCCAGCTCTACCTCACTCTCTCTTCTCCTCCATGGTCTCTAAATCGTCAGACTGCTTGTCCAACATACAGTTCCCATTAAATATTGGGAAGAACGAAGTCATTGGGGCAGAAATTCGGGTCGGGGGCTTGCCGCGCGTGCAAGCCCCCGATCTGCACTTACCCGACGCGCCGGCCCTTGAGCTTCAGGGACGCCTGGAATTCCTGTTTTAAAATGTTGACTCCCGGGCAGCGTCTGACGTCACGCCACCCAGGAGTGCAGCCAGCGCGAAGCCTGGAGCGCGCAGTGCAAGTGAGACACGCCCCTTGAGGTCTCATTTTAAAAGGACACGCCCCCAATGTTTCTCATAAGCTGCAAAGCATTTTTACATGTAGAGCAGCATTTTAAATAGGTTTTTGGTATTTTTAAGAAGCTTTTGGTAACTTTTATAAACTTTTAAAAACGTTTACATTATTTTGAAGAATCTGAAGTCGTTTTAAACAGAATTAAAGCGATTTAAAGACTTTTAAAAGCCCTGAAAGCATTTTTTAAATTCCATTTATTTAATTAACAACGTCGTCGTCGTACGTGTCTTCACACTGTTCCCTTTGGGGAACTGTATGAAGTGGTGGAAGGATTTCTGGCCGTGATTAACGCTCCTTCCGTGACCGTGACCATCTTTGTGCCAGCCATTAGGGTGGTTAGTCCTATGGCGGGAGGGTTTTACGGGCTCCCACAACCTATACGAGGGGGGGGGCCACCCACACCCACGGACGCAAATATCCAACTGGATGTCTACCCAGAATTTAGAGCCGGAGCTCCGACTCCACTTGCCGGGACTGTCTGGAGTGGGGTTAGAAACCCTACGCCGTGTGGCCCAGCGGCGGGGATGCTACCGCTACGCCAAAGGCCCACTCAGATTAGCAACGTGAAATGGCTGGAATGAGCACAATTCACGGCATTAAAAGAACTCACAATTGAACTGATGATGACCTCAGCAATCTCCTCAACGAGGTGGAGGCGCAGCGCCTGCTCATCATTGGTAATGAGAAGTCCAAGGCGCCGCAAAAAGGACAGATGATAGCTTGGTCTTTCAAGTGGCAGCATAGGGCTCCAGTCACGGGGAGGGAAAAGGTGCAGGAAACGTATGCGTGTCACCTTTTGCGCGGAGTGGGCCTTTTGCCTAGCGGTAAGCATCCCCGCCGCTGGGCCAGAAGGAGTAGGGTTTCGAGCCCCGCTCCAGACAGTCCCGGCAAGTGGAGTCGGAGCTCCAACTATAAATTCTGGGTGGACATTGTGGTGTATGTAACCTGTTCCACCTTAAGAGAACTACTTTAAGAGATGTACTACTTTCTCCTGGCTGCTGTATACTGTAATACCGGTGGTGACCACACCGGTATATAAGTGTTGTGTAAGGATTTGCTGGGCAGTTCAGCCCTGACCTCCGAATAGTAAAGACCTGTTAAAAGTTATTCTTGTTGTCTGTGTCCAGTGATTGATCCTAAACATAACTGGGACACACAGACTCAACAGTGGCGACGAGTTCGATCTTACCCTGCGGCAGTTTTACATCCAAGGCAGCTTCGTCCTCAGAACGGGCGTCGAGAAGAGGCATCCGCCCTCATCATCCTGCTGAGCACCATCGCACGGGAGGCATCGAGAACCCAGGTTAAAAAGAAAAAGAATTCTGACCACGAAGCTCTCCATCAGCAACAGGCAGTGATCATCCCTTCTACCACGGTGGTGGGTAAGCCGATCAGCGACACGAGCAGAAAGTCGGCCGCGTTGGCTGTGGAGTAGGGGAGGGAAAACGGAGGAATAAGGGCGGAGAGCTCGACCACGGCCGGTAGAAAGGGCCGGGCTGCAATCGAGGCTGAGAGGCGCAGCGACTGGGGCAGCTTAAGGCTCGAGAGCCGCGGAGAACTCAAACGCAGCCGGTGTACAGGACCGGGCTGCAAGCGGAGCTGCGAGGCAAAGCAGCGTCGGGGAGTTGAGAAGCTTAAGGCACGAGTGCCGCGGAGAAGTCAAACGCAGCCGGTGTAAAGGACCGGGCTGCAAGCGGGGCTGTGAGGCAAAGCAGCGTCGGGGAGTGAGAACCGCTGGGGAGGCGAGAACGGCAGCAGCAAGGCAATCGCCATTGCAGCCAGCGGGGGAAGAAGGCAAACGCGGGAATCCACCATTGTAGTCGGCGGGGGAAGAAGACGAGCGCGGGAAAGACCGCCAAGCGTGGGAAGCCGCCATTTTAGTAGGCGGGGGAAGAAGACAAGCGCGGGAAGCCACCATTTTGAGAAAAAGAAAAATTTAAAAAAAAAAAATTGCAAGGATGCCTAAACATGGGAGCATTAATACCTTTATCGAAGATTGGACCACGTATGTAGAACGCATGGAAGTGTATTGTAAAGCAAATAAGGTACCAAATGATGAGAAAGCACTAACCTTATTAAGTTCAATGGGTGCGAAAACATACGGGCTATTGAAGCACCTTCTATCACCAAATAAACCGGCGGATCAGACTTTCACGAATATTGTTACTGTCCTGAAAGATCATTTAAACCCCACGCCGCTGATGATAGCGGAGCGATTTAAATTTTACAGAAGAACGCAGCTGAAAGACGAAAGCAACGCTGAATTTTTAATTGAACTGCGTAAGCTAGCAAAGTACTGTCAGTTTGGAACAGGACTAGCAGATGCGCTGAGAGATAAATTTGTGTGTGGATTGTTAAAAGGAACACAAAAGCGACTGCTTGAGGAGAATGAGCTTACGCTTGATAAAGCGGTCACTATTGCAGCATCGCACGAAGCCGCAGCGAGAGGCACTGCGGAAATGCAGCTACGGTCACCGGAACTCAGCACCAATCAAATGGTCTTGAGTACAGTAAAATGTTATCGTTGTGGAAAGACAACGCACGATCAGAACCAGTGCTGGTTCAAAAATCAGGAATGCAGAAAATGTGGCAGGCTTGGTCACATAGCTGAAGTATGCCGGTCAGGAAAGAAGACCAGCAACAAAAAGTCACCGCAGGAAAAGTACAGAAAGGTACACAAGGTGACAGAGAACAGTTCGAACGAACAGAAGTCAAATTCAGACTCCAGCAGTAATGAACTGGGTAGTCTAAGAGTACACAATGTTGGTAAGGAAGCAGACCTCCAAACAATTTGGGTCACACTTCAGATAGCAGGAGTCCAAGTGAAGATGGAATTGGACACAGGATCGGCATGGACGGTCATGAATAAGAAAGATTACAAAAGGTTATTCCCACATATTCCCCTACGGGATACGGAGATTGTATTGAAAACATACACGGGGCAAAGAGTATACCCCATCGGGAAGATAGAGGTAAAGGTGGTCCACAAGGGCAAAGAAAGCCGAGGAATGGACTTATATGTGCTACCTGAGGGAGGTTCACCACTACTGGGACGGGAGTGGATTAGGAAAATGAATATGGACTGGCATTCCTTAAAAGCACTAACGGTAGATTCCGGTACAAAAGATGTCAAACCTAAACGATTGTCCAGAATATTGGACGATGCTAAAGAGGTGTTCCAACAGGGACTGGGAACACCGAGAGGAATTACGGCAAACATCAAGGTTGAAGAACATGCAAACCCGAAATTTTTCAAAGCCAGACCGGTACCTTATGCAATACGACCTGCTGTGGAAGCTGAGCTGGAAGGGCTAGAACGTTCAGGAGTACTCTCTAAGGTAGACTGGAGTGAGTGGGCCACGCCCATTGTCCCCGTCATGAAGCGTTCATCGAGCAACAAGCCGGGGGAACCGGGGAAGGTTCGCATCTGTGGAGATTTCAAGATCACTGTTAATCCGGTGCTTCACACGGTGCAGTATCCGCTTCCGCGGATTGAGGATATCTTCGCTTCGTTGTCTGGCGGGAAACACTTCACCAAGATAGACCTGGCGCAGGCGTACTTACAGATGGAAGTTGAGGAAGAGTCACGCCAGTATCTCACGATCAACACGCATAGAGGCTTGTACCGGTATAATAGACTGGTTTTTGGAGTGGCATCGGCTCCGGCAATTTGGCAGAGGGCCATGGAGCAGGTATTACAGGGAATTCCAGGTACACAATGTTACCTGGACGATATTCTGATTACAGGAGATGATGACGAGGAACACCTTGCAAACTTGGAACTGGTGCTCACCAGATTGAAAGAATATGGTCTTCGAGTTAATCGCCAGAAATGTGAATTCTTTCAGAAGCGGATCTCGTACTGTGGTCATGTCATTGACCAGGAGGGGCTTCATAAGTCTCCTGACAAGATCGAAGCTGTTGTGAAGGCTCCCGCTCCAGATAATGTATCCCAATTGAGGTCGTTTCTAGGGTTGATTAACTATTACCATAAGTTTCTGCCAAATTTATCCACGGCGCTGCACCCGCTGAACGCTCTTTTGCAGAAGGGAGTACCATGGAAGTGGAGCGAGGACTGTAAGAGGGCCTTTCGCGAAAGCAAGGCATTGATCACCTCAGAGGAAGTGTTGGCTCACTTCAACCCAACGCTGCCTATTCGTTTGGCTTGTGATGCTTCTCCATATGGTATTGGGGCAGTACTCTCACACAAGTTGCCAAATGGCCAGGAGAGGCCAGTTGCGTTCGCATCCAGATCATTGACCTCCGCTGAGCGCAACTATGCTCAGATAGATAGGGAGGCTCTCAGCCTTGTGTGGGGAGTAAAGAAGTTTAATCATTACCTGCAGGGCCAAAAGTTTACGCTTCTGACAGACCACCAGCCGTTGGTATCCATTTTTAACCCTAAGAAGGGTGTTTCGGTGATGACAGCACAGAGACTCCAGAGATGGTCCCTTTTCCTAGGGGCACATCAATATCAGATAGAATTCAAAGGTACAAAGCAGCATGGTAATGCTGATGGGCTGTCGCGCCTGCCACTACCTACAGAGGAGGAGGCACCGACGGTTGACCCTGTTGAGTTATTTCACTCGACCATCATCGAATGTTTACCAGTCACCAATGCAAGTATTGAAAGAGAAACCAGGAACGACCCGACACTGTCCAAGGTCTACGAAGTGACAGTGAAGGGATGGCCAGCACATGGTGATCCACTGTTACCGGCATTCTCAGCAAGACGAGAACAGCTGTCCGTCTGTCAAGGAACATTGATGTATGGAACAAGGGTGATTATTCCTCCTAAGTTAAGAGAAAGAGTTCTAAAGGAACTGCATGAAGGTCATCTGGGGGGAGTCAAGATGAAAAGCCTTGCTAGGGCTTATGTGTGGTGGCCGGGTATCGACCAACAGATAGAGGAGCTGACGAAAAGCTGCTCAGGGTGCCAAAAAGTGCAAAATGCACCTCCGATTGCACCGCTGCATCCATGGGAATGGCCTTCAACCCCATGGCAACGTGTACATATTGACTTTGCTGGTCCATTCATGGACTCCATGTTTTTAATTGCGGTGGGCGCACATTCTAAATGGCCAGAAGTGACTAAGATGACTACCACTACCTCGGAAAAGACGATCGCGGTGTTAAGAACGATATTTGCAAGAAATGGATTGCCAGAACAAATATGTTCAGACAACGGACCGCAGTTCGTGTCAGAATTCCAGAGATTCATGAAGAAGAATGGGGTGAAACATTATACCTCTGCCCCATATCATCCGGCTACAAACGGGTTGGCCGAGAGATTTGTACAAACGTTCAAAAAAGCGATAAAGGCCATGAGCGAAGATCAGATTCCACTACAACACAAGGTGGACAAATTCCTACTGGCATATCGAAACGCCACCCATGCAGTGACATACCAAAGTCCTGCCATGATGTTCTATAACAGGAGGTTGCGGTCCAGGTTGGACTTGTTAAAACCAAATGTGCGGAGGGAAGTTGAAAACAAACAGTTCCAGCATATAAATAACAAGACCACTCGGAGTTTCGAAATAGGACAACCAGTGTTAGCCCGGGATTATAAAAATGAGAAATGGCAATCTGGAACAATTCGGGCCAGACAAGGACCCCTGATGTACACGGTAGATGTTGGTGAAAATGTAATACGGCGTCATGCTGACCAACTGGTAGAATCAAGAACAAGGGTCGAACCCATGGTTACGGCAGAAACAACCGTGGAAGGAGTTAGTGAACCTGAAGCATCTACCTCAGAAGTGAATGTACCTGATGATGATGTCTAATCCATAAGAGGCCAACTAGATGAGTCACCCCAACAACGAGAATCAGAGACCCCTGAATGGCGTTATCCAACTCGAATCAGGAGGCCTACTCAGAGACTGAATCTTTGAACTGTTTTGCATGAAGCTGTATATATGTTATTATGTTATGTTAAATGGGGATATAACTGTTAAGCTAAAAAGGGAGGATTGTGGTGTATGTAACCTGTTCCACCTTAAGAGAACTACTTTAAGAGATGTACTACTTTCTCTTGGCTGCTGTATACTGTTATATTCCGGTGTGGTCACCACCGGTATTAGTGTTGTGTAAGGATTTGCTGGGCAGTTCAGCCCTGACCTCCGAATAGTAAAGACCTGTTAAAAGTTATTCTTGTTGTCTGTGTCCAGTGATTGATCCTAAACATAACTGGGACACAGACTCAACAGACATCCAGCGGGATACTTGCGTCCGCGGGTGTGGGTGGCCCCCCCCCCTCAGATGGGTTGTGGGAGCCCGTAAAACCCTCACGCCATAGGACTAACCACCCTAATGGCTGGTATGAAGATGGTTATGGTCACGGAAGGAGCGTTAACGTGGCCAGAAATCCTTCCACCACTTCATACAGTTCCCGAAAGGGAACAGTGTGAGGATACGTACGACGATGACCTCTTGCGCAATGCACCTCCTTGGACCCTCAGTCGCAGATGCGAGGGGGCAAATCGTGCAATTGTTAAATTTTTCATTTTATTGACATGTAAAATGTTGGCCCAGTAATTCTGTTCCAAACGCGTGAGTACGGTCGGGGTACTCACGTGTCTGGCCGGAGGAAATGCCGGTTTTCAGCATGCACAGCGCATGCGGGGAAAACCGGCATTTCCTGTCCTCTGAACGAAGGGGTTCAGAGGCAGAACGCGTGCGACTGCACAGGCAGTGCGTGCGCAGTAAAATTCGCCGGTTTCATTCATGCTTTCAGTGAGGTTAAGTCCTTAGAACTTACACATGAAAAAAGCATGAGTACAGTTGCTCCAGAGGCTGCGGAGGAAGATATATTTTATCGTGGAGCTTCTGAAAGGCAATATTTTTGTTTGGGAAAGGGAGGAAAGTTATTTTAAGAAATGCTGAGGTAAGTTTTAAAGTTTATTTTTGTTTTTTAAAACGGGTTTACAGTACTGTAGGTAGAAGGAGCAATTGTGGCTATGTGAATTGAATTTGCTGTGTTTATTAAATGTGAAAATGACTCCAACATTTTTAAGAAAGAAACTTTTCATCAGTAATATATTCTTTTAAGTAATTATGTATGTATGTCTGTATATATTCCTTTGCGTATATGTATGTATATATTCCTTTACTTATGTGTATGAATGTATGTATTTCATTATGACTTTCAGAGAAAGTAACTTATTGGAAAATCATAATTAAATACATACATTCATACACATAAGTAAAGGAATATATACATATACGTAAAGGAATATATACAGACACATACATAATGACTTAAAAGAATATATTACTGATGAACAGTTTCTTTCTTAAAAATGTTGGAAATGTTACATTACTCATTTTCACATTTAATAAACACAGCAAATTCAATTCACACAGCCACAATTGCTCCTTCTACCTACAGTACTGAAAACCCGTTTAAAAAAAAAAATTAAACTTTAAAACTTACCTCATCATTTCTTAAAATAACTTTCCTCCCTTTCCCAAACCTTTCAGAAGCTCCACGATAAAATATATCTTCCTCCGCAGCCTCTGGAGCAACTTTACACATGCTTTTTTCATGTGCACGTTGTAAGGACTTAACCTCACTGAATCCATGAATGAAATCGACGAAGTTCACTGCGCACGCGCTGCCTGTGCAGTCGCATGCGCTGTGCCTCTGAACCCCTTCGTTCAGAGGACAGGAAATGCCGGTTTTCTCCGCATGCGCTGTGCATGCTGAAAACCGGCATTTCCTCCGGCCAGACGCGCGAGTACCCCAACCGTACTCACGCGTTTGGAACGGAATTACTGGGCCATTGTTTTCGATCCTTGCCACTGACTCCATCCCTCTCCCTAACATCTGTCTGAGGCTGAACCACACTGTTCGCAAGCTTGGTGTCATATTTGACCCTGAAATGAGCTTCCAACCACATATCCGCAGCATAACAAAGACCGCCTATTTCCACCTCCGTAACATCACCCGTCTCCGGCCTTGCCTCAGCTCATTCACTGCTGAAACTCATCCATGCTTTTGTTACCTCTAGACTTGACTATTCCAACGGCCTCCTGGTTAACAAGCGCCTTGATTTCAAAATTCTCATCTTTGTTTTCAAATCCCTCCATGGTCTCACCCCTCCCCATCTCTGTAATCTTTGCAGCTCCCCCCTAACTCCCCCGGAGATATCTGTGCTCCTCTAATTCTGCCCTCTTGAGCATCCCTGATAATAATTGCTCAACCTTTGGTGGCCATGCCTTCTGTTGCCTCGGCCCTAAGCTCTGGAATCCCTGCCTGAACCTCTCTACCTCTCTTTCCTCCTTTAAGACGATCCTTAAAACCTCTCTCTTTGACCAAGCTTTTGGTCACCTATCCAAATTTTTCCTTCATGGCTCGGTGTCAAATTTTGTGTCTTTTAATACACCTGTGAGAAGCGCCTTGGGACGTTTTACTACGTTAAAGGCGTTATATAAATACAAGTTGTTGTTGTACTTTTAAGAATCATACAGTATGGTACAGTTTGCAGCAGTAACTTACACCTGTAAGTGGTTCATCTGCCATGCTCGAAAAGGGAATCACTCACTCAAATCAAATGCAGCTGCATGATCTGTGCACATTATAAGATGTTTTTATTTTAGATTTCCAGCATCCGCAGTATTTTGATTTTGTAAAAATCTATCAATCTCAGACCGTGCCTCAACAGGAGGGAGGGGGAGAGAGGGAGAGAGATCCAGATTTCCACTACCCTTTGTGTATTGACATGCTTCCTGACATCACCCCGGAATGGCCTAGTTCTAAGTTTAAGTTTATGCCCCCTTGTTCTGGACTCCCCCACCAGAGGAAATAGTTTCTCTCGATCTACCCTATCAAATCCTTTAATCATAAACACCTCAATTAGATCTTCACCCCTTAATCCTTTATTCAAGGGAATACAAGCCTAATCTATACAGCCTGTCCTCACAATTTAACCATGTCCGCCCTGGTATCATGAATTTTTGCTGCACCCCCTCCAAGGCCAATATATCCTTCCTGAGGTGCGGTGCCCAGAACTGAACACCGTACACCATATGCAGTCTAACTAGAGCTTTACATAACTGTAGCATAACTTCCACACTGGATATTCCAAGGGTTGTCTGCATGACAGCATTGTAATTTACATCCCTCTTTTTCTTTAAGTGTGCCCGAGACCTGTACTACAGGCAAGTGGGCTAGAAATGGTCAGTACTTGGCAGCACCCAGTGTCACTCACTCCAACCCTGGCAAACAGCTCAGTTTATATCTATTCTGGGGGATTTATTTAGTGAGTTAAAGGAGACTGCACTGGGGGAAAGGAGCAGGTGCTGGACAACAAGCAAGAACCAGCTGCTTGGAGGGCCAGCTCATATCCATCCTCCCAGGTGAGCCCAGGGACCTCTCAGGTGCTGCTTTTAAACACACTTACTTGCTGGGCAGAGACATTTTCCCCACTCACTGAAGCCTTGCCAGCTAACCTGCAATAGCCGATGGCTAGTGCGGGGAATTCACTACCCACATTTATGTAGATGGACAGACATTCAAATGTGTAGACCCTTGTGGAATGTGGCAAATTCATGAACATCTGCAGTAGAGCATCAACTGGCAGAAGCCCTAATATCAGTCATTTGATTTCCCATGAATGTTCACAGTGCTGCTATTCAAACCTGTGATACAGGATGTCTGAGTTTCACCGAGATAATCCTTAGGGTTCCACTAATCTAATCAGTGCTATATGCCAAGCAATAGGAATAATAAGGCAGAGAAAGAAAGACTTACATTTATATAGCACCTTTCACGACCACCAGACTTCTCAAAACGCTTTACAGTCAATTAAGTACTTTTAAAGTGGAGTCACTGTTGTAATGTGGGAAACGTGGCAGCCAATTTGAACACAGCAAGCTCCCACAAACAGCAATGTGATAATGACCAGATAATCTGTTTTTGTTAGTTGAGGGATAAATATTGGCCAGGACATCGGGGACAACACCCCTGCTCTTCTTCGATAAATAGTGCCATGGGATCTTTTACATCCACCTGAGAGAGCAGACGGGGGCCTCGGTTTAATGTCTCACCCGAATGACGGCACATCTGACAGTGCAGCACTCCCTCAGCACTATACTGGAGTGTCAGCCTAGCTTTATGTGCTTTACAACCTTCTGACTCAGAGGCGAGTGTGCTACCAACTGAGCCACAGCTGACACCAAGTCCAGTTGTAGAAATGTAACTTGAGTTGACATGGATGAAGGTGCTGTGCCTCATGACTGCTAAATATCCACACCCCCAAGCTACCCCACTCCATTGGCAGCAGAATACAGGACCACAATACCCATGGAAGTAATGATTGTGCCATCCTGAGACACAGTTCAAGGAAGTAGAGGACAACCTTATCCCCAAGAGGCTCCACTGAGATACAGCACCCCTCATTGACACTTGCCACAAGAGGAGCACTTGGTAGGAGCACAGAGTTAGGAATTACAGAACACATGCCATGTAGTCACCAAAGGGAGGGAATGGGGTGGTGGTCACGAGCTAGATACTGTTACTTTTAGGGAATTAAAATTTTGCTGCACTATCATTCAGTTGTGTCCAAAGAGTGCTCATGCAATGATGCTTAATGGTGTATCTCCAGGTGACAAGAATACGATCCTTGGTACTTTATTTCAAGCTAAAGGAAAAGTTTGTGAATATGTTTTTGGTGACAGCATAGCAACAATGGACAGAAGTGTATGGGTAGATGGGGAACTTAGAAGACTGTCTCATCAATAAAAACCTATTGTATGGTTCCAGTAGTGTATAAAGGTTCTTCAGCAGCAGGACCTCCTGGCTCCTGTTGCTTGTCTATTTTGTCTCCTTGTTTGCCTCCTCTATGATCCATTGTTGTAGCTCTTTGGACTATGAAGTTGTGTAGCATGCAAGATGATCCTGGAGACTCTGGGAACCCCCTGATTTGTCAAAGCAAAAACAGTCCCTCAAGATGTCTGCAGTGTATTCAATGATGATTGTGGTAGCTGCCTGCACCTCACGATATTTCTGCTCTGCAGCTATTCATGGGTGTCACAGAGAAGCCATTGTCTGAATCTGTATAGGTTTCTTTAGGTTCCAAAAAGTTATCTTGCACTCTCTGTGGATCAAATAATGGGGGCACGGTAGGTTGCCTTAAAATGATTGCATCATATTTGCTACCTATAAGTGGGCATTGGCCTGTACTAATTCAATTCAATTCAATTTTATTTGTCATATATGCAGCAACGTGTGTACTGCACAATGAAATGTTGATTTTTACGAGTCCTCCCAACATTGGAATAAATATGGCATAGCAATGATAAAAATACTAATAGAAATACAGTAATAATAAATAAAACAACAGTAATAAATAATAATAAATTATTCGTTCATGAATCTTATGGCCTGGGGGTAGAAGCTGTTTCGAAACCTGCTGGTACGAGACCGTATGCTGCGATATCTCTTACCGGATGGGAGCAGGGCGAAGAGGTTGTGGCTGGGGTGGCTCGCATCTTCGATGATTCTCAGGGCCTTCCCCCAGCACCTCTCAGGGTAGATATCCTGCACAGCAGGTAGTTTAATTCCTATAGTATGTTGTGCACCTTTCACCACCATCTGTAGAGCCTTACGCTCTATGGCGGTGCAGTTGCCATACCAGGTAGTAATGCAGCCGGACAGGATACTCTCGATGGTGCACCGGTAGAAGTTGGTGAGAATCTGGGGAGCCATTCCAAATGTCACTGATGAGCAGGATGCTAATGAAAGGGTAGCCTTTAGTTTTCATGAAGGTGTAACCGTTGTGTGTAGGAATCTGTAAAGCAATATTGACGCCATCCATTATACCTTGCACTTTGGCAAATTCTGCCATTTACAAAAAATGCAGGGCCTTCTCATGCTGTTTCGGGTTGTCCATGGGGAAAGTGCTTTACATGCTCATTCTGGCAAGGTATCAACCACCTAGTTAATACATCTGTGCACTGCAGATTGACTGATGTTGCTGACATCCTCTGGGCACCCTGGAATGCCAGCCTAAGGCATAATAGCCAAGAGCTGTGGCGAGTTTGACAGCACTGTCGTTATACAGGAGTTTTGGCTGGAGGTCAGATTCCAGTATGCAGCACAATTCTGCCACAGCATCTCATTATTCACACTCTATGAAAACAGAATGTCAGGAGAGCGCGGAGCACCACGGGAGAGGCCCCAAGCCTTAATGCCCAGCGTGGCAGAGCAGCAGCAGAAAGCAGAGAAAACAAACTGAGTAAATTTACAAAAGTGAAAGCCAAGTGACATCATGGTGAGCACAGAGGAGGAGATCTGAGGGCAAGTAAAAAAAGTCATTTGGGGTTTTTTTTAAACAAAAAGACTACTTAATTTTAATTAAAGCTATTAATAAACAAATAAATAAAAAAAACTAGAGATGGCAGGGCAGGCGATGTGTCAGAACTGTAGTATGTGGGAGTCTGTGGACAGCGAGACTGTCCCGGATTCCCACATCTGGAGGAAATGTCTCTGCCTCGAGTCACTGCGGCTCAGAGTCTATGAGCTGGAGTGTGAGTTAGAGACACTCCGAGGCATAAGGGAGGGGGAGGAATTTCTGGATCGTTTTATCCAGAACATAGTCACACCCCAGAGGAAAGCAAAGGTTGAGGAAGGGGAGGGTGTGACTGTCAGGGAGCTGGGTAGAGGGGACTTAGGAGAGGCTGAGAAGGAGGTCCTGCAGACACTGGTCCTGTCCAACAGTTACGATGCACTTGCTACTTGTGAGGACAAGCAGAAAGACTGTGGGGAGCACAGCCACAATGCAGACCAAGGCACCGTGGCTCAGAAGGCTGTCCGGGGGCAGAGGGGGTGGGGTGGGAAAGAAAAGTGGTAGTGATAGGGGATTCTAGAGATAGCGTCCTCTGCAGCTACGAACTAGAGCCCCAAATGGTGTGTTGCCTACCCGGTGCCAGAGTAAGGGGTATCTCGAGGTGCCTGAAGAGGAATTTGGAAAAGGAAGGGGAAAATCCAGTTGTCATAGTCCATGTCGGAATAAATGACATAGATAGGAACAGGGAGGAGGTCCTGATGAGGGAGCATCAGGAGTTAGGAGCTAAATCAATTCAATTCAATTTTATTTGTCATATATGCAGCAGACGTGTGTACTGCACAATGAAATGTTGATTTTTACGAGTCCTCCCAAATTAAAAAGCAGGACCTCGAGGGTGATAAATCTCTGGATTATTGCCTGAGCCACGTGCAAATTGGCATAGAAACAGACAGATCATGTTAATTAACATGTGGCTAAACGGCTGGTGTGGGAAAGAGGGATTCTTTGTCATGGGACACTGGCGGCAGTACTGGGACAGGAAGGAGCTGGACTGATGGGACAGGCTCCACCTGAACCAGAATGGGACCAGTGACCTCGTGGAAAGGGTAAATAGGGAGGTGGCAAAGGCTTCATAATAGTAAGATAGGGAGGGATCCACAAGAAATGAAACAAGCCTAAATATAAACAAAACAGGAAAGGAGAGCATAGGACAGACTAAACTAAGGAAGGACATAATTGGCCAGGGAATAAACAGAGTTCCTAAGGGAACGATAGCATAGTGGTTATATTACTGGACTAGTAATCCAGAGGTCTGGACTAATGATCCAGAAACATGAGTTCAAATCCCACCACGGCAGCTGGTGAATTTAAATTCAGTTAATTAAATAAATCTGGAATATAAAAAAAAATTAGCATCAGTAATGGTGATCATGTAACTACCAGATTGTCGTAAAAACTCATCTGGTTCTGAAAGAGTTAAAAGGACTAAAATAAGGGAATTGAGGAACCAAGCATATCCCATATGGTGGAATGTGGTCAAATGGTCAAACTGTCAGTTGCTACCTGAATAATGTGCACAAACCATTAGCTACCAATTGAGGAATGTGGTAAAGATAACATATGGGGGTCACAGGATTATTTAACGGTCAAAATGTGCACACAGGTCGCAAGAATTTGCACCCAAAATCAACTGTATGATGTAAGCCACGACTTAGAACAAAAAACTGTATATAAGGCAGGGGATCTTAGCGATCGGCGAGCATTCATGCCCCTGTTGGCTTGTAAATAAAGTTGCTTTACTGAACGAACCTCTGGACTCCGAGTGATTGATTGGGAATAAAGCGGACGTCGACCCTTTATATCAGAGGGTCCGTTTCGGGGAGAAGCAGCTCTCCCGGTTTACCCTTACAACTTGGCGTAGCCGGCAGGATCTACCGGATGGGCTGAGTAGAGACATTGTCTCCTCATATCGAAGCCCAGGGCCGGAGATCCAATGAATCTAGGCGGAGTCCGGATATGTGAGTGAAGCAACTTGGGTGCATGCTAGGACATTGTAGAAATGAAAATGTCTGAATAAATTGAGGAGCTTGGGTTATATAGGATTGGAGGTAACAGGTCCGGGGAGTCCCGGAGGTAACAAATGAGGGGGGAACTAGCAAATCCACCCTAAAAGGATGGCGAACAAAAAGGATGCCAAAAGATCTAAATGCCCGTACTAGTTTGTACGCGATAGTATTGGATAATGGAAATTCCGATAGGGACAGGGTAAAAAGACCCCAGGGAAGTGAGAAAACCTCACGGAAATTCCCGAGCGGCTAGAAAATGGCCGGGAAAGAAATCGATGGGCAAACAGGACGGCGTAACGTAACTTGCCGTATGAATTTGTGTGCGATAAGTATGAGAAAGTTAAGGAAAAGATGGTAAAAATAAAAGGGATATGATGACAAGGTAATAAAAAAATGGGAAATGAAGGTGGGATCCTGAATGGGTTCCCGACTGATAGAAAGAATGGTGGAGTAAGGAGAGCAAAAATAAGGAGGAGAAAACCATAATGGTTCTTTGTCAGGGCCACCTGAAAAATGTGTAAGATTGGGGCCACACGGGAAGAGGGAAAAAGAGTTAGTGAAACAGTTAAAAATGGTAGGCACCAAGTGTGCCGCTGTAATGAAGACAAGGTCAGTGCATAATGGAAGGAATGATAGTGAGGAGATTGATTGGGATGATTCAGAAAGAGAAACCTAAAGTTTTACCGACACGGAAGTTATTAACGTCTGTGCTGAAACAAATAAAACACGATTGCTGAGTGAAAGGAGCCTTAAAAAATGCTGGGATCTCAGTTCGTGTTAAAGTGTGAAAGTTTTCCTGACTATGGATGTTTAAGAAGTTACAGTATTCCGTTTGTCTGAAAGTCTGTCCTTAAAATAAAAAAATGTCTGTTCCACCAACTCTTTTGTACAGAGAGCTAAAAGCTGTTTAACCCTTTGAAGTGTGTTGTTTTAAGTTTGTTAATTGTTTTACAAAAGATAAGCTTCAGCCTTGAAGTCACAGTTGCCAATGTGCCTGGAAGAAAATGAATTTGAATGTTTACAAGGTATGGGTAATTGTTTCTTTGTTAATGTGACTATGGTTTCTTTCTTTTCCAAGTGATACTGGTTAGTTTAAAAAAAAATTGATCTGGATTGAATTGGAGTTATTGAGGTTAATTAACCTATTAAAACCAGACTTTCATTGTGGCCACGGTGAAATTCTGGTTGGTGTAAATTTGTGTAGACCGTATTGAATAAGATATTTAATGGTCTGAAACTAGACTAAAATATTTACAGTCTTGGATACAGCGAACAGGTTCTGGTCCATACCATTGGCAGAGGAATCAAAAGGAAAATTTGCCTTTACTGTCAGGGATAGACAGTATACATGGACCAGGGTCCCGCAGGGGTTCCACAACAGTCCAAATATATTCCACCGTGTACTGAGTCAAGCCTTAGACGAGTTAGACCTATCAAGGTACCAGAGCGCCCTACTCCAATATGTCGATGACATAATGATTGCATCAGAGGATGCCAAAGGACACATGGGAGCATTACTAGCCACCCTCCAGACACTTAAGAAAGCTGGCTTTAAATTGAACCCAAAAGGCACAGGTTGGACTGTCCAAAGTAATGTAGCTAGGACACAAAATTAGCCAGGGGTATAAGGCACTCCCGCAGGAACAAAAGGCAGCCATAAAAGACATGCCAAGGCCAGTGACCGTCCAGGGAGTGAGGAAAGTGTTGGGACTATTTAATTACTGCAGGAATTTTATATCAGACTTTGCAGGGAAAGCAGAGCCGATTCAATGGTTAGTTAAAGGGGGGAGACCCGCCACTGATAAGATAGAATGGGAGACGGAACAGGAGGAAGCATATAGGGCCCTTAAACAGGAATTAATAACAGCCCTAGAATTATCAGATCCCACTCGACCCTTCCACCTATATTGTGATTTAGATCACGAGAGTTATTCAGCCGTGGTAATGCAAGATCACAGAGGGAAACAGAGACCCGTTGCGTATTACTCTGCAAAAAAAAAGACCCAGTAGCGAAGGCGATGCTACGATGTGTGGCTAAAATAGATTGCGCCACCTGGGCAGTGCGAGTAAGCGAACCAATAGTGATGATGGAAAGGTAATTTTGCATACTCAACGTACATTAGTGGAACTACTCAACACAGGAAAATTGCGGACTATATCGGATAGCAGGAAAGCTAAATGGGAAGCTATATTACTCCCCAGGGATGGAACTGTGACAATACAAATACATACCGGGGTTAATTCAGCCACGGGCATATTAACAGAAGGAGAAGAGCACAGGTGTCAGATGAAAATGGAGGAAGAAATAGGTAGTGGAGTAAAGGAAGACCCACTAGAAAATCCCCATATGATAATCTATGTAGATGGATCCCGAAAGTATATCAACGGAGAACCCAGAACAGGGTGGGCAGTAGTAAATCAAGAAGGAAAGACCCTGTTAAAGGGAGCCCTTTATGGGGAAAAGTCAGCACAGGTAGCGGAACTAGTGGCTTTAATAAAAGCGTTGGAAATAGCAAAAAACAAACGGATAAATGTTTATACCGACAGCCGTTATGCCTTCGGAGTGGTGCATGATTATATGACACTCTGGGCCAGAAGGGGGTACAAGACCTCTACTGGAGAGGTAGTAAAACACGGAAAACTAATAGAAAGGTTAGTTAAGGCTGCACAAGCACCTTTAGATGCAGCGGTAATTAAAATAAAAGCCCACACAAAGATAGAGGATATGGGCTCTCAGGAACCCCAGGACCAGGCCCCTATAAGGAACAGGTATGCAGATCTAGCCGCCAAACTAGCTGCGGAAGAAATGCAACCAGAGGACGCGTTCAAAAATGAAATAAATATAGTCATGACAGTCAGTGGGGTACAGGAAGTGAATATAATGGAGGTACAAGAAAATACTAGTATAGAGGAAAAGGAGAGATGGAAACAAGCTGGCGCCCGACCGCAAGATGGAATTTGGAAATGGGGCCCCCTTAACCAGGTGGTGGAACCGGAATGCTGCAGACAACAACTGATGGCGCTATGCCATGGTGTAGCACACACTGGCAGAAGTAACATGTTGCACCTACTAACACAGTACTGGTGGTGGCTAAAGATGGGTCGAGAAGTAGCTAAATATTGCCACCGCTGTATAATATGCACTAAGAATAATGTAGGACAGAGATGTAGAGTTAGAGTAGCAAACCAACCCAGGCCCCAAGGAAAACTTACAAATTGACTTTACCGGCCCCTTAGCGCAGGACCGGGGGAAGAAATATTGCCTGCTAATAATTGACCAATTTACCAGGTGGGTGGAAGCCTTTGCCACCCGAGATTGCTCTGCAAAAACAGTTGCACTAATATTGGCTACCGAGGTTATACCCCGTTGGGGAGTGCCTCTGCAAATTGACTCAGACAACGGCACTCACTTTACCAGTAAAATAATGAGAGAAACTTGTAAGTTGTTACACGTAACACAAAAATACCATATACCATATCACCCCCAGAGCTCGGGGATGGTAGAAAGAATGAATAGGACACTGAAAAACGTGCTGACAAAAGCCATCCAAGAAACAGGGAAGGGATGGTCGGAATTATTACTCAGCATACTAATGAGGCTGCGAGCCACCCCAGGACGAACGACCGGACTGACCCCCTATGAATTAATGACAGGACGAGCTATGAGACTACCAGAGGATTTGGCTGGTGGGAGAACCAGGACCAGTACAAGATAGATTAAGGCGATACAACTAAATCAGGAGGTACAAGCACTAAATAAAGAAGTAAGGAACCAACAACAGATTCAAGATCCAGACGAGTTGCCCAGAATAGGTCAACAAGTAATGACGCAAGTTATCGGAAGAAAGGGAATGGAACCCCGTTGGATGGGGCCATATACTATATTAATGACAAGTGATACGTGTGTTTGTCTATAGGAACTGACGGGTATGCGATGGAAGCACTGGACCCAGGTGAAACCATTTAACACTAAAGACCCCCATTCTACCCTCTCCTCTAGGAGAAAGAGCTCAGAAGACGACCAGACCTCTGTTTAAATTACAGATAAACATGGATCCAGTGAGATGGATTATTATAACTACACTGATGACAACACTTATAAGCCCAAATAACGGGCTGAAAGAAATGGACTGCAAGTTAAGATCCACGAGGAACTTCATTATATCACACAGTTACGAGTGTGAAAAACAAGGAAAAGGATGTTACAGGTGTAACGGTATCTGGGTGAACCTGGATCAATGACCATACGGACCCTGTAGAATGACCGATACCAGCAATATGGTAAGATGTAATAGACACTGGCAGGTGTTGGCTCAAGTATGGGGAGGATATGTTCTGAGCTGCACGGACGATATCATAAGATGGACTATTGTACACGCCGTTACAACACCTCAACCAACAACAAAGATCACACCACAAGGAGTAAACCTAGAACCAACGACACCTGAAGAATGAAGGTGTCCAAAATGGACTGGTGTTATTTACCAAGGGAGAACAATTGTATGATAATGTGAGACACGAAATTGTACCGGTACTAATGAACTTAACCATGCTACAATGGCTAGGATATTGTGAAATATTTACTAAAACTAGAGAGTTGTATGCATATATGATAAGGAATGTAATTAAACAAGCTGCTGATGCAACAGGGGCTACTAGTTTCAGGGGACATGCTGCATTCCACCAAAGAATTAAGAGGGGCTTAGGAAATGATGTACTCACGGGAATAAATACGGGGATGTCATTCATTAATGCCCTAAATATACAAGAAGTCCAGAGTAGTGTGGAACAATTACAAAGGGTAATACAACAGATTTTACAGAAAGAAACTGGTTTGGTTCAACAAGAATCAGAGTTGGGAGAACATACGATAAGGAAATTACTCAAAGGAATCAAAGTTATAGAAGACCATGCTAGCACTATCAACAAACTAAACCATAGAGATGAGGAACAGGCAAAAGATGGGGTAGGGAGAGGCTTGTGCCATGCCTATGGCCAATGGACAGTTAAAACACAATCTGGCACAGATACAAGGTGAGGTACCAGACTGGATTAACAGCACACAGCTCTATGGCCTGAGCCCGAATCCAGGCCCTCTGAGTGCTTGTACCCTCAAGGGGATGACCAGAGTATATCCGGTGATACAAAAATGCAAAGCAGAAATGATAGCAATGATAGGCATGGTACTCATGATACCAGTGGTGAGACTAGACACGACTCCATACCCACAGTACCAGGTAACAAACATAGGCATAGTGAGGGGTGAGACATACCTCCGATACTATCCAATTGATACCTATGCCATCAGGAAGAATGGTACTATAAGAGGAGTCTCCCTAAACGGATGCCATGGGAAAGGTTCGCTTACGATATGCCCACGTCCGGTAGGAGAAGGCCCTAAGGATCAGTGCGGCTATAATAAGACAGAGGGGTGCATGTTGGAATTATCACGTCGATCACCATCACACCCGCTCGGGATATAGAGGCAGAGGGGAGTATTGTATAGCCACCACAGAGACTGAGTACCAATATAGTAACCTTGTATGTGTAATCACAATGCCTAACTTCTGCTTTACACCAAAAATCCTATGACAATTGGACACACCAGATTGGTGTATGTACACTCAAGGGAGGAAATGAAACTAAATGTGCCAGATAGTTTAAGGGACGAATTGGTCAATTATGAAGATCCGGTGGGGGGCTCTAATACCCCACCTGCAAGAGATAAAAGAGGGCTTAAGTAAAATGGTGAAACAATATGTAATGTTGCAAAGGAACCTTGGGGAACTAGAAAGGGACATAGAAGTAGAACTACAGGAGGTCCCATGGTATAAGAAGCTGTGGGATTGGGGGGGATGAATGTCAACATCCGCCCCTGGATCTGCATTACGTCTCACATACTAGTTATAGTACAATTGGTTTTGGCGATAGGAATGGGAATAGCAGCATGTGCCGCCTGTAAAAAATGTAGAAAACAAAAAAGAAAGATGGAAATGGAAGAAATATACATGACCTTGATAAAGTAGTAATGTATGCTGTTCGGTGGTAATTGTTACAGAAACCTCCTGGGCAGATTCCCATCGAGCAGACGGACTATTACTACGAACGAGCAAAGGCTTGGGAGAAAGACCTGCTTGACGGATGTATAGTACTAATAACATTAATGCTTATAACCTATGTAATTGGATGGATAATATGTTGATGGAAAGGATGTAGGGGGCATAGAAATCAGGATGATAATATGATTATATAAACAAGGTGACCCAATGGGTTGGATTTGATCACCACCCCGGCAGGACACCATAATAGGAGAAATAATCGGGTTGGTCAATGATTAAAAGGGATTAATCAGGACCAAAAGGGGTGACTGAAAGAGTTAAAAGGGCTAAAATAAGGGAATTTAGGAACCGAGCATATATCCAATGTACATGTCCCATAGGGAAGTATGGTGGAATGTGGTCAAACTGTCAGTTGCTACCTGAATAATGTGCACAAACTGTTAGCTACCAATTGAGGAATGTGGTAAAGATAACATATGGGGGTCACAGGACTATGTAACGGTCAAAATGTGCACACGGGTCACAAGAATTTGCACCCAAAATCAACTGTATGATGTAAGCCACGACTTAGAACAAAAAACTGTATATAAGGCAGGGGATCTTAGCGATCGGGGAGCATTCATCCCAGCATGAGTGTCTCCCCTGTCGGCTTGTAAATAAAGTTAATTTACTGAACGAACCTCCGGACTCCGAGTGATTGATTGGGAATAAGGCGGACGTCGACCCTTTATGGGAATAAGGCGGACGTCAACCCTTTATATCAGAGGGTCTGTCTCGGGGAGAAGAAGCTCTCCTGGTTTACCCTTACCGGTTCACTAATGGCCTTTAGGGAAGGAAATCTGCCGTCCTGATCTGGTCTGGCCTACGTGAGACTCCAGATCCACAGCAATGTGGTTGACTCTCAACTGCCCTCTGAAATGGCCCATCAAGCCACTCAGTTGTAACAAACTGCTACGACAAAGTCACTGTGAGAGTACCTTCACAACACGGACTACAGCAGTTCAAGAAGGCAGCTCACTACCTTCCCAAGGGCAATTAGGGATGGGCAATAAATGCCAGCCTTGCCCACATCCCGTGAACGAATAAAAAAAGTGTAAAAAGATGGTTAAAAATAAAGCGAAAGGAACTACTATTAAAAATGTGTTAAACTGTCTGAACAGCAATGCACAGTGTTCGTAATAAAATAGGGGAACTGGAGGCAATAATACGTTGCGAGGGACCAGATATAATAGGGATTGCGGAGATCTGGCTACAGAAAAATCAGGACTGGGAATTAAACATTGCTGGGTATAACATATTTAGAAAAGAGAGGGAAAAAGGGGAGGTGGAGTAGCTGTACTTATTAGAGATAACATAATGACAGAAAAGTGACACAGCTATTAGTAAGACAGAATTAGAATCGATGTGGATAGAGATAAAAGATAATAAAGGATCAATCACCTTGATGGGATAGTCTACAGACCACCTAATAGTGGGAGGGAGGTGGAGGAAGAAATATGCAAACAAATTAGACAACTGAGTAAAAAAACATAGAATAATAATCATGTGGGATTTCACCGACCCTGAAATTAATTGGCCAGCAGAGGTAGGTAAAGGGGATAAAGGAATGGAATTCCTACAATGTGAAAAGGACTCCTTTCTAACCCAATATGTATGAAGCCCAACAAGGGAGGATTCACTACTGGATCTAGTAATGGGGAATGAACCAGAGAAGATAAGAGAAGTAAAAGTAGGGGAACACCTAGGCAATAGTGACCATAATATAATATGCTTTGAGATAATAATTGAGAAGGACATAGTATGATGAAGATGAGGGTAATAAATTGGAGAAAAGATTATTTTGAGGGGCTGTAAACAGAACTTGGGAAAATAAAATGGACAATATTGGCAAACAATGATGTAGAACAACAATGGTAAACATTTAAAACGGTGTTCAACAGAGTCCAGGAAAACTTATTCCACTTAAAAACAAGAACAAACTAAACACTAATGAGTCACCATGGATAACTAAAGACATAATGGAAAAATTGAGGGGTAAGGAAAGAAGCATACACTAAGTACATGACAGCAGGGCAGAGCATGACAAGGGAGAATACAAAGAGATTAGGAGAGAAGTAAAAAAAAACAATTGGGAAGGCAAAGAGGAACTATGAAATTAAATTATCAAGGAACATAAAACAAAATAGTAAAATATTCTACAGGCACATAAATAAAAAAGGAAAGTCAGGATGGGAATAGGGCCACTTGGGGGCGGTGAGGATAAAATCACAGGCAGCGATAGCGAAATGGCAGAAATATTAAATAGTTACTTTGCTTCAGTATTTACCAGGGAGACAGATCAGACATGACATTGGAAGATGAGATTAGAAATATAACTACATTTAAAATAAAAAGGAGAAATATTAAATAAACTAATCAAACTCAAAGAGGCTAAAACCCCTGGTCTGGACAGATTACATCTGGAGAATCTGGGGAAGTAATAGCAGAGGCACTATTATACATATTTAATAATTCGTTAGAAAATGGTGTAGTGCCAGAGGACTGGTGGATAGTTAATGTAATACCTATATTTAGGAAGGGAGATATAACATGTCCAAGGAACTATAGAGCAGTCAGCTTAACATTGGTGGTAGGAACAAAATGGAAACCCTACTAAAAGAGAAACTAGAAAAACCATCTAGAAACCAGAAATAAGAATAGTCAGCATGGATTTCAAAAGGGAAAGTCTTGCTTGATCAATCTCACTGAATTCTTTGAAGAGATAAGAGAGAGAGTGGACAAGGGTAATGCAGTAGATGTCATTTATCTAGATTTCCAAAAGGCCTTCGATAAGGTGTCACATAATAGACGTAATGAACAAGGTCAGAGCATGCGGAATCAGGGGAAAAGTAAGAGAGTGGATAGCTAGCTGACTTCAAGACAGAAAGCAGAGGGTAGGGGTAAAGGGTAGCTATTCAATGGCAGAAGGTGGAAAGTGGGGTCCCACAAGGATCAGTGCTGGGACCAATGTTGTTCACAATTTATGCTAACGATTTAGACTTTGGAATCAAAAACACTTTTTCTAAATTTGCGGATGACACCAAATTTGGGGGGAGCCAATACTGAGGAGGTCTGCCGCAAATTACAAGAAGGCATTAATAAATTTGCAGAATGGGCATATAATTGGCAAATGAATTTCAACACAGATAAATGTGAGGTATTACATTCTGGTAAGAAAAATAAGGAGGTCACATATTACTTGGAAAATAAGAATCTAAATAGGGTAGACGAGCAAAGGGATCAGAGTACAAATGCACAAATCACTAAAAGTAGCGACGCAGGTTAATAAGGTCATTAAAAAAAGCAATCCAAGCACTAGGGTTTATTTCTAGAGGAATAGAACTGAAAAAGAGAGAAATTATGCTAAACTTGTATCGATCTTTGTTTAAACCACACTTGGTCACCAGATTATAAAAAGGATATAGAGGCACTGGAGAGAATCTGTTAGGCCTGGATTACGTTTTCCCACCCCACCCCCTTTACACCTGCACAATGCTCTCCCTCTCCTCCCCCCACCCCCACCCCCCAGACCGCAACGGTTCAAGGCAGCAGCTCACGACCATCCTCTCAAGGGCAACTAGGGATTGGCAATAAATAAATAAAAACAAGTATGTATTCTGTGCAATGTTCCCTGTAAGTGGCCGCACAGTGGTTCATGGAGCCCGCGCACCCCTTAAAGGAGCTGCGCTGGGCCAAACAAAATTAGAGAGAACATTGATTCTGTGCTGGCCTGACACATGCATGGCATTACATTTATCTGTTATTTGCCGGACTCGACTATTCCAATGTTCTCCTGGCCAGCCTCCCATCTTCCACCCTCAATGAACTTGAGCTCATCCAAAACTCTGCTGCACGTATCCTAACACGCAGCAAGTCCCATTCACCCATCACCTCTGTGCTCGTTGAACTATATTGGCTCATGGTCTACCAACAACATTCCTGTTAAGCCGTGCAGCTATCTGGAGGTCCCGCCAGGCTACTTACCGGCTTTTGAATGGGAGATTTTGCGCATGTGCAAAATTTTGAATGCACCACGCAGCCTGTTAAAGGGACCGTGCACCCCCAAAAAATTAGGGGGTACATTGTCCACCAACACCTTGATTTTAAAATTCTCATCCTCATATTAAAATCCCTCTATGGCTTCACCCCTTCCTATCTGAACTCGGCAATATGAGCGCTCCTAACCCGGGAGGGTGAGCCCTATCTGTTCTCTGAAAGTAGTCGTGTTAGCACTGTGAGCTCTGGAGCCTGGATGTCACAATGAAAGGATCAAATTACACATTGCAAAGATCTTTCAGGCAGGATAGAATTACACATTCCAGACAAATTGTTGGATGTGTTGTCCTCCAAGGGGTCCAATCGGAAATTTGATGTTGCAAATAGACACAACCGAAGGGAATAGATGGTTCTGTTGATAGAGTTAGATGAGGAAAGGCAGAAGGAGGCTCGAGTGGAGCATAAACACCGGTATGGGTTGGTTGGGTTGACTGGCCCATTTCTGTGCTGTGCTGTATATTCTATGTAATTCTATGTAACAGAATTCCTCGAACAAATCTCTAAGTGCACCTCTGCCTGAGGGCAACGGTGGTTACAGCCTTTCTGCCCCTGATTTAACTCTTCTGCCTGGTATCCTTTTGCTGTGCCTCTTCCTCATTTTCTTCCAAATAACATGGGTTCCATAAGGAAACCCATGGTGCCAATATAAAATGCAACAACTGAGAATGGCAGTGCCAACATTCTTGGCCGTCAGAAAGAAAGCGGTCTGCAATATATAGACTACCAAATAAGCAGCAATATTAATTAATCTAACATCTGTAAATATATATTTTTTATATTAAAAATGGGCACATCCCCCTTTAAACATAGACGTTCAGTCAGCAGCCAGGTTTCAATGATGCCTATTTTGTATGGGTGGCTTAAGGACTTGACATAAACACTGGGAATCTATGCCTGTGCCAATTTGAATATATATACAGTCGAGGATGATTACACGCAACCGGTTCCTTTGATCAACAGATGGTTGTTGTTCCTTTGAGTTCTCATTTCTTTAAAAGTGTACAAAAGTGCAATTAAATACAGTTAACAAAGTATCTACAGAATCTATTGTAGTTACATTGAAACTGGTGCAAAAAAGATGTTGACCTAATGTAAAACAGCCTCAAGAGTACATCAGTAAATGCTACTGCCACCAGTAGACGAACAATTATAACACATTTCTTCTGCATCAATAAATGCCACAAAATACAATTTGACCCAGCTGTAAAATTAGAAGAAATCCTGCATGGGCTTCAACATTCTCAAATTTGTTTTCTAACATATATCTTTGAAGTTATTTCTTATTCGGATTTCCATGTCAAATGTTACAGTAGAGAAGGTTGTAAAAGAAAATATACATGTTGTAGAAGGCAGCTTGAGGAAAAGGTAAACCTGGCAAAGACACATACTTCCTGACCAGGTGGGAAAAACAATGCTACCTAAAGGAGTAAAAATCTAAAAGCCACTAAACATGGCACACAACAGCTGCCAAACACGACCAGAAAGCTTAGAAATTCCCTGCTTCTTGAAATATATCAGTCATGTGAAGGGGAATCCCTTAAGTACTATTGGGGAAATAAAGACGTACAGAACATTGAGTCACTGAATTAGCCTTTTCTTCTCATTCATTTTGTTTTGATGCAGAAATACTAATGTAAATCTTAAGACTAATTTACAAATTCATACGGATTGTCTCTGATTGGCTCATGCCTTTCTAAGTGTTCACTATTTTCATCCTATATTAACTGAGGGATAACACTTGAGCATCTCCACCATTCCCTCGCTTTCAAGATGGCTCCTGTGGTGTATGTAACCTGTTCCACCGTAAGAGAACTTAAGCCTGTTCCACCTTAAGAGATGTACTACTTTCTCTGGCTGCTGTATACGTAATACCGGTGGTGACCACCGGTATATAAGTACTGTGTAGTGATATTGTATTTAGTATAGTCCTGACCTCCAACTAGTAAAGACCTGTTGAACTTTATTCTTGTAGTCTGCGTCAGTAATTAATCTTAATACAACTGGAACACACAGACTTAACAGTGGCGATGAGTCCGATTCTTACCCTGCGGCAGTTTATATCCACGGCGGCTTCGTCCACAGAACGGGCGTCGAAGAGAGGCATCCACCCTCATCACCCTGCTGGAAGACACGTCGCGCGGCAGGCATCGAGAACCCGGAGTGCAGAAGACATCCTGAACTCGAAGCCTCCATCAGTGGCAGTCAGCTATCTTCTTTCTACCTCGGTGGTGGGTAAGCCGGTCAGCGACGCGAGCAGAAAGTCGGCCGCGTTGGCTGTACAGACGGGGGGAGGAAGACGGAGGAATAAGGGCGGTGAGATCGATTGCGACCGGAGATAAGGGCCGGGCCGCATTCGGGCCGAAAGGCGCAGCGTGGGGACATCGATCGCGGTTGGTGATAAGGGCCGGGCCGCTTTCGGGCCAAAAAGGCGCAGCGTCTGGGGCGACTGAAGGCGCGAGAGCCGCGGTGAAGGCGAACGCAGCTGGTGCTAATAACCGGGCTGCAAGAAGGGCTGCGAGGCACGACATCGGGGAAGCGCAAATGCCCGAGGGAGCCGCGGTGAAGCGGAGACAGCGTCGGGGGAGTTACTAACCGCTGGGAAAGGGGAGCAGCAGCGGCACGCCAAACGCCATTGCAGCCAGTGGGTGAAGACCGCCAAGCGCGGGAAAACTGCCATTTTGTAGGCGGAGGACGAAGACAAGAGCGGGAAGCCGCCATCTTGGGATAAAATAAATTGCAACGATGCCTAAACATGGGAACATTGATACCTTTGATGGCGACATCGAAGATTGGGCCATGTATGTAGAACGCATACAAAATTATTGTAAAGCAAATAAAATCCCAGATGCAGAGAAAGCACTAACTTTATTGAACTTAATGGGTGCGAAGACATACGGGCAATTGAAACACCTTTTATCACCAGATGAACCGACAGATAAGACGTTCGAGGAGATTGTTACTGTCCTGAAAAATCATCTAAACCCCACGCTGCTGATGCTAGCGGAACGATTTAAATTTTACAGCAGAAGGCAGCTGAAGGATGAAAGCAATGCTGAATATTTAATGGAATTGCGTAAGCTAGCAAAGTACTGTCAGTTTGGAACGGGACTAACAGACGCACTAAGAGATAAATTTGTGTGTGGATTATTAAAAGAAGATACACAAAAGCGACTGCTCGAGGAGAATGAGCTGACGCTTGAGAAAGTGGTCACTATGGCAGCAGCACACGAAGCCGCAGCGAGAGGCACGGCAGTAATGCAGCTACGGTCACCGGAACACAGTACAAATAAATTGGGTTTGAGTACTGTAAAATGTTATCGTTGTGGAAAGACAACACACGATCAGAACCAGTGTTGGTTTAAAAACCAAGAATGCAGAACGTGTGGCAGGCTTGGCCACATAGCTGAAGTATGCCGGTCAGGAAAGAAGACCAGCAACAAAAAGTCACCGCAAGGAAAATACATAAAGGTGCACAAGGTGACAAAGACCAGTTCGAACGAACAGAAGTCAGATTCAGACGCGAGCAGTAATGAACTGGGTAGCTTAAGAGTACATAACGTTGGTAAGGATGCAGATCTCCAGACAATTTGGGTCACTCTTCAGAAAGCAGGAGTCCAAGTAAAGATGGAATTGGACACTGGATCGGCATTGACGGTCATGAATAAGAAAGATTACAAAAGGTTATTCCAACATATTCCCCTACGGGATACGGAGATTTGATTGAAAACATACACGGGGCAAAGAGTGTACCCCATCGGAAAGATAGAGGTAAAAGTGGTCCACAAGGGCAAAGAAAGCCAAGTAATGGACTTATATGTGCTACCTGAAGGAGGTCCACCACTACTGGGACGGGAGTGGATTAGGAAAATGAATATGGACTGGCACTCCTTAAAAGCACTAACGGTAGATTCTGGGGAAACAGATGTCAAACCTAAACGATTGTCCAAAATATTGGATGATGCTAAAGAGGTGTTCCAGCAAGGACTGGGAACACGGAAAGGAATTACGGCAAACATCAAGATTGATGAACATGCACAACCAAAATTTTTCAAAGCCAGACCGGTACCCTATGCAATACGACCTACTGTAGAAGCGGAACTGGAAGCGCTAGAACGTTCAGGTGTACTGTCTAAGGTAGATTGGAGTGAGTGGACTACGCCCATTGTTCTCGTGATGAAACGTCCTTCGAGCAACAAGCCAGGAGAACCAGGGAAGGTTCACATCTGTGGAGATTTCAAGATCACCGTTAATCCGGTGCTTCACACGGTGCAGTATCCGCTTCCGCGGATTGAGGATATTTTTGCTTCGTTGTCTGGCGGGAAACACTTCACCAAGATAGACCTGGCGCAGGCGTACTTGCAGATGGAGGTTGAAGAAGAGTCACGCCAGTACCTCACGATCAACACGCATAGAGGTTTGTACTGGTATAATAGGCTGGTTTTTGGAGTGGCATCGGCTCCGGCAATTTGGCAGAGGGCCATGGAGCAGGTATTACAGGGAATTCCAGGCACACAATGTTACCTGGACGATATTCTGATTACAGGTGATGGTGATGAAGAACACCTCGCAAACTTGGAACTGGTGCTCAACAGACTGAAAGAGTATGGACTTCGAGTTAATCGGCAGAAATGTGAGTTCTTTCAGAAGCGGATCTCGTACTGTGGTCATGTCATTGACCGGGAGGGGCTTTATAAGTCTCCGGACAAGATAGAGGCAGTTGTAAAGGCTCCCGCTCTGGATAATGTCTCTCAGTTGAGGTCGTTTCTGGGATTGATTAACTATTACCATAAGTTTCTACCGAATCTATCCACGGTACTGCACCCGCTGAACGCTCTTTTACAGAAGGGGGTACCATGGGAATGGAGCGAAAACTGTAAGAAGGCATTTCGCAAAAGCAAAGAATTGATCACCTCAGAGGAAGTGTTGGCTCACTTCAACCCGACACTGCCTATTCGGTTGGCTTGTGATGCTTCTCCATATGGTATTGGGGCAGTACGCTCACACAAGTTGCCAAATGGCACGGAAAGGCCAGTCGCGTTTGCATCCAGATCATTGACCTCCGCTGAGCGCAACTATGCGCAGATCGATAGGGAGGCTCTCAGCCTTGTATGGGGAGTGAAGAAGTTTAATCATTACCTGCAGGGCCAAAAATTCACACTTCTGACAGACCATCAGCCGTTGGTATCCATTTTTAACCCTAAGAAGGGTGTTTCGGTGATGACAGCACAGCGACTCCAGAGATGGTCCCTTTTCCTAGGGGCACATCAATATCAAATAGAATTCAAAGGTACAAAGCAGCATGGCAATGCTGATGGGCTGTCGCGCCTGCCACTACCTGAAGCAGAAGAGACGACGAAAGTTGACCCTGTTGAGTTATTTCATTCGACCATCATCGAGTGTTTACCAGTCACCAATGCAAGTATTGAAAGAGAAACCAGGAACGACCCGACACTGTCCCGAGTTTACGAGGTGACAGTGAAGGGATAGCCAACACATGGTGATCCTCTGTTACCGGCATTCTCGGCAAGGCGAGACCAGCTGTCCGTCTGCCATGGTACTTTGATGTACGGGACAAGAGTGATTATTCCTCCCAAGTTACGGGAAAGAGTTCTAAAGGAACTGCATGAAGGTCATCTGGGGGGAGTTAAGATGAAAAGTCTTGCTAGGGCTTATGTATGGTGGCCGGGCATTGACCAACAGATAGAGGAGTTGACAAAAAGCTGCGCTGGGTGCCGAAAAGTGCAAAATGCACCTCCGATCGCACCGCTACACCCATGGGAATGGCCTTCAGCCCCATGGCAACGTGTACATATTGACTTTGCTGGTCCATTCATGGACTCCATGTTCCTAATTGCGGTGGACGCACATTCCAAATGGCCAGAAGTGATCAAGATGAATACCACTACTTCAGAAAAGACAATTGCGGTGTTAAGAACAATATTCGCAAGGAACGGATTGCCAGAACAGATATGTTCGGACAACGGACCACAGTTCGTGTCGGAAGAATTCCAAAAATTCTTAAAGTAGAATGGGGTGAAACATTATACCTCTGCCCCATATCATCCGGCGACAAACGGGTTGGCCGAGAGATTTGTCCAAACATTCAAAAAGGCAATAAAGGCCATGAACGATGATCAGATTCCGTTACAACACAAGGTGGACAATTTCCTAATGGCATATCGAAACGCCGCTCATGCAGTGACTAACCAAAGTCCTGCCATGATGTTTTATAACAGGAGGTTGCGGTCCAGGTTGGACTTGTTAAAACCAAATGTGCGGAGGGAAGTGGAAAACAAACAGTTCCGGCATATTAATAACAAGTCCACTCGAAGTTTCGACGTAGGACAACCAGTGTTGGCAAGGGGCTATGGAAACGAAAAATGGCAGTCCGGAACAATTCGGGCCAGACAAGGACCTCTGATGTACACAGTAGATATTGGTAACAATGTGATAAGGCGTCATGCGGATCAACTGGTAGAATCAAGAGCAAGGGTCGAACCCATGGTTGCGACAGAGGCAACTGTGGAAGACGTTAATGAACCTGAAGCATCTACCTCGGCAGGGACTGTACCTGATGATGACGTCCAATACATAGGAAACCAACAAGAAGAGTCACCTCAGCAACAAGAATCAGAGACCACTGAAAGGCGTTATCCAAACCGAATCAGAAGGCCTCCTGAGAGACTGAACCTTTGAACTGTTTATACCTGAAGTTATATATGTATATATGTTATGATGTTATGTTAAATGGGGATATGACTGTTAAGCTAAAAAGGGAGGATTGTGGTGTATGTAACCTGTTCCACCGTAAGAGAACTTAAGCCTGTTCCACCTTAAGAGATGTACTACTTTCTCTGGCTGCTGTATACGTAATACCGGTGGTGACCACCTGTATATAAGTACTGTGTAGTGATATTGTATTTAGTATAGTCCTGACCTCCAACTAGTAAAGACCTGTTGAACTTTATTCTTGTAGTCTGTGTCAGTAATTAATCTTAATACAACTGGAACACACAGACTTAACAGCTCCCTTTGTCTTTAAATGGTCCGACCCCTCCACTGACCATTCTACTTATGACCTATAAATACCTTTTTATTTCCCTTGATAAGACCACCAGTCTTTGTTCATACTCCCTCTGAACCTTCCTAATCTCCCCATTTGATTCCCTTTTGTTCTTTTTGTATTCCCATAGTTTTCTTCAGTATTATTCTCCCCTACATTTATCAAATGCTTCTTTTATAAACCTTACTTTTCTCTACCATCTGTTTATCCTTGGAACTCTAGCCTTCAATGTTCCCCTTCACTCCTAGTTATAATACATCTGTGTCTTGCAATCTGCTGTTTTTTTCTAACCAATTAATCTAGGCTATGTTCCCTTCCAGCCCACTAAAATTAGCTAATTTCCAGTCCAACGCCGTTATCTTTCACTTTTTCTTTATCTATTTTCAATGAGAATAATTACATTATGGCCGCTATTTCTCAAGTGTTCTCCTATATTCAGGTCACTTACTTGTCCTGCTTAGTTACCCAGAACCAAATCTAGCACTGCATCCTTCCTACTGGATAAGGAAATGGGATTAAGAATAATGTATCTATCCACTGAGACAGCGACAGAAGCTATTAGCCGTTTTATATTAGAATGGAAATTTTAACTGGTTGGGAATTTATAGCTAAATTTCACTATATGGCAGTGTAGTTATTACTCTGATGAAATTTTGGAGTGAAAACTTCCAGCTGGCCAAATCGATGAAGGAGGGTAGTCAAGCTAAGCTATGGACATTTTCAACAAATCTGCCAATTTCTGTGAACAAGATAGATCAGTGCATATTCTGAGTTAGTAATTCAATACCAATCAGCACACAAGCAGAACCTAGCAAATCACTGTAGAATCTTTTATGGATGCCATTCAGATTAGGCTCCTTCTGATGCAGACTGGATATGCTGTCTTCAATACCTGCAGCCATACAAATATTTTTGAACTGGATTAATATTTCACCTTCAAGAGTTCACATTACCATGATGTAAATGGGCCCAATCTATATTAATAAAGATATCAGATTGCTAAATGTAACTATATTAGAGGTAAAGAACAAAATAAATGTGTCACGGATGTTTCCTATGTATTCCAAATCAAACTCTTTGTGTATCTCCTAGAGTAATAGATTTGGCCTGGCAATGAAAAGCTGAAATTAACAGAAATATTACTGGGTACTGTGCGAATATATAACATGCATGCTCACCGAGGCACTCCTAGCCACATATTCCACGATGGTGACCAGTCATCTTCAGGTAAGATGTTTTGATTGCTGTTAAGAGGCATTTGACTGTTGACATTGTCTTTTTCTGCCACCCTCAGTTCCAAAGCTTTGAAAACAACAGAAGAGGAGGCGGCACTATGCTTTATTATGGACACTGCTTCACTTTGGGTCATACCAGTTAGTTCAATGCCATTTATATTCAACAGAATGTCACCTGAGAAGAGCAAAGAAAATATGAAATGTAGGAATTCATTTTATAACTTCTAAATGGACTGGTATGTGAATGTGCTTCAGAAAATAATTTTTTATGACTCTAATAACTGCTTTCATTCAATGTTGCATAGTCTGCTTACTGATGCAGGGAAAAATTATAAACTTACCCAGTCCTATTGGAGTCACATTCGGGTAGAGTTTCCAATACTGAACTAACAGTTTTAATCAGATTTCTTCCCTTTCCTGTGTTATGGGGCCTCAGTAGAGCATAGGCAGTTGACCTGCTCTTGAACCTGCCATTAGAATGTGTACAACAGCAGTCTGGGTTGCTGGGTTGACTTGCTCTCTGGATTACCTCTATTTTGTGCCTTCTACAGATAACCATAACTGCAATCATGGATTCATTCCGTAAGGGATGAATGAAGCATCCTTACTCCTTCTGGCATTATCATACAACAGAATAAATGCCACTGAACTTTTCATTTTTGGATAAGGATTTGTGCATAATATTGCCAGGTGTTAATCTAAACAAAAAATAAGGAAAATGACAGTGCTAGCCAATCCAGAGATGATTACTTTGGATATGAATTATGGGGCAGTCTGACGAATTTCATTTCAGATGGTTGTAAATCTGGGACACTTATAAATACATGATGAACAAGCCTAGAAATACCAGACCTCTAAAGAGCAAAGTCATGGGAAGGGGTCAGAATTAGGGGCACAACCTGGATCTGCTGAAATTCCAGCCCATCTAACTTAACGTACAAATTTTAGACCCAGCTTGCAACTTTGCAACTTCTCCCCTTCCTCACTTACATCCCAACAGCATTTTTGGAGCGGGTCGGTTCATTCCAGATATCACTTGGAAATTTTAAGAGGGATTGATTACCTTTGAAATGCTGTCCAAAGTTCCCTGCGGGGGGGGGGGGGGGGGGTGGTGGGGAGTAGACACATTTTTTTAAACCTTTGCTTGTTTAGTAAGGGCCTAAAGCTCCTGCTCTGGAAACAGCCAGGTGCAGTTTAGGACGGGGTCGTGGCAAAGGCCAAAGTGGCGGGCGGAAGTAGAATCCCGTTGCATTTCCACCCCCTCTGAAAACTTTGCTGAATTTCCTGCCTACAGTCTCTTAAAATACTCCAATCAACAGTTATCAAAGATTGTGTTGAAAATAAATTGAAAATTTTTATAAATTAAAAGAACAAAAATTATTCATTTGAACTGTAATGTCAAGAATCTAGAAACAACAGATTCATACATCTATAATAAATGCTAAATGAACACAGGACTAAACCTCTAATAAATGGTGTAAAACATACAATTGTATAAATAATTTGCAACAAGCTCTTGGTTACCATTTTTTATTCTTCCATCATTCCCCAAGCATCCATCAGGATGTACATTTGTAACATAGATTGGTAGATCCCAGCCTTTACTTAGCAGGCCTCCTGACACTGTCATTCCCAAGGACTCATGAGCTTCTTTGCCAACACTGATGATCTTTTCATGGCATGTGAAGGCATGAAGAAAGTTCTGGAGAAAACACAGACAATTTGCTGTTATGTGCCATAATAAAATATGTCTAAATGGCTTCAAACAGTAGCAGTTTTAGCCCAATAACCTGGCCCTATGGCATTGTTCCTTTTAGGAGATAGTAGTTAAAAATTATTCAACACTTACTGCCTTCTTTTGTTGCATTTTAAAAATGCAAATATATTATTTGCGTAGCTTCTGCCAGTAGCAGTTATTCACTGTTGCACTGTTTCTTTGTCTCTCCTGCATGCAAAGCTTGCGTCATCTATTAGTCTTCCAATTAATGTTCCCAGATGGCTGCAGTACAGAATCAGCAATAGCTGCTAACATGAGCAGTGTAAAACTCAGGGAAATATGATTTATCAAGAAGAGTTTCCTATGCAGCTGAGCCACCCAGGCTACATATTATGCCATAAATAGAAGATTAATAGATTTAAAAAAATTAATATTGGAACAGCTTCAAATGGCCCAGTGGGTAAAGGCACCATTTGGCTCAGCACTAAATCATACAGATGAGAAGGCCTCACACCTGGTCCCTGGTCGGTGCTGAGTTAGCAGAATTTTGCTACAATTGGCCTCAACATTTCTGGTCTAGGGAAGAGAAAAATCATCCAAGATCCCACTGCTGGTTACTATCCAGTAATCACTAATGGAAGTGTGCTTGTGTGGAGGTCAGGTAACAAAAGATCAGGATTGGTTGAATAACCTACCAACACTCGCTGTCTAAGTTTATTCATGAAGACTAGCCATTTGGAAACAATTTTCAGTGCTTGTGGAATACAAGAAAGCATTGGAGCCTTCAGGAGAGGTGGGAAGAAATAGCACAGAAAATTGGGAGGAAAATTAACTCATCCATGCGATCACCTGAAAAATTGTGTGTACTAACTAGCAACGGAAATTCTACCACAGAAAATTATAATGTATGAATAGTATAATACAGATGTACTATCCAGGCTACAAATTACATCACAAATGGAACATTGATAGGAGACAGTGTAAATACAAGTTACTGGACAAGAAATATAGCAATATTGTAATCCGGTTAAGAGATTATTTCCTGATAATCTAGTGGAGCCTTCTTTGGCTCCCATGGTATAAAGGTATGCACACTATATAGAGTCTGTTCATGTGAGATTTCTATTTTCGAAATGGATTACATCGGAGACGGAGTTATACTAGTCAACCTTACAAAGGAATCTACTGTAAATGAGGAATCAAATCTTATAATCCTGCAGCAACTGCTACTGTTGCACATCAGGTTACTAATACTTTTTGGGCTGCTCTGCATCAAGTTGTCTTTATTTTACAACCTTCACTTGACCAAAAGCATCAAGGAATTGAATCCATTGAATCATAGAATAATACAGCACAGGAGGAGGCCACTCAGCCCATCATGCCTGTGCCGGCTCTTTGGTAGAGATATCCATCTAGTCCCATTCCCTCGCATTTATTATTATATTATTATATTATTATTATTCCCCCACAGCCGTGTAAATTTTTCCCCATCAATTATTTATCCAATTCCCTTTTGAAAGTTACTACTGAACCTGCTTCCACCACCCTTTCAGGCAGTGCATTAGAGATCACAACAACTCACTGTGTTAAAAAAAAGTTTCCTCATGTCGCCTCTGGTTCTTTGCCAATCACCTTAAATCTGTGTCCTTTGGACCTGTGTCCTTCAGCCACTGGAAACAGTTTCTCTTTATTTACTCTATCAAAACCCTTCATGATTTTGAACACCTCCATCAAATCTCCCCATAACCTTCTCTGCTTTAAGGAGAACAAACCTAGCTTCTCCAGTCTCTCCACATAACTGAAATCCCTCATCCCTACTACCATTCTAGAAAATCTTTTCTGCACCCTCTCCAAGGCCTGGACATTCTCCCTAAAGTGTGGTGCCCAGAATTGAACACAATACTCCAGCTGAGGCCTAACTAGTGTTTTATAAAGGTTTAGCATAACTTCCTTGCTTTTGTACTCTATGCCTCTATTAATAAAGCCAAGGATCCTGTATATGTGATATCTTGACACACACACACACACACACACACACACACACACACACACACACACACACACACACACACACACTCCCCCCCTTCCGGTAAGAACTGTACTGCACATGACTTTATTGTTATATACATCAGTAGTCCACCAGGTGGCTCTATTACACTTCTCCCTTCTTATTGAAGAGGTTAATCATAGCAAATAATCATTGTACATGACTTGCATGGTATACACAACTCTTGGTATACATTTCTCAAATTGTACCCATTTTATGTTTCCAAATTCTACTCTAGAATTCTGTAACACAAACAAAAGATATGAACTTATTTCCATATTTACAGATTAAACTTAACCACTAGTTTTCTGTTTCGAAGAGGATACCTTCTTTCTTGAACAGAACTTTCAGATCTTGATGTAAGACTTTGATTCATTCTAAGCGGAGCCTGCGGAGAATTTTTCTCCAAGGGCTGACCTGGATCTATTTATGTTGTGTTTATCTATTTATGCAATCTAGTATACTGTATTCGCTGCTCACGATGCGGTCTCCTCTACATTGGGGAGACCAAACGCAGATTGGGTGACCGCTTTGCGGAACACCTCCGTTCAGTCCGTAAGGGTGACCCTGAGCTTCCGGTTGCCTGTCATTTTAATTCACCGCCCCATTCCCACTCGGACCTCACCGTCCTTGGCCTCTTGCATTGTTCCACGGAAGCTCAACGTAAACTCGAGGAACAGCACCTCATCTTCCGATTAAGCACTTTACAGCCTTCCGGACTCGATATAGAGTTCAACAATTTCAGATCATAACCTCGGCCCCTATTACATTTTTACTTATATTTTTTATCCACACTTTTGTTTTGGTTTTTCCCTCCCCCACCTTCTCTCTTTTTTTTCTCTCTCTCCCACATGGCAGCGGTCTCCCATTCTGCCAGCACATTTCACACCTAATCTAGAGCCGTCTTTTGTCTCCACTAGTCCTCTCACCATCTCATCTCGTTTTGAATACCTCTTAATGTCTCCTCTTCTCTTTTGTTCTCTCCCAGCCCAGCCTCTTAATCTATTTCATTCCCTGTGCCTCTTTGTCTTAATAAAGGGTTTTGACCCGAAACGTTGACCCTAATTTCTCTCCACCGATGTTGCCTGGCCTGCTGAGTTTTTCCAGCATTTTCTGTTGTTATTTCTGACCTTGATCTACATTTGGACACTTTACACTTTCAGACTGTGTGTCTGCCTGACTTGGGCTCAGACTTAAATTCTGATTTTGTCTTGGACTTGTTTCTGGTACGTCTGATGTAGGATTTGCTACTGGTACCCTACTTGTAACAAGACTATCTGACTCATCAGAATAAATTGAATCATCCCAGCTTTCCACTCCTTCCACATCTGTAGGTAAGATATGATCAAAGTGAACAAACCTAACTTTTCCATGATCAAACATCTTGACCAAATATGTGCGAGGGCCACATATCTTCACTACTCTTCCTGGTAACCACTTCAACCATTTATGGTGATGGTTCTTCACTCTAACCTTCTGGTTCAACTTCACACTTCTCTCTCTAACTCTACCTTTATCATGACTCTCTTTCTGCCTTGATTGTTTCTCTTCTACGGACTGTGCCAAGTTTAGCTTTAACAATGAGAACCTGGTTCGCGGCTGTCGTTTGAGAAACAACTCTGCTGGTTTTCTACCAGTAGTGATATGAGGAGTATTCCGATAGGTAATCAGAAAATTTGCCAGTTTGTGGTCCAACGGCAACTGATGTTTCTTTGGATTCGGATCCAACATTTGCTTGATGAGGGCATGTTTGACAATTTGTACTGTGCGCTCTGCTGCACCATTTGAAACAGGGTGGTATGGTGGAACTTTGGTATGTTTCACACTGTTACTGCCCATGAACTGTGAACTCTTCTGAACAAAATTGCGGCCCATTATCAGACACAATTTCTTCTGGGAGGCCGTATGAAGAAAACAATCTTCTCAAATGTTTTGCTTGTTATTATTATCCACATCGGAAACACCTCTACCCACTTCGAATGACTATTTATCACTATGAACAATTGCGGTCCTTCTAGCTCAGCAAAATCTACATGTAACCTTTGCCACACTCTGAGGTCATTTCCATGGCTGTAATGGTACTGATGGTGGTGTCTTGCTCACCAATTGACATGTTGTACACATATGGACAGCTTTGATCATTGTGTTGTCCCAGGCACCGATAGCACGACTTCAATGAACTGTTACCGTGGCCAATTGCTGAGGCCTTGGGGCCCAACTGCCTTTTACTTTTAGCCTGCAGCCGATTCACCTCAGTTGTCTGATGATTGGAAGTGATGCGAAACTCTCGGAAGTATTGGTCGGCCATATGCATTGACATAGCTGTCTGACAAGCTAAGTCAAAAGTCAAATTAGGGGTTGTCAACAATTTACTTCTGATACGTTCATTTTTCAACCCACAAACAAAGCGGTCAGGCAAAGCTCGGTCCTGAAAGTTTCCGAAATGACAGTGAATGGATAGCTTTTTTAAAGCTACAATGTACTCACTGATACGCTCATCATTTAATTGATCCCGTGTTCCAAAACAATAATTTCCAGCAATTTCCAGGGGCTCAGGACTGTAGTGCTGTTCTAACTTGGTTCAGTGGTGTGTCCTCCGGCTTGGCAGGAACAAGCAAATTTTTCAGGGTTTCATACACTTCGGGGCCTGCTTCAGTCAAACAAATAGCCCGTTTCATCTCTAAAACCGCCTGGTTACGGTTTACATCATCGGGGACTTCGACAAGACTATTTGCGGTGAAAATCATTTGTAGCCACTCCACATATGCTCCAAAGGTGTCTCGATCACGTTCGAACTCACCCAAGCGCCCTATTATTCCCATAGGCGCGGCGATCTGGACTCTGGCCATGCCGACAGTTCAGCCACGTGTGCTCGAAATTTACCTCAGATTTTTAAGTTTTTCTGCAAAATGAAGAACGTCCAACAGTCCCTCCATCAGTTGGTAGGATTATCCTCCAACAAAAATTTCAGCTAGGGAATCTGCGATCGCATCCTCATCACCAATTCTGTGATATCCTGAGATATATATACATCAGTAGTCCACCAAGTGGCTCTATTAAAGTATGCTTTTTTAACAGCCTTCTCAACTTGTCATGTCACCTTCAAAGATTTGTGTACATACACCCCCAGGTGTCTGTTCTCGCACCCCCTTTAAAATTGTATAGGGAATCTGGTAGTGTTCACGTTTTATGTTTGCATTTAAGTCCTTTGGGTCCATGCATACTCTTAGATCATTGTTCTTTTTCTTTACACATACCATGGAGTTAACCCAGTCTGTTGGCTCTTCGACTTTCCTGATGACTCCTAGTGTGGTCATTCTGTCCAGTTCTTTCTTGAGCCGGTCACGCAGGGGTGCTGGAACTCTCCGTGGAGCATGTACCACTGGCTGAGCATCCTCCTTTAGCTGGATCTTGTAAGTGAATGGTAGAACTCCAAATCCTTTGAATACATCCTGGAAATTATTCACTACAGAATCCACTGAGCCATCTGGTCTGCTTATGGCACAGTTTATGCGGTAGACTCTCTTGACCAGTTCTAAGTCCTCACAAGCTTTGTCACCTAGTAGTGAATCAAGTCCTACAGCCACAACAGAAAACATGAGATGATGCACTGTGTCTTTGACTGTCACTTTAAGTTTGCATACACCGAAGCTATCTATTTTCTGTCCATTATAGTTCTTCAGTAGTACTGACTTTTTCTGTATTTTGGGCTTTTCTTTCATATATTTAATGTCACTCATACTGATTAAGTTTGCTTTTGCCCCAGTGTCTAGTTTCAATGTAACTAATGCTCCATTTACCTGCAGTGACATCATCCATTTGTCCTCTTTTACTGCATTAACTTTATGTTCAGCATTGTCCATTCCTGAGGGCTGCACATTATCTGTATCCTTTTCTATATTGTCACATGACACCATTCCTACAAAAAATGTCTCACTTAAATCTGTGTCCTCAATCACATTGACTTGTTGCCCTTTCTTTGTTTTTACTTTTGAAAAGCATTGTTTGGCAAAGTGATTCTTTCCATTACATTTTGTGCACATTTTTCCAAACGCTGGGCATTGTCATGACTGGTGTTTGTAACCACAGCGTTTACAATTAAAAATTTCTTCCTCTGATTGCTTTTCATTTCTGTTCTGCCCATGTTGCTTTCCTTTGTAGGACACAGCACCGACAGCAGCACTATCACTTACTACAATCGCATTATTATTAATTTCACTGAAAGTCTTCACGTGCTTTTGAGCTAGCTCACTGGCTTGGCATATTTTCACAGCATCCTCCAATGTTAGTTCGGTTTCTCTCAACAAACATTCCCTGACCTTTTTATCATGAATACCAAACACAATCTGGTCACGAATCATGGATGATTTCAGTTCAGAGAAATTACATGTCTGTGCTTTCAGTTTTAGATCGGTCACAAAGCTATCAAAAGTCTCATTTTGCTGCTGTGTTTGTGAACGGAACACGTACCTCTCATAGGTCTCGTTCTTTTTGGGAGAACAATATGTATCAAACTTCTTTAGCACATCGTCCATTTTTTCTCTGTCCTCCTCTTGATCAAATAAAAATGTATTAAATACCTTTATTGCCTGTGGGCCTGCAACCGTGAGCAGCAACGCTATTTTCCTTGCATCGGGCTTCGTACCGAATCCGATGTCAGCAATGTAGAGTTCGAATTGTTGTTTGAAAGTCCGCCAATTGCAGTCGACATTCCCCGTGAGTTTCAAACCCTCCGGTGGCTTCAAATGCTCCATGTCGCATTTCACAATATTCAGCAGATTTTACCAATCCTGGTACCATGTTATGTTCATAAATAAATAGACATTTTCATTATGAACAGCTAGCTTGGAGCTAGTCATTTATTCAGCCATGTGGGCTAGTATACAGCATCCATCTTGACTACTGCCTTGTGGGTAGCCTAGTGCATCGTGGGTAGCCCACTCTTATATACATACAGCTCCACCTAGTGTACCATTCTAGAATGACATGTTACTGATCATTACAATGTGTTTGTCCATTTCACCAGTCTGTCTATGTCCTCCTGAAGTCTGTTGCTATCCTCCTCATTGTTTACTACATTTCTGAGTTTTGTATCACCTGCAAACTTTGAAATGATGTCCTGTAGACCCAAGTCCATGTCATTAATATATATATTAAAAAGATAGCTTTAAGTCAGAAAATCACAGTGCACCTGATTTCCCAACTGGAAATTTTGAAGAGCTGGCATGTGCAGGCCACAATTGAGTCAGATAATTAAAATGAGTCACTTGTCCAAATTTCTGACCAATGGTACACTGCTTGCTCATTTCAGGTGGGTGCAGCAGTGTTCCTGGGACTTGACCTCTGAGAAGCAAGCAGCAAATTTTGTGTTTTCTGATAAATTTTACTGAATGTCCCTCCTATGCATCAGTTGTTTTTGTTAGAAATCTTACATTTTTGTTTCTGTTTGCTACCAATGTTTAACTTCAATATTCTCGATTGCTGCACACATTTAAATGGAATGATATAAAGTGCTGAGCACAGATATTACTGGTCGGTGTCTGAACATACTGGATGTTTCAAAGGATGTAGAGGAGCTCATGAGTGGGGGGGGGGGGGGGGTCACCAAACACATGTGTAATGGCACCCAAGGCATTATGCCTGTGTTCGACATGACCCTGGAACCTGCATTTACAGACCCTCCTCCAACATATACCTGGACATCTCTGAGGATACCTATCTTCATGGCCTCTCCTTCTCAAAGCTGGCTGCCACACAGTTGTGCCATCTACTGGAGGATGACATATAGACATCTGGAACAAGGACAGCCCTCTCTGTAGAAGCGAAGGTTACCACAGCATGAAGCTTTCATGCTGCTGAACCTTTCCAAGCCTCCCAGGCTTTCCAAGCCTCCAGGCACTCATTGCTTTATATAGCACAGGTTGGATATATGCAAGGTAAAGCTCCTACTACCACATCATGACAAAATGTCAAAGTTTCAACTTCAGAAGATCAACAAGATGAATTTTTTAAAAATTTCCCACAATTATAATCCGTGTTCATTTTCCGATTAAACCCACCAAATTGTGTTAGATTTGCGGTAAGTGTTGTGTATGCACCCATTCCCATCAGAAATTGGGTTAAGACCGCCCAAACACATTTCACAAAAATTTCTTACAGCCCACAGAAATAGACATTTATCTCAGAATTGAAATAACAGTCTCTGTAATAATATCTGTTTATATCTAAATTACTTCCTTGCTGACTTTATGCCTCTGAATTGAGAGATTTTCTGATAGTAGTTTAAGAATCTGATCTGTATGAAAAAAAGTGGCCTGGGTAACACACTGACCGTTCAACCTGATGGATAAAACCCATTAGCTCTCTGCTAGTTGTAAAGGTCCATGTGAAATGAGTTAAACAGCCTTAACCCAGCTCTTAGTTTATACCTCAAAATTGTTCACAACTTTGTATCTAGTTATATCAGTAGAACTACAGGGATGGTAGATGGAGGAAATTCATTAGTGCAGTAGGAGCCATTCTTCTAAAATAAAAACAGAAAATACTGGAAATACTCAGGTGGTCAGGCCACATCTGTAGAGAGAGAAACAGAGTTAACGTTTCAGGTCGATGACCCTTCGTCAGAGTTGGAAAGTTGGAGTTAAGGCATATTGGGGCCTTGGTTTAATGTCCAACAGTGCAGCACTCCCTCAATACTGCACCAAGTGTCAGCCTAGATTATGTGTTGAAGTCTATGTAGTGGGACAAGACCCCACAACCTTCTGACTCAGAGGCGGGGGTGATACGACTGAGTCAAGGCCTATGCTATACTGACTTGCGAATGTTGGAAAGAAAAAGACTTGCATTTATGTAGTGCCTTTCACGATTACCAGACATCCCAGTCAATGAAGTACTTTTTGAAGTGGAGTCACTGTTGTAGTGTAGGAAACGCACACAGCAAGCTCCCACAAACAGCAAAGTGATAATGACCAGATAATCTGTTTTTGTTATGTTGATTGAGGGATAAATATTGGCCAGGACACCGAGGATAACTCCCCTGCTCTTCTTAGTAGTGCCATGGGCTCTTTTACGTTCACCCGAGACTGCAGACAGGACCTCTGTTTAACGTCTCATCCAAAAGACAGCATCTCCAACAATGCAGCACTCCCTCAGTACTGCACTGGATGTCAGCCTAGATTTATGTGCTCAAGTCTCTGGAGTGGGGCTTGAACTCACAACCTCTGTCTCCGTGGCGAGGGTGCTACCCACTGAGCCACAGCTGATACATGTTTGGGTTATCATTTGGTGATCAAAATTTAAAGATAGGCCCATCTCCCCAGTGCTGACATACCTTCAAATGAATATTTAAAAAAGACTATAAGTCAATATGTCAGAAAAAACTTTTCAGGACTTACCACTTCAATACAGATATTAGCAAGCACAAACTATTTTATCTCAAGAATCTAATTAAATGGATATGTGGAAAAAAATCATTTTATAAACATGCAATTGAAAGCTGAATAATTGCTGATAAAATCCAGGCCCAGAGCAGACATTGTTTATCTTGAAATACATCGGAGTACACTCAGCAACTCTCCACTGACATTTTTACATCACTGTCTAAGCCACTCTTCCGGCAACTCTAACCTCTGTAAGTAATTTTCTACGATAGACATCAGCTTTAACTGACCTTCTTGTTCACTATGAGATAAATATTTGCAGATATTTAGTCTAACAAGCACTTCATTACAGAAGATCTGCACATAGCTATCATTTTGCTGCCCACGTCCTGAATCTTTGTTTACAAAATATGTGCTGTATTTGGTTAGGAGTTGTGGTGCAGCAATTACAGAATATAGCAACCCCCTTAAGTGTGCTTTTTAACTAAAGTTAAATTATTTAGCCCTTTTTCAGGTCCCTTTGTGCCAGGTATGTTTTGCATAGAGTGTATTTTTTTGCAATGTCCCTAAGGGACTCAATGTATGTCATAGAAGTATTGTATAATCTTAACAGAACAGTCCTGGGAAATAGATCTATTACCCCCAACTTTCTGGAGATTCACATACAACTCAAAAAAGGCACTCCATGAAAAACTAACTGACTGAGAAGAGGTGGACAGGTAACTGTAGTGTATGTACCTTTAAGGGGAGAACTACTTTTTACAGCTCCTGTATACTGTACTACCGGCAGTGACCACACCCGTATATAAACCCTGAGTAGGGACCTGTACTGTTAGTTTTAGAGTAACCCTCATCCAGTAAACACCATTGATTGTTCCTCTGCAGTCTCTGTCTATTTATTGAAGGACACCATACATCAAGATTCACGGATTTAACATTGGCGACGAGTCGATTCAAACCTACCTGCAACTCTGCAGAAGAAGGCCGATTCCAGGGGCATGGGTGTCGACCATCCGGCGGAGACTCCAGCGAGACGGGCTGGCAGCAGGTACGGCGCAGACCCTTCCCGGACGGCGGCGGCTGGAGCCGACCGACGGCACAGGGGAAGGCCGAGCAGCGTCGACGGTGTAAGAGAGAGGGTAAAGCACACAGGGCGCAGCCGGGGTTGAAGACCGAGCGGCGTCGATGGAAAAAGAAAAAGAGAGAGAGAGGGTAGAGCGCACAGGGCACAGCCGGGGTTGAAGACCGAGCGGCGTCGACGGAAAAAGAAAAAGAGAGAGAGGGTAAAGCGCACGGGGCGCAGCCGGGGTTCAGGACTGAGCGGCGTCAACGAGAGAGGCACGCAGGAAAACGCGCAGAGCGTGGCCGGTGTTCAAGGGCTGAGCAGCGTCCACGGGGGAAGAAAGGAAATCGCAGGAGACGCCATTTGAGCTGCAGCGGAGAAGAAGGGAGAGCGCGGGAGACGCCATTTTGAGCCGCAGCGGAGAAGAAAGGAAAGCGCGGGAGACGCCATTTTGAGCCAGCGGAGAAGAAGGGAGAGCGTTGGAGATGCTATTTTTAGCCAGTCTAACCACGCCCAGGGATGCCGAAGAGTGGCAGTGTCACAGCGTTCGACAATGAAATCGAAGATTGGGCGACATATGTAGAATGCATAGAAGTGTACTGCAAGGCGAATGAAGTGCCAGGTGCCAGGAAAGCACTGGTATTGTTGAATTCCATGGGTGCAAAAACGTATGGCTTACTGCAAAACCTAGTAACCCCAGAGAAGCCAGTGGAAAAGGATTTTGAAAGCATAGTGGCAATCCTACAGGACCACTTAAACCCCACACCGCTGCTGATAGCAGAAAGATTTAAGTTTCACAAAAGAAACCAGCATAAAGACGAAAGTAATGCTGAGTATTTAACGGAACTGTGCAAGCTATCGAAACACTGCCAGTTTGGAATGGGACTAGCAGATACTTTAAGGGACAAGTTTGTGTGTGGGCTTCAAAGTAAAGGAACCCAGAAACGGCTTCTATCAGAAAAGGATCTTACGCTGGACAAGGCTTTCAGCATGGCAGTATCACACGAAGCAGCCGCACGGGGCGCTGCAGAGATACAATGGAGACCACAAGAATATGGCACAAATGAAATGTCATATGGAGCAGTGAAGTGTTATCGCTGCGGTAGAACAACACACAACCATAAGGATTGTTGGTTCAAGGACCAAGTGTGCAGACAGTGTGGAAAAGTAGTACACATAGCAAGAGTCTGCAGGTCGGAAAAGAAAACCAGCAGCAAGAAATCTCCACAGGAGAAGTACAAAAAGGTACATAAGGTGACGGAGAGGAGTTCAGACGAACAGAAAAGTGATACAGACTCTGGAAGCAAGGAGCTGGGTTGTCTGAAACTACATAATGTGATCAAAACAGAGGATCACCAAACTATCTGGGTCACGCTCAAGATAGATGGAGTCCAAGTGAAAATGGAATTGGACACAGGATCAGCCCTAACAGTCATAAACCGAAGGGACTACAAGCGGCTATTCTCACATATACCCTTGAGAGATACAGAGATTGTCTTGAAGACGTACACGGGGCAAAAAGTCTACCCCAAAGGAAAAATAAGGGTGAACGTTATATATAACGGCAAGGAAACACCAAAAATGGACCTATATGTATTGCCAGATGGAGGACCACCACTACTAGGATGTGAATGGATCCGGAAGATACAGCTAGACTGGCATTCCATACAAGCACTGACTGTAGATGCCAAAAAGGATGACAACGTCACACCTGGACGACTGTCAAAAATGTTAACTGACACACAAGAAGTGTTCCAGGAGAGACACGGAACACTAAAAGGCATAACAGCGATGATCAAAATAGAGGAAAATGCAAGCCCAAAGTTTTTTTAAGGCCAGACCAGTGCCTTATGCAATCCGCCCAGCCGTCGAAGCAGATCTGAAAGGTTGGAACGTTCTGGAGTACTGTCCAAAGTGGACTGGAGCGAGTGGGCTACACCCATCATTCCTGTAATGAAGAGGTCGTTGAGTAATACGCCTGGGGAACCAAAGAAGGTTCGCATCTGTGGGGACTTTAAGGTGACAGTGAAGCCAGTCCTTCCGCGGATTGAAGATATTTTCGCCTCGCTATCTGGAGGAAAACGCTTCACTAAGATTGATCTGGCCCAGGCGTACCTGCAAATGGAGGTAGAAGAAGCCTCGAAACAGTACCTCACGATCAACACTCATAAAGGTCTCTACCAATACAACCGGCTGGTGTTCGGGGTAGCATCAGCTCCGGCTATTTGGCAAAGGGCAATGGATCAAGTCCTGCAAGGGATTCCAGGGACGCAGTGTTATTTGGACGACATCCTGGTCACGGGCGAAAATGACAGTGATCACCTCGCCAACCTGGAGCAGGTGCTCACTAGATTGAAGGAATATGGGCTCTGAGCTAATTGCCACAAATGCGAGTTTTTCCAGAAGCAGATCTCATATTGTGGCCACGTTATTGATAAAGAGGGGTTACATAAGTCCCCTGAAAAGATTGAGGCAGTAGTCAAGGCTCCAGCACCGGAAAATGTGTCACAACTGAGGTCGTTCCTCGGGCTGGTGAACTACCACCATAAGTTCTTGCCGAATTTGTCTACAGTACTACACCCACTGAACACCCTACTGCAAACGGGGGTACCATGGAAGTGGAATGACGAATGTAAACGAGCTTTCCAGAAGTGCAAAGAATTGATCACATCAAGAGGTGTTGGCTCATTTCAACCCAGCACTACCAATTCGGTTGGCGTGTGATGCATCACCCTATGGTATTGGAGTGGTGCTGTCGCACAAATTCCCAGATGGCTCGGAGAGGCCAGTAGCCTTTGCGTCTCGGTCACTAACCTCAGCCGAGCGTAACTACGCCCAGATTGACAGGGAGGCCCTCAGCCTAGTGTGGGGAGTGAAAAAGTTCAACCACTATCTGCACGGGCAGAAGTTCACCTTGCTGACGGACCACCAACCACTTGTCTCCATCTTTAATCCAAAGAAGGGCGTTCCGGTGATGACTGCGCAACGGGTACAAAGATGGTCCCTTTTTCTAGGGGCGAACCAATATGAAATAGAGTATAAGGGCACGAAACAGCCTGGAAACGCTGATGGGCTATCACGCCTGCCACTACCTACTGCGGAGGAAGCACCAGCAGTGGACCCTGTCGAAATATTTTATTCGACTATAATTGAACGCTTGCCAGTAAATAACGCGGATATAGAGGAGACCCGAAATGACCCGACACTGTCTTGGGTATATGACTTGACGGTGAAGGGATGGCCAACACATGGCAACTCACTGTTGCCAGCATTCTCATCCAAAAGAGAACAGCTGTCAGTATGCCAGGGGACCTTGATGTGTGGATCCCGAGTGGTAATTCCACCCAAGTTAAGGGAGAGAGTGCTCAATGAGCTTCATGAAGGCCATCTGGGAGGGGTGAAAATGAAAAGCCTTGCTAGGGCTTATGTGTGGTGGCCGGGGATCGATCAGCAAATCGAGGACCTGACAAAGAGCTGCTCAGGGTGCCAGAAGGTCCAAAATGCACCACCACATGCCCCTCTACACCCATGGGAGTGGCCCTCCTCTCCATGGCAACGGGTGCATATTGGTTTTGCTGGTCCATTCATGGACTCAATGTTTTTAATAGCCATGGATGCACACTCGAAATGGCCTGAGGTGATCAAAATGTCCTCCACCACCACGGAGAAAACGATTGCAGTCCTACGGACCATATTTGCCAGGAACGGCTTGCCAGAGCAGATTTGCTCTGATAACGGACCACAGTTTGTGTCCGAAGAGTTTCGGAAATTTATGAAAAGGAATGGGGTAAGGCATTACACATCCGCCCCGTATCATCCAGCCACAAATGGATTGGCTGAGAGGTTCGTACAAACCTTTAAAAAGGCAGTAAGGGCCATGTGCGATGACGACATTCCACTGCAGCATAAGGTGGACAATTTCCTGTTAGCCTACAGAAATGTGACACATGCAGTCACCAACCAGACCCCGGCCATGATGTTCTTTAACCGAAGGTTGAGATCTCGTCTGGATTTGCTCAGACCAAATGTACGAAGAGATGTTGAGAATAAGCAATTCCAGCACATCAATGAGAAGCCGACAAGGAGCTTCAATGTAGGGCAACCAGTCTTGGCCCGCGACTACCGAACAGAGAAATGGCAACCAGGAACGATATGCACATGGCAGGGGCCACTAATGTACACAGTGGATGTTGGGGAGAACATTGTGAGACGCCATGTTGACCAGATCCTAGAGTCACAGGAACGAGTCAACCCCATGTCTCGCGTACCTGGTGATGAACCCGATATACAGGTAGCATCTATCCCAGAAACAGTAGCATCGGAAGCTGATGAACCAACCGACGACAGGGGGCCAGAATTGCCTCCGCACCAAGAGCAAGACACTCAGGAAAGGCGCTATCCAGAAAGGATCAGGAAGCCGCCCCAAAGACTGAATTTATAAATGGACTATTTTCAGTTAATGTTGCATGTTAAAAGTGTTAATTGTTAAATGAATGTTATGGTACTGTTAATCTAAAAGGGGAGGAATTGTAATGTATGTACCTTTAAGGGGAGAACTACTTTTTACAGCTCCTGTATACTGTAGTACCGGCAGTGACCACACCTGTATATAAACCCTGAGTAGGGATCTGTACTGTTAGTTTTAGAGTAACCCTCATCCAGTGAACACCGTTGATTGTTCCTCTGCAGTTTCTGTCTATTTATTGAAGGACACCATACATCAAGATTCACGGATTTAACAGTAACCTCTTCCCAGGCTCTGCCATTCCTACTCTATAATGAATAATTGTGTGGGAGAAGTCAAACGTGGCTCAATCTAAGAAATTTATCTCAAATTGGTTGGAAGGCACCTGCATCCAGCATTCCCCCAATGACCCCAGTTGAATGAATGAGAATTGGAACTCTCCACGTAGGGAATTCAGGGCTCAAATCTCCATCCTATTACTCTCTAGCACAGCACACCAGAAGATCAGCAACCTATTATGCTTTTGGAAGTAACAATTGGAAATAAATACATTTTCTAACTTTAGCATTTGTGGCATAATTTGTGTCATTCATTCCAAAATAATGCCAAATAGTTAATTGATATTTCAAAATGTATTATTCATTTACATTTTCTTCATGATTTTAAAACATTTCTTCTAATATATCTAATAAAAATCAGTACCTTCAAAAAGTTGTTTTAGAAAAAAGGACAGACAGGGGTAAGGGAACAGGAAGGCAGATTTTCTTGAAGATGGGGGTGAAAAGGGCAAGCAAAAAGAACCTTTTGAGTGGGAACAGAAGGGAGACAGAGATAGACCCTGTTACAAGGCCAATAAGAGGACTTTTCTGGCTCTGATGGAACCATGGAAGAACAATTGCTGTCAGGGTTTAAAAAGCATATGTTACCATATATTGTATACTTGGACTCACCATGTACAACATCTTGGCAGATGCAATATAATAACATTTTTCATCATTAATATTTTAAGAACATCTGGAATAGATTTTTGTCTTTGCAATCTGGGCGTAAAGCATCACCTGGGCGAGCGTGAAGGGGAAACTACATAGAGGGTTACTCGTCTGTAACAGAGCCTCCCCGATTTTCTATCCATTAATTTAAATGGAAGGGCAGGCTCTATTACATGTGTGCGTTCCTCCCCAATATTGCTCTCTGCACTCTGCCAAATAATGCTTTACGCCCCGACAGTAAAGAAGATACTTTATCCTTTTGTGCTTTGTTTCCAGTTTCATAAGAGAATTAAAAACATTACTCATACTTACTGCTCAACACATAATCTGTTTTATTCTGGATGCAAGATATATTTCAGTAGCCATTATAGCATATAATAACAAGTCAATTCAATCCTTCCAAAAGTATTTGTAAAGACTATAGGAGATCCCTGTCCTTACCTTTTTGTGCAGGTTTCTTTCATCAGGGCTGGTTGGGCTGCTGCTGTTCCAGCTACTCTCTTGCAAGACATCAGGGGTCTGTTCTCTGGTTTTTCTCGATACAATAAAATGTACTCGATCCTCACTTATCTAAATTATGATATACAAATGCAAGTCAAATAATTGGGAAATTAAAAAATGCATTCCATACCAGAATTCTCGCATATTATCTTCTGGTAAAGAAATAGAACACCAAGAATCAGTAAAAAATGGGATTCCCAGATCTATATTTGAATGTATAATAATTTAAATACATCAGCCATTTCACAATTTATATAATTATTTTATTGCAATGATGCAATTTTTAAACTGTTCTTACCACAGGTCTGTTTAAGAAGATAAGATATGAACATAAGAATTAGGAGCAGGAGTAGGCCATACGGCCCCTCAAGCCTGCTCCACCATTCTAAGATCATGGCTGATCTTCAACCTCAACTCCACTTTCCTGCCCCATCTCCATATCTCTTGATTCCCCTAGAGTTCAAAAATATATTTATCTCAGCCTTGAATATACTCAATGACTCAGCATCCACAGCACTTTGGGGTAGAGAATTCCAAATATTCACAACCCTCTAAGTGAAGAAATTCCTCCTCTTCTCAGTCTTAAATTGCTGACCCCATATCATGAGACTATGGCCTAGAAATTCGGTTGTTTGCGCCACCGGTTAGCGCCTAAAGAGACCGAGAATTGGGGCGTAACCTAATGTTGGGGTGGGCGCAATGAAAATAGCGACAACTCCCATATTGACTATACATTTAACGCCTGCGCTAAGTGTTTGCGCGCGCCCGCGAGCGCAAGCAGATCATGACGTCATTTCATTGTGCAACGCCTTTTAGGGGCGCCTGAGCGGATATTGGGTGGCGCCCGGAGCCTTTACGCCTAGCGCTATTAGTGACAGTTCGAATGAGCGTTAGCAGGCCCTTCTCGGAGTCGGAGGGGGGGGGGTGCTATTTAAAGGGGACAGCTCTAGTACAGAAGCTTCAGCCACTTGGCCTGTTCATTGCGATCGTTGGTGGAGAGAGTTGGTGAGCTACTGTGGAGCAGAGTTTTTGGAATTTAGCATTAGAGTACTTGGGACCCTCAAACCTGTCCGGAGCAGTTGGAGCACTAGACCTAACAGCCTTTTGACCAACTGGCATCGGAATGGGAGATGCTTTGGAGGGCGACGGCCTCATGGCCGAACACTATGAAGAGGCAGAGAGACGGCGGGAGAGGGGGCCGGGATTGACCAGAAGGAGGAGGGGCAATGGAGGTCGGCCAATCCGAGGGTATGCTGCAAGGGTCTTTAGGCAGCAGGTGTCATACCTTGACATGTCGGAGGAGCAGTGTGTGCGAAGGCTCCGATTCGGGATGGATGTTGTTACTGAGCTGTGCCACCTGCTTGCTGAGGATCTGCAGCCGCGTCTACGGTGCATGACCTCTCTGTCAGTAGCCGCTAAACTGACTGTTGCCCTCAATTTTTATGGCAACGGATCCTTTCAGTGAGTCATTGGGGACATCGTGAATATCTCTCAGGTTGCAGTCCACTGCTGCATCTGACAAGTTACACCTGCCCTTTATAGGCGAAGGCGTCAATTCATCACCTTCCCTCTGACCCTGGAGAAGCAGGCAGAGGAGGAGAAGGAGCATGCGGACGAGGAGGAGGAAGATGGAAGGGTTCCTGAAAGTGGAAGGGCCATCCGTCACAGGCTCATGAGGACTCATATCGAGGCCCCTCTGGCGGAATGATGAGTGTCTTAACTGCTGCACACTTTGGATGTTTGAAAGCCTCTGAAGGCCAGCATCACTGTAATTAGTCACGTACACCATAGCACATTTAAACTTCTCTTTGTCACAAAAGTCTTTCATTACAGCAAAACAACGTCATGTCAACAGAAATCATAACTAACAAAATAACAGGTAACTCTTTGGCAAAGCCGCAAAACTAAACAAACTATTTCCAACAATTCCAACAGGTGAGGGTCTCCTTGATTTTGGCCAAAGAAACGTCTCAGCACCGCCCTCTACTGCTGGCCCCTTGATGGAGAACGACTTCTCTTTCGCGCTCGGCCCCTTCCCTCCCTGCTGCTCCTACGTAATTGAACCCCAGTGGCGGGGTGAAGGCTGGGGGACGCCTGCTGACTGTCTGGAAGCGCAGAAGCCCGAGGGACGGCCTGGCCGACCTCTGGGCTTGGAGGGTGTGGACGCAGGATGCTTGATCTGAGCATGGCTGGAAGCAGTGCGCCCTGCAGGTGGTGGCAGCTGCACTGCAGACGTGCCAGCGCTGGCATGTGGAATGGTCACCTGCCGAGAGAGGACACCTGCACCATTGTCGGACGACACACTGGCTCTCTGAGGGGACCGGCTCGGCTCATCCGCCACAATCGCATGCTCCACTGATTCCTGGCCTTGTATGGGACTGGAAGTGGGGTGATCCTAGCTGATGCAGATAGGGTGGCTGCAGTGAGAGTTCGCGTTGCCTCAATCTGGGTGTGGATGAGGCCGGCAAGTGACTGCGTGGCAGCAGTGAGGACCTGTGAGCCAGGTGCCAGTGCCTCGGAGAAGCCCTGGACAGTTCTTTCCATTGCTTCGGACAAGGCCAGTGCCGACCGCTCCACTGCCTCGGACAAGCCCTGGACAGACCTTTCCAGGGATTGTCCAAAGCCCTGAACAGTCCTTTCCATAGCGGCCTCGAAGCCCTGGACAGTCCTCTCCATTGTTGGCCCAAAGCCCTCGACAGACCTCTCCATTGTTGCCCCGAAGAGTCCTGTCCATTGTTGCCCCGAAGCCCTGTCCATTGTTGCCCCGAAGCCCTGGAGAGTCCTGTCCATTGTTGCCCCGAAGCCCTGGAGAGTCCTCTCCATTGTTGCCCCGAAGTCCAACACACTCTTTGCCAGTGTACCTATTGACTGAGGCATCCTCCCCACTGCAGCCATCAGCTCAGTGTGCCTGAGCCGGGCCTGGGTGCTCATTTCAGCCAGGCGACGCACCTCCTCTGCACTCTGTGCAGCAGTCATCACTACCTGCCTTGCCCTCCGGGGAGACGGTGGCCGAACTTGCCTACCCCCCTTGCATTGCTGCATGCCGCTTGTTCCGGCAACTGCCTGATCCTCAGAGGCCCCTCCCCTCCCCTCCAGGGAACTACTATCCCCAGTCTGTACATGTGTATGCTCCCCTGAGATTGGAACGGATGGTCCGGCTTCCTCCTGATCCTCGCCTCCGGAGGCACTGGCACTGGCAGCTTCAGGGCGTTGAGCCCCAGTTGGTGATGCATCATCTGAAAGCAGGGAGGTGGAAGAGTGACTTTAGCAAAAGGACAAGTTGGCGGAAAGGCATGGCAGATTGCGGCACACTGAGGAAGCATGCTGGCGGGGGGACCAAGTGGAAGGAGACAGCTGCAAAAGGTGAGAGCCTTACCCTCGCTGTCGAGAATGGGGTCGGCAGCTGCAGTGGTAACAGGACCAGACAGACGTCCTCCAAGAATCTGGTGCACTCTATCCTCGAGATCCGTGAGAGTGACCACTTGTGGAGGTCTACCACCGGTTCGACGCTGCTCCTTTCGCATCGTCGCCAGCTTGGACTGCAGGGGAAAGAAGGGGAAGTTCTGTAACATGATGCCTTGAGAGATCATCTCATGCCCCCCATGGTGCAAGAGCCCTTACATGATGCCTTGAGAGATCATCTCATGCCCCCCATGGTGCAAGAGCCCTTACATGATGCCTTGAGAGATCATCTCATGCCCCCCATGGTGCAAGAGCCCTTACATGAGGCCTTGAGAGATCATCTCATGCCCCCCATGGTGCAAGGGCCCTTACATGTGGCCTTGAGTGAAATGTCCATGTGTGTGCCCAGAAAGGGCCATGGGTGCTTGCTGACAGATGGCCATTGGGGCATCATGGCAACAGGGTCCTCGAAGTTAGGTGCAGATGGAGGGAATCAGAAGTTTGCATAACCAACACTCACCCTAACGACCCGAGTGAGGTCGTTGAATTTCTTCCTGCACTGAACAGGGGTCCTGGTCGCCATGCTGTTGGAGTTGACCCTCTGAGAAACCTCCCTCCAAGATCGCCGGTAAGCCTTTTGATTCGGCCTCTTGCCATTGTCAGGATACAGAACATCTCGACGGCGCTCAACTGCAGACACCAACTGGTCCAGAGCCTCAGTGCTGAAGCGCTCTGCTCTCTGTCTCACCTTCTCCATCCTCACCAAGTTTCTTGCGCCAGAGAAGGGCGAGCGCCGATTCTGAGGCCTACAGGGCGTTGAGTGTGGCAGCTCAGGCTGACTGACCCACCCCTTTAAGAGCCGGCCAGCGCCTGGAAGTCTCGTGGTTTCCAGTAATTGAGATCACCTGCGCTGCGCCCGTCCGCGCCGATATTGGGTAGCGCCTGAACTTTTGTGCCTTAGGAGCCCCGTGCAACGTCTGAGTTCGCGCCTCAATCCCCTTTGGGGGCGATGCAACCCAATATCTCGCCAGGCAGCGATAAGTTTCGTCTGGCTATAAACTTTGCGCAGCGCCAGTTCTAACGCCTCAAGCGGGGCTATACCCAATTTCTAGGCCATGATTCCCTAGTTCTAGACTCTCCAGCCAGGGGAAACAACCTCACAGCATCTACCTTGTTAATGGCTTCAGAATCTTGTATGTTTCAATGAGAAAACCTCTCATTATTCTAAACTCCAGAGTGTATAGGCCCAATCTACTCAATCTCTCCTCATAGCACAACCCTCGCATTCCAGGAATCAATCTAGTGAACCTTCGCAGCACCAGCTCTAAGGCAAGTATATCCTTCCTCAGATAAGATGACAAAAATTGTGCACAGTACTCCAGGTATGGTCTTACCAAAGGCCTGTACAATTGTAGTAAGACTTCCTTACTCTTGAATGCCAACCCCCTTGCAATAAAGGCCAACATACCATTTGCCTTCCTAATTGCTTGCTGTACCTACATGCTAACTTTGCGTTTCCTGTACGAGGACACCTAAATCTCTCTGAACACCAATGTTTAATAGTTTCTCACCTTTTAAAAAAATATTCTGTTTTTCTATTCTTCCTGCCAAAGTGAATAACCTCACAGTTCTTCACATTATACTCCATCTGCCACCTTATTGCCCACTCACTTAACCTGTCCATATCCCTTTGCAGGCTCTTTGTGTCCTCCTCACAGTTTACTTTCCCACCTAGCTTTGTATCGTCAGAAAACTTTGATGCATTACATTGGGTCCCTTCATCTAAGTCATTAATATAGATTGTAAATAGCTGAGGCCCAAGCAATGATCCTTGCGGCACTCCACTCGTTACAGCCTGCCAACCTGAAAATGACCCATTTATCCCCACTCTCTGTTTTCTGTCTGTTAACCAATCCTCTATCCGTGCTAATATATTACCCCGACGATCTTTGTTACAAGCTCCTATTATTTTTTGATTAATGCTCTGTCCAATGGTATAACTATTGATAGGGAGCCTATAAACTACTCCCACCAGTGTTTTTTGCCCCATGTATTTCTTACCTTCACCCATACTGATTCTACTTCCTGATCTTCCGAGCCAAGATCCTTTCTCACTACTGTCCTTATGTCATCCGTTTTCAGGGCTACCTCCCTCCTTTTCCCTTCTGCCTGTCTTTTCAAAACGTCAAGTACCCTGGAATACTTAGTTCCCAACTTTGGTCACCTTGCAACCACGTCTCTGTAATGGCTATTGGATCAAGCCCATTTATCTCGATTTGTGCCACTAATTCGTCTATATTGTTATGAATATTCTATTCAGATAAAGAGCCTTTAATTTCAACTTTTTACCATTATTCCCTGCTTTCACCTTATTCGCTGATGCACTTATACCAGTAAACTCTGTCCCTTCCTGTCACACTCTGCTTATCTTTACCCAAATCGCTACACTGCTCCATTGCCTTGACTTTTCTCTTTAGATTTCTAAATTTCCCCTCACCTGACCTCTCGCGCACCAACCCACCCCCCCCACCCCGCGCTCATTTAAAAAAAGTTTAAAGCCTTATCTACAGCCCTAGTTATTCGATTCGCCTAGCCCGGTTTAAGAGGAGCCCATCCCAATGGGACAGCTCCTTCTTTCCCCAGTACTGGTGCCAGTGCCCCATGAATTGAAACCCCTTTGTCCCACAGCACTCTTTGAGCCACGCATTTAACTGTCTGATCCCTATGCCAATTTGCACATGGTTCAGGTAACAATCCAGAGATTATTACCTTTGAGGTTCTGCGTTTTAATTTGGACCCTAGCTCCTCAAACTCTCAGTAGAACCTCATTCCTAGTTCTACCTATGTCGTTGGTTTCTACGTGGACCACAACAACTGGATCCGCCCCCTCCCATCTAAATTCTTCTCCAGCTGCGAGGAGATATCCTTAACCCTGGCACCGGGCAGGCAACACAGCCTTCGGAACTCTCGGTCATGGCTGCAGAGAACAGTATCTATCCCCCTGACTATACTGTCCCCTACCACAACTGCATTCCCTTTCACTCCCCCCACTTGAATGGCCTCCTGTACCATGGTGCCATGGTCAGTTTGCTCATCCACCCTGCAGACTCTTCACTCATCCACACAGGCGGCAAGAACCTCATACCTGTTGGATAAAGGCAGAGGCTGAGGCTCCTCCAGCACTGCACCTGGAATCCCCTTACCTGCTTGAGTTGCAGTCACACCCTCCTGTCCCTGACAACTAACCAGACCTGTACCACTAGCTAACCTAAGGGGTGCGACTGCCTCCTGGATCAAAATGTCCAGGTAATTCTCCTCCTCGCTGATGCCCCACAATGTCTGCACCTCAGGCTCCAGCTCAAAAACTCTGAGCTGAAGTTCCTCGAGATGCCGACACTTACTGCAGGTGTGGCCATCGTGGATCGCGATGCTCGCCACAAACTCCCACATGCTGCAGTCGCAGCACACCACCTGCACTGCCATCCCTTTATAACCTTGTTTTATTTATTTATAAATTAATTAAACTTTATGTATTTAATTAACTTAGCTTAAAGTTGAATTTTTTAACTAATTACTAGATCTAGTTTAAGCTATAGGTAGATTAAATGAAATATTTACCTGCAACACAAAGCACGACAAGTATTGGAGGCACAAAGCTGCACCTCCTACCCCCTCTGCTCCGAATTCCCACTCTCTCCAATTCTCAACTTTAACACTATTTAGAAGCACTTTGTGCAGACCACGCTGTTTACTATTTCCTGCTGTTCCCACATTTTGAAGTCATCTGATTGCTAATTTGTAAAATCTGCATTTAAGTGAACTGGCCTGAAATTGATAAGTTGATTTCAAAATAATTTTGGTATTAGAAAATTAATACCAAAAAAGTCAGTAGCTGGGGCGAGACAGCTCGGACCACACAGAAAATAAACATATACAACAACTGGCAATATTAAAACATATTAACAAATTAATCAAAATTCAGTTAAACTATCTTTTGCAGAATCAATCTGGCAGATGAGGCATTTCTGAAGTAATTCTTTAAATTTGCTGTTTTAAAAATATTGCACATCAGCATAAATTGTGCTTTGAAAATTTCAGTTGTTAAATTTAGAAATAAATTGGTCTGCATCAATTTATCTATTACTCACTAAAATCCAATTTGTGAAGCACCTATTAATCCATTCTTACCTTTCAAATAGATCCTTGTGGTTCAGACAAATGAATTACTGCTGAGTAATGTAACAAGAGTACAATAAAATTGAATTGATAGCTGGGTCCGAGAGCCATAAAGCATGTTTATATGTCAGGGCTGTGATTTCCCATGCACGCCAGCTACTTGAGTAGAGGTGGGTAGAGTTTACAGCAGCTTTTACAATTTGTTTTTTTTACATACAGATTGAAGAATGTAGCTTAATTTGTTAAGTAAGCAAAATCGCAAACGGCACATTGGAACTGTGCAGATTAATATAGGGACTTGCACACTATGAATCCATGTTACAAAATCAGTTTCAATCATTAAAATAACTGTGAATCTCCTTTGAGTCTGTTCAACATCAAAACTTTAAGAGGTTTTTCTTTTGGATGATGGTCGACTATCTGGTTTGGAATGGTTTAATATGATGATTCAGTTAATTGTAACAAGCAACAGTCCTGAAGATTAGGTTTGTTTATGGTGCTATTTGCCACTTAAGGAGCCACTTTACTCTTGTTACATTGTCTAGGGTCATTGAAAAATTCCAAAACTAAATCCAAGCCTGAAGTACAATTTTACCTGAATGTTTATCCCTACAACTAAAAAGTAGCTATTTCAATATTATTCATCACCAACAATGGCCAACATTCCTGCAGATTTGTATTTTTAAACAAGACAAGCTAGCTATTTTCTGGTGCTTTGATTGTGCTCAGGACTGTATGTTTGTAATTACTTTCAGTACCAAAAGTTCTGATTTCAAGGTCTGAATAGGTGGCACTCTTGTTTATGTGTCCGATATTGATGACCATGTGGGTTTCAGAAGTATGTAATTTGTGGTCTAACAGCCAGCTGTAGTTCCATCTGCCTTCTCCTAGTTTCTCACTGGAATCTATATACCTGATCAATGTCGAGGATAATTGCGGAGCCTCAGTGGGAAGCAAATTCATGTAGTATGTGCCAGGTAAAAGTTAATGTACAAGTGTACAAGGAGACTGATGTTCAGGACATGGGAGTAGTGTTGACTACTGACCATTCATCAACACTGATGTCAGTGTATGAATGATTGAATCGGTTTTTATTCCAACTCTGTCCTCATTAGCCAGAGGTGTTCCATGCCATGTTTATGTTTTCTGTTTCATTGGATGGTGCTGCTTCTTGTTCTCACCCTGAGCTAGAGAATTTCATTACCTTTGCTTCTAACTTTCACCCCTCCCTTACCTTCATGTGGTCCATCTCTGACTCTTCCCATCCCTTCCTCAACTTTTCTATCTCCAACTCTGGAGATAGACTATCTACTGCTATCTAGTACAAGCCCACTCACTCCTACAGCTACCTCAATTATACTTCTTCCCACTCCACTTCCTGTAAGGACTCCATTTGCTTCTCCCAGTTTCTCCGTTGCATTTGCTCTGACGATATTACTTCCCACACCAACTTCTGAAATGTCATTTTTCTCAGCTAACGATTCCCTTCCAACAGGGCCCTCAACCATGTCTGTTCCATTCCCCACAGTTCTGCTCTCACCCCTTCTCCTCCCTCTCAGATTCAAGATAGGATCCCCTTGTCCTCACCAGCCTCCACATTCAAAGGATCATCCACCATTTCTACCACCTCCAATGTGATATCACCACCTAGTCAAAACACATCCTCCTCTCCGTCTCTGTTCAGCATTCCGAAAAGACCGTTTCCTTTGTGACACCCTGGTCCACTGCTCCAGCATCCCTAATAGCGGCTCTCCTTCCCTCGGGACCTTCCCATGCAAGCGCGAGAGATGCAACACCTGCCCTTTCACCTTCCCCCATACCACCATCCAGAGCCCCAAACACTCCTTCCAGATGAGAGCGTGATTTCCAACCTCTGACTGTATTTCCTGCTCATTATACAGTCTCCTCCATATTGTTCGCTTTGCTGAATACATCCGTTCCGCCTGCAAGTGTGACCCTGAGCTTCCATCCCACTCGCACTCTCACTTTTATGACCTTGGCAACCTATACTGTTCCAATGAAGCTGAATGAAAGCTCAAGGAAAAGCACCTCATCTTTCTACTAAGTACTTGACAGACATCTGGCCTTAACACTGATTAACAAATTCAGACCTTAACCACCGCTCCTATTTTCTCTTGGACAGCAGGTGCTGGTAATGTAGGGTGGATGCACCAGCAATTGGGAATGGGGGAGGTTGTGGGTTGCTGCTTGGGATGGGGATCAGCAGGGTGGTCCGCACCTCTGGTGTCGCCTGCTTTTTTCCCCCCACCATACACCCAAACCACTGAAGCCGCCTTCTTTTTGCCAGATTTTCCAAGCGTCCACCCCCTCTGCTATTGTGCTGTAATTACTTACACATCCTCTGGGTTCCGGAAACTTTTATTTCTCTAATTTCTTTCATTATTGCCTCCTTCTGTCTTAAACCGTCATCGCTTGTGTTATTCAATCATCTCCTGTCCTCCCCCCTAATCACTGACAATTCTTTCTTTCTTCCCATCCCCTTTTCCCTGGCTCTGTTCCTCCTTGTAAGCTGTTCATCTGTAACATCTTCCAGTTCTGATGAAAGGTCATCGACCTAAAACTTTAATGCTATCTTCCTCTTTCCACAGATGCTGCACAACCTGTTGAGTGTTTCCAGCATTTCCTGTTTTTATTATCTATTCATTTTATTAAATGTGCTAAATGTTGGACCCTGTATCATGCATTAATTAGAAAGAAAAGAACAAACTTGGAATTACATAGTGCCTTTCACTACATCAGGACATCCCAAAACACTTCAAAGCCAATGAAGTACTTTTAAAGTTTAGTCATTGTTGTAACGCAGGGGAAAACGGCAGCCAATTTACACATTGCAAGGTCCCACAACACCAGTGAGATAAATGACCAGGTAATCTGTTTGTTTTAAGTGATGTTAGTTGAGGGATAACTGTGGGTCAAGACATCCAGGGGAACTCTCATTCTCTTCTTCAAAAAGTGCCATGGGATCTTTTACGTTCACCCGAGAGGGCAGACAGGGCCTCGTTTTAGTCTCTCATCCGAAAGACGGCATCTCTGACAGTGCAGTACTTCATCAGTACTCAAGTCTCTGAAATTGAGCTTGAAGCATGACCTCCTGACTCAGAGGCAAGAGTGCTACTAATGAACCAAGGGTGAGACCTTGTTATTCCAGTCTTTCTCAAGTCAGTGAATTCATCCATTACAGCTTATTTAATACAGAACTAATTATTACTAGACTAGCTTCAGGACTTAAATTGTATCAAATTAGCAACTACAAAATAACCTTGTGAGTTACTAACTATTCTTTTTCTAGGAACATAGGAATTGCTGGACAAAAAAGGCCACAGTCCATCTTGTTTGCCTTCTAGCATCCTGGTAGTCGGATGATACTGCAAAGCTATGAATATCATTGTAAGGCCGGTCAACCGCATCAGTTATAAATAATTGTGTTCATAAAACTAACCTGTATAAAATGTGCTGCAATTTCAGGAGAGCCATGGCGAAGATCGTGTCCGTTGATGGCCAGTACTCGGTCATTCACATGCAGCTGGCCATCTTGGGCAGCTAGGCCTCCTTCAAGTAAATTAAATATAAAAACTCCAGATTCATCAGACCTGCGGACCAACTTTATTCCCAGCTGTTGATCAGCACACTTGTGGAGAATAACATGGAAGCTGTCATCTCTGGAGCAGTTACTTTCAATGCTGTTTCTGCGCTTATAGAGCTGTTCTCGAAGCACACTAAGCAGTAGGATCTGGCAGGGCTGTTTCAATACTGCAAGTGCATAGTTATGAGGTACACTTTTTATGTCAGTTCCATTTACCTGGACAAAAAAAATTATAATCATAAACACAAAAATAAATCATTAAGACATTGAAATCTGAGAATATTATATTAAAAAACAAATTTTCAATAGTGTTATGTGAGGTAAGCTGGAGCACACGCTGTTTTATAATGGGGTGCTATCAACAAAATGTGATGGGGGAAGTGTTGCAAGGAGTGCGACAGTTACAGGAAATGCGTGCTTCATGCAAGACTATTATATATACAGTATGCGCAAAATACAAATACTGTATTATGGATTCCAAGATCTCTGATAGCTTGCTATTGATGTTGGATATGTTGTTTTATAAAGGATAGAAATGTTAAATAATGTATTGCACAACTTCTTATTCTACTGATAAGGTGGAACTATATCCATTTTAATGCCACAAAGTTGTGATGTAAACAGAGCCTCAGAATAATCTGAGTTTAATGGTTTGATGAGGGAAACAGTGCCTGTTCTTCAGTCTCTAGATCAGGACCCAGGAAGAAATGGCTGATTTTCTTTCATTTTTTATTTTAAGTGTAATTGCTAATGTTATTTTCTTTTTAAACCATAGACTACAGACATTCTGACCCATGTTAACATGTACGCTTCTTTGAGTTTTGCAAATGACTGTCTTTCTCTTTTTTAAATAGGCTGGTTCAACAAAATTTGCATGCGAGTCAACCAGATACAAAAACATTTGCCTGGAATATATTTGCCTAAAAATAAATGACAGAAAATGTGATATAGCCGACAGGAAATACAGCGCATCTACTATTATCATTACATTACATCAATATTTCGTACTGAGCTAGTATTAACTGATTAGTTAAGCCTGCTTATTTGATTGGGTCCTCAGTAAATTGGTTGACCTCCCGAGTCATTAAATGTTAAACTGAAACCATATTTTTATAGGTTCATAATCATTTTTGTTTAATGGAAATGTTTCATAGTCTTGTAAAGTTGAAGCCAACAGCAAACAAAGAAAGGCTTAGGTGGCTAACCTTTTCATATTTGGAAATTAACTTTTGGCAATTTGAGTTCAAAACATGAGACATTTAAAACTAACCCACAATTTTTCAGATTTGTGGCCCACAAAGAAATACCGGAAACTGGGGGGAAGGGGTAAGAAGCAAATAATTACAGCATACACCACTATGTTCCAATGCATAGAAAGGAACTTATTAAATTACTTGCTCCCACTGATGCGGTCAAGACACTGGGGTCCTACAGCTGGGTCCAACGCGCTTAGAAGACGCCAGAGAACCATGGGGAAGCTTTTAGAAACAATAACCCGGGACAAAATTAACAGTCACTTGGACAAGTGTGGATTAATTAAGGAAAGCCAGCACGGATTTGTTAAAGGCAAATCTAACTTGATTGAATTTTTTGATGAGGTAACAGAGAGGGTTGATGAGGGCAATGCGCTTGATGTGGTGTACATGGACTTCCAAAGGCATTTGATAAAGTGCCACATAATAGGCTTGCCAGAAAAGTTGAAGCCCATGGAATAAAAGGGACAGTGGCAGCATGGTTAGGAAATTGGACAAGTGACAGGAAACAGAGTTAGTGGTGAACGATTGTTTATTGGACTGGAGGAAGGTGTTCCCCAGGGGTTGGTACTAGGATCATTGCTTTTTTTGATATATATTAATGATTTGGACTTGGGAGTAGAGGGCACAATTTCAAAATTTGCAGATGACACTAAACATGGAAGTATAGTTAACAGTGAGGAGGATAGTGATAGACTTCAAGAAGACATAGACAGGCTGGTGGAATGGGCGGACACATGGCAGAGGAAGTTTAATACAGAAAAGTGCAAAATGATACATTTTGGTAGGAAGAATGAGGAGAGAGAATATAAACTAAAGGGTACAATTCTAAAGGGGGTGCATGAACAGAGAGACCTGAGGATATATGTGCACAAATCGTTGAAGGTGGCAGGGCAGGTTGAGAAAGCGGTTAAAAAAGCATACAGGATCCTGGGCTTCATAAGTAGAGACATAGAATACAAAAGCAAGTAAGTTATGATGAACCTTTATAAAACACTGGTTTGACCACAACTGGGGTATTGTGTCCAATTCTGGGCACCATACTTTAGGAAGGATGTGAAGGCCTTAGAGAGGATGCACAAAAGATTTACAAGAATGGTTCCAGGGATGAGGGACTTCAGTTACACGGGTAGACTGGAGAAGCCAGGGTTGTTCTCCTTAGAGCAGAGAAGGTTGAGAGAAGATTTGATAGAGGTGTTCAAAATCATGAGGGATCTACACAGAGTAGATAGAGAGAAACTGTTCCCATTGGAGGAAGGGTCAAAAACCAGAGGACACAGATTCAAGGTGATTGGCAGAAGGACCAAAAGTGACACGAGGAAAAACTTTTTAACTCAGCGAGTGGTCAGGATCTGGAATGTACTACCTGAAAGGGTGGTGGAGGCAGATTCAATCAAGGCTTTCAAAAGGGAATTGGATAAGTACTGGAAGGAAAGAAATTTGCAGGGCTACGGCGAAAGGTCGGGAGAGTGGGACTAACTGAAGTGCTCTTGCAGAGAGCCGGCACAGGCTCAATGGGCCAAATGGCCTGCTTCTGTGCTGTAATCATTCTATGATTAGAAACGTAGAAGATAGGAGCAGGAGTAGGCCATTCGGCCCCTCGAGCCTGCTCTGCCATTGAATGAGATCATGGCTGATCATTCAAGTTCAGTACCCTGTCCCTGTCTTCTCTCCATATCCCTTGATCCCTTTAGCCTTAAGAAATATATCTAACTCCTTCTTGAATATATTTAATGAATTGGCCTCAACTGCCTTTTGTGGTAGAGAATTCCACAGGTTCACCACTCTCTGGGTGAAGAAATTCCACCTCATCTCTGCACTAAATGGCTTACCCCTTATCCTTAGACTATGACCCCTGGTTCTGGACTCCCCAACCATCGGGAACATCCTTCCTGCATCTAGTCTGTCTAGTCCTGTTAGAATATTATAAGTTTCAATGAGATCCCCTCTCATTCTTCTAAACTCTAGCGAATATAAGCCTAATCGACCCACTCTCTCCTCATAAGTCATTCCTGCCATCCCAGGTATCAGTCTGGTGAATCTTCGCTGCACTCCCTCCATGGCAAGAACATCCTTCGTCAGGTAAGGCGACCAAAGCTGCACACAATACTCAAGATGTGGTCTCACCAAGGCCCTGTACAACTGCAGAAAGACATCCTTGCTCCTGCACTTGAATCCTCTCGCTATGAAGGCCATTTGCCTTCTTAACCGCCTGCTGCACCTGCATGCTTACCTTCAGCGACTGGTGCACAAGGACACCCAGGTCTCGTTGCATTTCTCCTTTTCCCAATCTATTGCCATTCAGATAATAATCTGCCTTCCTGTTTTTGCCACCAAAGTGGATAACCTTGCATTTATCCACGTTATACTGCATCTGCCATGCATGTGCTCAATCACCCAACCTGTCCAAATCATACTGGAGTTTCTCTGCATCCTCCTCACAGCACACACGCCCAGCCAGCTTTGTGTCGTCTGCAAACTTGAAGATATTACATCTAGTTCTCTCGTCTAGATCATTAATGGTGTGGAGATGCCGGTGTTGGACTGGGGTGGACAAATGTAAGAAGTCACACGACACCAGGTTATAGTCCAACAGTTTTATTTGAAATCATAAGCTTTCGGAGCACTTCACTTGACGAAGGAGCAGCGCTCCGAAAGCTTGTGATTTCAAATAAAACTGTTGGACTATAACCTGGTGTCGTGTGACTTCTTACATAGATCATTAATGGCCCAGAAATTCGGGTCGGAGGCTTCCCGCGGGTGCAAGCCTCCGACCTGTACTTACCTAGCGCACCGGCCGTTGTGCTGTGGGCCCGCGTGGGATTCCGATCCTGGGCCTGCTCCAACTGCCGGCGCGCAGTGCTTGTGTATCCCAGGGGCGCAGTTAGTTCGAAGCGTCCCCTGGGATCACGTGGGCCATGGAGAGCCAATGGTAGCACGGGATCTGTATACATAGATTTGACAGGAAGACCTGTCAAATCTATGAATACAATTCAGCCCCAAAACATCACTAAAACTTCAAATAAATTTTTTTTTAAAACACATTTTAAAAATAACTATAAATTACATAAAATAACTATTTTAAACAATTTAAATTTTTGAAAAAAATTAATTACAGTTTCTAACGGGGCTAAAAATAAACTTACCTTTCTTTAAAGTATTTAAAAATAATAAACCTGTGGAAAAAATGTTTTAATTTAACTTAATTCACCACTTACCTTGTTAAAAGCAGGCCTTGCAACTGCTTTTTACAAGCGTAGCTCCTGGAGACTTACCCTCCCGGAGAAACCTGCAAAAAAAATGGAAGTTCCAGGCGTACGCGCTGCCTCTCTGGCGCACGTGTTCGACCTGTGAACCCCTTCCTTTAAGGGAACGTAAGTTCCGGTTTCCCGCGCATGCGCAGTGCATGCACGAAACCGGCACTTTCATTGGGCCTACGCATGAGTACCCAGCGCGTACTCACCCGAAGTTCTGGCCCATTAATATTAATATATATTGTGAATAGCTGGGGTCCTAGCTAAAGAATATTTATCCCTTCTAATTGTACACCATATGGGAGTAGCACAGTAGAAAAATCACTGCACAAGTGCATACACAAGAAAGCATAGGAACACATGTTAAAAACATACTCCACACCTCAATTATTATTTTCAATAAAGACACAGTGCACTGTTAAAACTCTTCAGTCACTGCTTTCTTTTGAAAATTGTGTTTCCCACATGAACAGTAGTAATAGAGAATGGTTATTTGAAAAAAACTCCAATTAAATATGAAGGCAGTCTTCAATCACTCCTGAGGAAATGCTTAGAACATGGCCTTGTCATAAGCAACGCCTTGTTCCGTCAGAGAGACAGGTACAAGGCTTTATGGCAACACTCTCGCTCCAAGCACTGGCACCTGCTGGACTACGTTGTCGTCCGAGCGAGGGGCCGCAAGGACGTCCGCATAACCCGTGCCATGACAGGAGCTGACGACTGATGGCCAGACCACTGCCTAATCCGCTCCGTCATCTCCATCAATGTAGCCCCAAAACAGTGGTGGCAACAGAAGCAATGCCGCAGGAAAATTAACGCTGGAGCACTCAAAGACCCTGCTAAGAAAGCCCTATTCAGCCTGTGCCTCACAACCAGCCTGACTCCTCCCAGTGATTCAGAGACACAGAGTGTCCACAGTGCCTGGCCTGCACTTGCGGCTTCCATAATCAGCACCTGTGAAGAGACGCTTGGTCATTCGACCAGGAAACACCAAGACTGGTTTGACGAGAATGACCGGAGCTAATAAGCCGCAAGTGCAAGGCATTCCTGATCTGGAAACAGCAACAGAACTCGAGAGCAAGAAAGCAGCTCTACAGACGCCTGAAGGCCGAGGTCCAACAAAAAACTCGCGACCTAAAGAACAGATGGTGGGTGGAGAAAGCGCAGGAGATCCAGCAGCTAGCTGACAACCATGACGTGCGTGGATTCTTTAGCGCAGTCAAGACCATCTACGGCCCAAGCACCCAAGGTCTTACCCCACTGCGGGCCAAGAACAGAGAGGTACTCATCAAGGACAGAGAGGCAGTCAGTGCCCGCTGGAAGGAACACTTCGAAGATCTCCTTAACTGAGACGCTGTCTTCGACGAGAGTGTCCTCAACTCCATCCCGCAGCATGCTACCCGCCACCATCTCAGCACCACCCCAGCCTGGCATGAGGTTGAAAAGGCCACCTGAGAACTGAAGAATAACAAGGCCTCAGGAGCAAATGGAATCCCCTCCGAGGTGCTAAAACATGGCAGAGAAGCACTACTGGCACAAATTCATGAACTAATTTCTCTTATTTGGAAGGAGGAGAGCATGCCGGGGACCTCAGAGACGCCATAATTGTGACCATCTTCAAGAAGGGTGACAAGTTCAATTGTGGTAATTACAGAGGAGTTTCCCTGCTGTCTGCCACAGGGAAAGTAATCGCAAGAATCCTCCTCAATCCTCTTCTCCCAGTGGCCAAAAAGCTCCTTCCAGAGTCGCAATGCGGATTCCGCCCACTAAGGGGCACAATGGACATGATCTTCACTGCGCGTCAACTACAAGACCTCACAAAGGCCTTAGACACCGTCAACCGTGAGGGATTATGGAGTGTCCTCCTCAAATTCGGCTGCCCTCAAAAGTTTGTCACCATCCTCCGCCTGCTTCATGACGACATGCAAGCCGTGATCTGGACCAACAGATCTACCACAGACCCAATTCACGTATGAACTGGGGTCAAGCATGGCTGTGTCATCGCACCAATGCTCATCTCAATCTTCCTTGCTGCAATGCTCCATCTCACCCTCAGTAAGCTCCCCGCTGGAGTGGAGCTAATATACAGGACAAATGAGAAACTGTTCAACCTCCATCTCCTCCAGTCCAGATCCAAGGTCGTCCAATCCTCTGTCATCGAATTACAGTATGCAGACAACGCTTGCATCTGCGCACACTGAGGCCGAGCTCCAAACCATCGTCAACACCTTCACTGAAGCGTACGAGAGCATGGGCCTTACACTAAACATCCGTAAGACAAAGGCCTCTACCAACCTGCCCCCGCCACACAGTACTGCTCCCCGATTATCAAAATCCATGACGAGGCCTTGGACAATGTGGACCACTTTCCATTTCTCAGGAGCCTACTGTCAACAAGGACAGATGTCGATGATAAAGTCCAACACTGCCTTCAGTGTGCCAGTGCAGCCTTTGGTCGCCTGAGGAAGAGAATGTGTACTGGCTGCGCTAGACGTGCTCCTATCTAGTTATCCAACAAGTTAAACACTTATTCAAAATAATTCTTTGTGAAGCCGTTTGCTGTTTGAAGCCTTTACTTGAACAAATTTGTGAAACTGTAAACAAAGATAAAGTATGTTTTGTACATAAACTGAGTACTATACATTCGATATTACATAAGATATAAACATATTTACAACAGTAGAATAGACTAATTGTATAACTAACTAACATTTGGACTCACTTCTGTAACTATCAAATATTAACCTTTTATAAACATAGTGTTATCAAAATACTACTCCGACAACATTGCTATTATGCTAAGAAACAAAGATACTCACAGATATTGCGCTTGGCCTAACATATGAAATCAGATTACATTGGATTGTGAAACCCTTATGGAATCCTCCATTACTGCCAGGTTCTTCCTGGAATTCTACTTCCTGGCTTACACAGGAAGAAAGGAACAAAGGTCAAATGACCTCTGTTTCATACAAACACACTAACACATAACCACCACCAGAGGGTGCTATCTGCACACATAAAATAGTCCATCAGTCCAGAACACTCCCCATCTGGGGTCGTTAACGACTCCACATAGTCCGAACTCTACTTGTCACTGGAGTCCTCTGGCGACAAAAGAAGAACCACCTCAGAGACAGTCCGTCGGTGTCGATGATAGGATGCAGCTTCCGTAGATTGTGCTGTGAGGGGGTAGGTTGTGTTCTGCTACGCACAGTTCCAATCTGGGTATGGTGAGGTCTGGCTGGGGCGCCAACTTGCCTCTATCAAAGACGAAGCTGATTTTGCTTTGTCCTTCTTGAGTGGTGACCTTCAGATAAGCCACGCTTGCAATGGCCTTAGCGGATGCGTCTGCAAAAACACAAAGTTCTTTGAATTGAGCATTTGGGGGAGAGAAAGACGAATAGCAGCGAGGTATTCGGATTTCCTATAAGTCTTGGAGTGAGTCTCTCCATCTGTCCCACTCTGCTTCCATCTCTTCAGGGAGAAATGAATCCCACTCTTCAGCGCGTGTGGAGAGTTCCCTGAGGAGCAGCCTGCCTTGTATGGTGACAGGGGCTAAGAAGCCGAGAGGGTCATATAGACTGTTGACTGTAGAGAGCACTCCTCTACGTGTGAAGGGTTTCCTGACATCTAAGACTTGGAACGTGAACGTGTCTGTTGCTATGTTCCATGACACCCCTAGGCTACGCTGTAGGGGGAGGTCATCAGTGAAGAGGTCTAGGTCTTTGATGTCCTTAGCACGATCTTCAGGGGGGAATGCCTCCATCACTGCTGGTCTGTTAGAGGCTATCTTATGCAGCCTGAGGTTGGATAGTGCAAGTAGCTCCTGGGCTCGTCAGAGGGTACTGATGGCCTCTGCTTCGGTCGGGAATGACTTCAGTGCGTCGTCGACATAGAACTCTCGTTCGATGAACCCTCTCACATCACTGCCAACGTCGTCGTCTTCTTCCTTGGCAGCCCTCCTTAGTCTGGATATGGCGACAGCAGGGGATGGGCTATTCGCAAAGACATGGACACGCATTCTGTAGTCCACAATGTCTCTATTGGGGTCATTGTCCCGATACCACAGGAAGCGGAGGAAGTCTCTGTGGTCTTCTCTCACCACGAAGCAATGAAACATGTGCTGGATATCGGCAGTGATGGCGACGGGCTCTTTCCTGAATCTCATGAGCACTCCCAAGAGGCTGTTGTTAAGATCGGGCCCTGTGAGGAGTACGTCATTGAGAGAGACTCCCTGATATGGTGCACTGGAGTCAAACACCACGCGGATCTGTTCCGGCTTTTTGGGGTGATAGACTCCGAAGGAAGGGAGGTACCAACACTCTTGGCCTTCCTGGAGTGGAGGAGCTATCTCTGCATGATCGTTGAAAAGCATTTTCTTGACAAATTCTAGGAAGTGTGCTTTCATCTCTGGCTTCTTCTCTAGTGTGCGACGGAGTGAGTTAAGACGATTATAGGCATACCCCCTGTTGTTCGGCAGCCGTCGTCTGGGGTTCCAGAAGGGTAAGGGTGCAACCCAGCTGTTAGAGCTGTCACGAGAGACCTCATTGTCCATAATCTGGAGGAACCTCATGTCGTCGATCGATGGAGCAAGTTTGTGGTCGTTGGCGGTGCGACAGAAGACTGACTGACCCGGGTTCTCTCCAGTGAGCATCATCTGTGTGCTGTCTGCGGAGATCAGCGCCGGGGTTTTCTGAGGCTGAGCCGTATGACTGAACTTCTCTGTCACTCGGATCTGATCACTGCATGGGGTAAGGTAGCTTGGACGACCATTCTCCAAGATGGAAGTCTTGAGTGTGCTCACCTGAGATGGCTTGTGAGCACCCTTGAGGCACACATCTCCAACAACGACCCAGCCGAGGTCTAGCCTTTGGGCGAAAGGGGCGTCATGTGGACCGTTGATCTATTCCCTTATCTTATGTACCCTCAGGATGTCTCTTCCCAACAACAGAAGTATGCTTGCATCTGGATCAAGAGGTGGGATCTCGTCTGCAATGCGTCTCAGATGACGGTGATGAGGAGCTGCATTTGGAGTGGGAATCTCAGAACGGTTGTCGGGGACTTGATTACATTCGATGAGTGTAGGAAGGGGGAGACTAATCTTCCCGTCGGCTGACTCAACAACGTAACCGCAGGCCCTCCTGCCGGCTGTCTCTGAAAGTCTAGCACACGTCTTCAGCGTGTAAGGTGACGGACTTCCTTTGACCTTGAAGATATTGAAGAACTCGGATCTTGCTAGAGAACGATTGCTTTGTTCATCTAGTATGGCATACATCTCTTCAGATTCCTGGTGACATCCTGCAGGGTACACATTAATGAGGCCTATTTTGGAGCATGCTCTTGCGCTCACTCCTTCTCCACACACCTCGGTGCACCTGGATGTAATCTCCGGACCGGCAGCTCCCTCTCTCTCCCCGCCGTGCTCTGAAGCGGGAGGAGGCGTCTCTGACTTCCAAGGAGCTGGGCCTGGGTGTAGTGCTGAAATGTGCCGATCACTTTCACATTCAGTGCATTTTGCATCTACCTTGCAGTTCTTGGCGAGATGGCTCGTGGAAGAGCAGCACTTGAAACATATAGAGTTCTCTTTAAGATATTGTTTCCGATCTTCCAGGGACATCTCCCTGAAGCCTCAGCACTTCTTTAAAGGATGGGGCTTGTTGTGGATAGGGCATTGTTTGCTCATATCCTCAGGTTTCTTCTGAATCTTTGTGTGCTCAATTGCGGACACTTGCATTTTGTGGACAGATACTGGTGTCTTTCCACGTCTGTCGAACTTGTCTCTTCTGGCAAGTGCTGGGTGGGAGGAGAAGTTGAAGCTGGGGTCATTCCTGGCTTTGGCTTCTTTACGGATGAATTTAACGAACGCAGAGAATGGTGGGAACGCCACGTTGTGCTTTAGCTTGAACTTTGATCCAAACGTTATCCACTTCTCCTGCAGGTTAAATGGAAGCTTCTCAATGATGGGACTTACCCCTCTGGAAGCGTCTAAGTACGATAGATCGGGTAGGTAGCCGTCCTGCTTTGCGGCTTCGAGTTCCGACAGCAGATCTCCAAGGTCGCGGAGCTTCTGGGGTTCCTTACTCGTCAACCTCGGAAAGTTCTCCAACCTGTCAAAGTGAGCCCTTTCAATGGCTTCGGGTGAGCCATAGCTTTCTTCCAGCCTCGCCCAAGCCTTCTTCAACCCCTCTGGCAGCTGTCCCACATTGGCCGCTTTTATCCTGCAGGCCTGTCCGGCAGACTCTGGGCCGAGCCACTTGATAAGGAGGCCGAGCTCTTCTCCTGCCGACAGGTCTAAGCCCGATATGGCATCGTGGAAGCAGGACTTCCAAGCCCAATAATTCTCCGGCCTGTCATCAAACTTAATTAACCCTGAAGTCACCAGCTGGGTGCGTGCAAGGTATTTGGCGAGGTCGTAGGTGCTGGGACCTGTGCCAGGGTTGCCTTGGCTAGGGGCTCTGTTGGGGGTCTCAAGGTACCGAGAGGGGATTTGCCTCTGACTTTCTCTATTCAGCATCCTATTCCTCTGCACCGTGTCTTCCGTTCTGCTGGGGGAGACTCTGCGGCTTGGGGCACGCCGTCTGCTTTGATCTTGGTTGGCAACTTGTGGCATGTTATACGAAGTGCTTGCGTCTGTAGAGATGTGTGGGCCTCCATCCCTTTCTCCTGTAAACTGTATGTCGGCATGGTCGCTCACGTAATCTATGGGGCGTTGTCGTGGACTCTGCCACGGAACGGGAATTAAAGGTTTGTAAGCTGTCTCGGGATCAACTCCCTCCAAAATTGCCTCGAATACTTGTGTCTCGGCTAATGCAGCATCTCTCTCTTTTTGTTGCTGCAGAGCGTCTAATGTGGCTTGGAGACGGGCCTGTTCAGCCTAGCTTTCCACTTGGTGACGGGCCTGTTACACTTGGAGTCGGGTCTGTTCTGCTTGGAGTCGGGCCTGTTCTGCTTGGGGTTCAGCTTGGAGATGGGCCTGTCTTACTTTTATTTCTATTTCACTGTTCGCATGCGCAGCTCTGGCTTGAGCTGCCACTAGCTTAGCCCGTGCTCTGGCGATAGTCACACTTATTCTAGAACCACCTGATGACCATGAACCAGCTTGCGATCTGACGTAACCGAAGCTTACAGACCGATTGTCACCTTCTACAGTTTCGTCTGCCTGTTTAAGGTCTTCTCGCTGCAAAGCATTTTCGTTATTATCTTCTGACATGTTGATGTGAGGTAGATGTGCTCTACAAGGTTAAGGCTTACTCTGGGTTCCTCCTGCTCCGCTCTTCACAGCTAGCTGTATTGCTATCTTTTCACTGATATCTTTTCACTGTACTGGCCACGCTAGACGTGCTCCTATCTAGTTATCCAGCAAGTTAAATACTTATTCAAAATAATTCTTTGTGAAGCCGTTTGTTGTTTGAAGCCTTTACTTGAACAATTTTGGGAAAAGATATTGCGCTTGGCCTAACATATGAAATCAGATTACATTGGATTGTGAAACCCTTGTGGAATCCTCCATTACTGCCAGGTTCTTCTTGGAATTCTACTTCCTGGGATTCTACTTCCTGGGTTACACAGGAAGAAAGGTACGAAGGTCAAATGACATCTCACAGGAAGAAAGGAACAAAGGTCAAATGACCTCTCACAGGAAGAAAGGAACAAAGGTCAAATGACCTCTCACAGGAAGAAAGGAACAAAGGTCAAATGACCTCACACAGGAAGAAAGGGACAAAGGTCAAATGACCTCTGTTTCATACAAACACACTGCTAACATATAACCACCACCAGAGGGTGCTATCTGCACACATAAAATAGTCCATCGGTCCAGAACAGAATGTTTGAAGACAAGGACCTCAAACCCAGCACCAAGCTCATGGTTTACAGAGCAGTAGTGATACCAGCCCTCCTGTATGCTTCAGAGACATGGACCATGTACAGCAGGCACCTCAAAGCACTGGCGAGGTACCATCAATGCTGCCTCCACAAGATCCTGCAAATCCATTGGCAGGATAGGCGCACCGTCAGTGTTCTCGCTCAGGCCAACATCCCCAGCATCGAAGCTTTGACCACGCTCAATCAGCTCCGATGGACGGTCACATCGTCCGCATGCCCAATATGAGACTCCCAAAACAAGCGCTCTACTCGGAGCTCTGACACAGCAAGAGAGCCCCAAAAAGCCTCCTTGGAAAAAGAGCGACATCCCCACTGACACCTGGGAATCCCTGGCCCAAGATCGCACAAAGTGGAGGAGAAGCATCCAGGAAGGCGCCGAGCATCTAGAGTCTCTTCGCCGGGAGCAAGTGGAAGCCAAGCACAAACAGCGGAAGGAGCGCACGTCAACCCAAGCACCCCACACACCCGCCCCCTTAACCACTGTCTGCCCCACCTGTGACAGAGACTGTAGGTCCCACACTGGACTCATCAGTCACCTGAGAACTCATTTTTAGTGCGGAAGCAAGTCATCCTCGGTTCCGAGGGGCTGCCCAAGAAGATGATGATATCTTGGTAAACCTGTTTCCTCACAATTATTCTGTATTATACTATGCCCTGGAGAAAGTGACATGGTAATGGTGTGCTACAGGCTACACAACAAAGAGACATATTTGTTTTCAGAAAAGCAGCAACAAGCCAGAGCAGAGGACGGGGCTGTGCAGGTTCTGCTAGCTCTTTGTCATTCTCCTCCATTTCCTGCTTCTCTTCCTGAACTGCAGCTTATTGCTGCTTCTCTGAATTGCAAACCAGTTGATCCTCGTGAAGTTTCCTTCAATTGCCTTGAAAGGGCTAATGGTCGAGGGGGGTTGGGATCATGGTTACCATCAGTGCAGCGCTAATGTTGCTCCTTGGTTGCATGTCCAATTCCAGGAAATTGCACAATTCAACAATGGATTTATTGGTAAGATTTTTGCCTCCTCGCTCATTGCTTCCCTGCAGCGTCAAGAAAACTCTTTTCCTGGGACAATAGTTGTTCCGGCGGTCCTCTACCTATGGCCTTGAATTTCCCCACCTCTTCTCTTCTGCCAACATGTCTACCCAAGTGAGATTGCTGATGCACCAAGATACGGTGTGGACAAACAGCTGAGTCACTCTTTTCAATCTACTCTGTTCTCCTCCATACTGGATTGCTGCCTAATGCCACCCTCATTGCAGGCATCATTAATGCCTAGTGTCCTTATGTGAAGGAATAGCCATGATTCAGAGAAATACACGATACTATGAACAGATTTCTAATATTAATAATAAAAGACATACTGGGTTTAAAAGACACAAGTCTCAGCACACAGGCTGTAAACAGAAATGCAGGCTTCTGAGAATTCAGTTGATAACAAAGTTGTAAACAAGCTTTGAAATGGGAATTAGTTAAATATTCTAAAACAATGAAAGATTGAAGCAAACCATTGGTGGTTCCGAAAGGTCTATGGTTTGCAACGAACACAATGAGAGACACAGTTTAAAGTGTGAAAAACTAACACGATAAAACAGAAATACAAACATTAAAAGAGGCATGTGCCTTTGAAACATGACATCAAGAAAAGAAACATCTGCTGGTCAAATAGTTTTATGTTAAACTTGGATGACAGGAAACACAATTAAATATGCAACCAATTGAGATAGCTAGAAAACAAGTAAACACACAGTTAAAGTGGTTTTGATTTACATATAGTAAAAACCATACCAACAAGACTTTGAAGATATAACTTCAATAGATGACACCAAGCAATTGCATTGTGTTTGTATTAAACTTGAAGCAGAATGGAGTCAAATGTCTGCTAAAAAGCAGTTAAGCCAATATTAAGAAATGAATGAAGAACCTTCGATAAGAAAGACATCAAACAAAAACCATAGCCGTCATTGTTTTATGATGGCTTTTGTAACACCTAAAAGTAGAGAAATAATTATGCATGCAATAGTTGAATTGATAGTGACATAGAAAGCATTCAAAGGAAGCATTCAAACAGAGGGATAAATAAAGACAATTAGCTGACATCAGCAGAGAACATCAAAGAAGAAACCAAAGCCAAAAGGGTATAAAAATTAAGAGCTTTTTAACAGAACGTCAGAACACGCTGAACGAGCAGGGCATTTCTCAACTTTCCAGAGGCATCTCTGAGTTTTTAAACTATGAGTCTCGGGAAGTTAAAAGTATTGATTTTTGGTGGATGTTCTGGATTTAGAAATAAGAAATAAGAAATGTTCTGGATTTAGAAATAAGAAATATAATGAAGTAAAGATTTGAAAATAAGGATCTCTGAGAAATAAGAAATGTAAGCTAATTGTACTTTGAATTGTTAATGTTGCGACTGATTCAACAGATGTTAACTGAATGCCGGCTCTTAAATAAAACTATATATTTTTAGAATTGTCTCAAAGAGTGAATCTGTGTAGACTCGCAAACCCACAAATTCTGTACACTCTTCTGTAAGGAGTTACAGAATTCTGGGGGGTATTCTGGACCCTCATAATATCCGGAAGGTTACAGCCTAGCTCAACTTATTAAAAGTACTATCCGGAGGACGGTAACATCTTTAGTCATTCCTTTCCTTCAGGGAGAGATAGCCTGAACCTTTAGACCCATTTAAGCGTCTTATGGAATTCAGCTATCTCTAACTTAAGTTGAAGGTGAACGTCTGGGGAATATGCCTGATCTGGGATGGCCCAAAAGGGCTAGGACTGTAATTAACCCTTCACTTGAGGGCAAGCATGAGTAAATTTCCAAGTCTGTTGTTAACTGATGCTTAACAAGTTAACAAGTGTGGTGGGGAATCTTGCCAACCGAAAACGCATGTCGGAAATTCGGGCATGCATTGCACAAGAATTTTCTGACCACTCATTTCAATGGTAGAATGTGTGAATCTGAATTTCTGATCTACGCTGCTGTTGGACAAGGCTCCTGACAGGAGGCCAGACTCCTATTACCTCTTGACTGTACAGGTACAATTTAAGCTTGACCTCGAAGGATTTTGTTGCCCATCCATGTTCCAGATGCTGTCAAAGTAAAATTCTGGTCCCTGGAGCTTATGAAGCTTAAGGTATCTATCAGTGAATGAGGCCAGCAGCACAAAGATGGAATAGGATGGTGGCTGGGGAGGAGCCAGTACTATTGCTTGGACACCCAAATGTATGCGTTAAGGTTGGTGGTAGAGAAGTATATTCAAGGGCTTTGGGTGGCAATAGCATCGGAAGAGAAATGCCCAGTTCAGGAGTACCCTGTTGGCACAAGTTGAGATAACGATGAGGACAACAGGAGGCTGGTCAAGAGAGCGTTGGAATAGACAAGTCTGGAAATGGTTTCAGCAGCAGGTAGACGCAGAGGCAGGGGATGTTATAAACAATAGAATTCACTGCAGAGTGGTCGAATGTGCGATTTTAGCCACATACACAGTAAGGTACTGGTGTCAGCTGGGTAATCAGGAGATATTAAGGAGGAGCAAAGCGATTTCAAATAGGAAGTCAGTCATACTGTGCCACTCTCGCTCACCCCCAGGTCCAGCCAGTTACAGAGCACTGGGAATCGAGGGAGGGTCAAACAGATTGCCTAACGCCTTTCTCAGCTGTACAATGTGCATACTACAAGGAACCTAAAGGAAGGAGGATAAAATTCATATTTAGAAATAATTCCACAATGTGCAGTACCTCTAGAATCATGTCCCCTGGTAAAAGTCTGCCATCTTTAGCAATGGCACCATCTCGATAAATATCTTGGATAACAATATTCTCCACAGGAGTTTCACATCCTCCCACAATGCTAATGCCAAGGCTTCTATGTGCATCTGAGCGATTAATTTTGATAGTTGTAACTGCACCATCTGGAATTAAATGATGTAGTCTGGGACGTGCTGGAAATACAAGAACAAACATGATTGAATATCTGAGTCTGTCCTTGTGTTAACTGGTTTATCTTACATTGCAAATGTGACCTGCACACACTTGTTCATGTTACATTAGTGAAATATCAATGCTTTGGCTAGACATAACCATGGAACCGCCACAGATTTTGCATTCTCTATAAACATGGGTTAAATGTGCAGAAGTATACAATATTAAATATGCAACACTGGATTAAATATCTACATGTGGTAAGGTAGTCGGGCAGTAGACCTGCAGTTCAGCATGGCTCTGAATTAAAATTACAAAGAATTCCAAAGTATTTACAGCACAAAACAGGCCATTCGGCTCAACCGGTCTGTGCCGATGTTTATGCTCCACACGAGTCTCCTCCCACCTCTCTTAATCTAATGCCATTTAAATTCTAGAGAATTGAATGATTATTGCAATTTGTCTGTGATAGCTTGTGCAGGAATTTTGCTAGATCTTTGCAGACATCTCTGCTCAAGTCTCATGCACGTGGGCGAAAGAGAAAGTTGCACAAGATATTTCACCCCTACTGAAACTGTACTTTGCATTAGATGACTACAGAAGAACACTGGCAGCAATCATGAGATGAGTTAATTGGCTGAATTATGCAAAGGAGGCTATGTGTTGCCCGGCAGCCATTGTAAGAACTACACAGAACAAGGATAATACAAATATAATAAATAATAAAACATTCAATGAATTTCAAATTGTTTGATTTCTTTTAAAGGGCCTGACAAAGCCTGCTGTCAAATCTGTTTTCAGGGCACTCTCTTCGCTGCAGGGGAAAGTTACCACTGCTGCAACTGTTCCTTCTTCCAGAGTCAACCTCTTTGGCTTGGCTTTCATTATTTTCTATAAATAAAAATACATGTTATGACAGATGGAATTAGGGATACAGAGTACCAGCTACGGCTCAGTCGTAGCACTCTCACCTCTGAGTCAGAAGGTTGTGGGTTTAAGTCCCGCTCCAGAGGCTTGAGCACAAAATCCAAGCTGACATTCCAGTGCAGTACTGAGGGAGTGCTGCACTGTCAGAGGTGCCGTCTTTCGGATGAGACATTAAACCGAGGCCCCGTCAGCCCTCTCAGGTGGGTGTAAAAGATCCCACGGCATTATTTCGAAGAAAAGCAGGGGAGTTCTCCCCTGGCCAAAATTTATCCCTCAACCAACATCACTAAAAAAAAATTATCTGCTCATTAACTAATTGCTGTTTGTGGGAGCTTGCTGTGTGAAGATTGGTTACTTCATTTCCTAGATTACAATGGGAATGGTAGCACAGTGGTTACGTTACTGGGCTAGTAATCCAGAGGCCTGGACTAATGATCCAGACATGCAAGTTCAAATCCCACCACAGCAGCTGGGGAATTTAAATTCAGTTAATTAAATAAATCTGGAATAAAAAGCTAGCATCAGTAATGGTGACCATGAAACTATCGGAATGTCGTAAAAACCCATCTGGTTCACTAATGTCCTTTAGGGAATGAAATCTGCCGACCTTACCTGGTCTGGCCTATGTGTGACTCCAGACCCACAGCAATGTGGTTAACTCTTAACTGCTCTCTGAAATGGCCTAGCAAGTCACTCAGTTGTAAAAAATAAGCTACGAAAAACAATAATTATTAAACCGGAAGGGCTACCCAGCATCGGCCTCGGCAACGGACACGACAATGGCACACCCAGCCCGGGCGACCCTGCAAAATCCTCCTCACCAACATCTGGGGACTTGTGCCAAAATTGGGAGAGCTGTCCCACAGACTAGTCAAGCAACAGCCTGAAATAGTCATACTCACAGAAGCATACCTTTCAGCAATGTCCCAAATTCCTCCATTGCCATCCCTGGGTATGTCCTGTCCCACCAGCAGGACAGACCCACCAGGGGTGGTGGCACAGTGGTATACAGTCCTCAACATTGACTCCGGACCCCATGAAGTCTCATGGCTTCAGGTCAAGCATGGGCAAGGAAACCCTCTGCTGATTACATAGAAAAATAGGAGCAGGAGTAGGCCATTCGCCCTTTCGAGCCTGCTCCATCATTCAATATGATCATGACTGACCCTTTATCTCAATACCATATTCCTGCTCTCTCCCCATACCACTTGATGCCTTTTGTTTCTAGAAATTACCACCTACCGCCCTCATTCAGCTGATGAATCAGTACTCCTCCATGTTGAACACCACTTGGAAGAAGCACTGAGAGTAGCAAGGGCATAGAATGTACTCTGGGTGGGGGACTTCAATGTCCATCACCAAGAGTGGCTCGGTAGCACTACTACTGACTGAGCTGGCAGAGTCCTGAAGGACATAGCTGCCAGTCTGGGCCTGCGACAGGTGGTGAGAGAACGCAACACAAGGGAAAAACCTACTTGACCTCGTCCTCATCAATCTGCCTGTCGCAGATGCATCTGTCCATGACAGCATTGGTAGCAGTGACTACCACACAGTCATTGTGGAGACGACGTCCCATCTTCACACTGAGGACACCCTCCATCGTGTTGTGTGGCACTACCACCGTGCTAAATGGGATAGATTCAGAACAGATCTAGCAGCTCAAAACTGGGTGTCCATGAGGCGCTGTGGGCCATCAGCAGCAGCAGAATTGTATTCCACCACAATCTGTAACCTCATGGCCCGGCATATCCCTCACTCTACCATTACCATCAAGCCAGGGGATTTACCCTGGTTCAAGCAGGAGTGTAGAAGAGCATGCCAGGAGCAGCATCAGGCAAACCTAAAAATGCTGTGCCAACCTGGGGAAGCTGCAACACAGGATTACATGCATGCTAAAAAGTAGAAACAGCATGCTATAGACAGGGCTAAGCGATCCCACAATCAACAGATCAGATCAAAGCTCTGCAGTCCTACCACATCCAGTTGTGAATGGTGGTGGGCCATTAAACAACTAACAGGAGGAGGAGGCACCATGAATATCCGGAGCCGACAATGCGGAAAACTGCCCAGGTATGTCCTGTCCACAAAAAACAGGACAAATCCAATCCAGTCAATTACCGGCCCATCAGTCTACTCTCACTCATCAGCAAAGTGACGGGAGGTGTCATCAACAGTGCTATCAAGCAGCACTTACTCATCAATAACCTGCTCACTGATGCCCAGTTTGGGTTCCGCCAGGACCACTCAGCTCCAGACCTCATTACAGCCTTGGTCCAAACATGGACAAAAGAGCTGAATTCCAGAGGTGAGGCGAGAGTGACTACCCTTGACAGCAAGGCAGCATTTGACCGAGTGTGGCATCAAGGAGCCCTAGTAAAACTGAAATCAATGGGAATGGGGGGGAAAACTCTCCACTGGCTGAAGTCATACCTAACATAAAGGAAGATGGTTGTGATGGTTGGAGGTCAATCATTACAGCCGCAGGACATCGTTGCAGGAGTTCCTCAGGGCAGTGTCCTGGGCCCAACCATCTTCAGCTGCTTCATCAATGACCTTCCCTCCATCATAAGGTCAAAAGTGGGGATGTTCGCTGATGACTGCAGTGTTCAGTGCCATTCACAACTCCTCAGATAATGAAGCAGTCCATGCTCACATTCATAAGAACATAAGAAATAGGAGGAGTAGGCCATTCAGCCCCTCGAGTCTGCTCCGCCATTCAATAAGATCATGGCTGATATGATCTTGGCCTCAACTTCACTTTCCTACCCGTTCCCCATAACCCTGGACTCCCCTGTAGATCAAATATCTGTCCATCTCCGCCTTGAATATATTCACTGACTCTGCCTCCACAGCTCTCTGGGGTAGAGAATTCCAATGATTCATGACCCTCAGAGAAGAAATTCCTCCTCATCGCCGTCTTAAATGGGCGACCCCTTATCCTGAAATTATGCCCCCTCGTTCTAGATTCCCCTACGAGGGGAAACATTCTCTCAGCATTTACCCTGTCAAGCCAACTCAGAGTCTTATATGTTTCAATAAGATCACCTCTCATTCTTCTAAACTCCAATGAGTATAGGCCCAAACTGCTCAACCTTTCCTCAAGACAACCCTTTCATCTCAGGAATCAACCTAGTGAACCTTCCCTGAACTGCTTCCAATGAAAGTATATCTCTCCTTAAATAAGGAGACCAAGGCCCCGATTTTCTGGCCGCCATCGGGCGGCTTTTCATGTGGCCGGGGGCCGAAAATCGGCGAAAAAGTGGGTCGGGACCCCCCCCGCCTGATTCCCCACCCCGTCCGACTTTCAGACTGCCGTTTCTGCGCGCCCTGCTTCAGTCCCGGCCGCCGCTGGCGGGACTGGTCGTCGGAGCACTAACAAGCAATTATCTGCTTGTTGAAGTGGATTTTCCCGTGCCGTTGTGACTTTCCCCACCTGAAACCCGCCTGCGGGGAACCCCGCTGCTGAGAGCTGGCGTGAAAACAGCTGGCTTGCTTGCTTGCAGCAGCAGGTCGCTGAGGGCTGAAGAGATTTAAATAGGCAGCATTTGCAGGCTGCAGGACCTTGTTGATCAAGGCTTGGGGGAACTTTTTGAAGCCTTAGGAGCAGCTGCAGAAAGTTGGAGCCTCACACACTTCTCCAGTGTGAGCTCCTGGGAAGCCCCTCTCACCACCCTAACTCAGCGCCTCCTCAACGGAGGCATCTGCCAAAAGCATGGGAGGCCTTTGGGACGTTCCCTTCCTGGCATTAGAGGATCTCCAACAGCAGAGGCGGCAGCAGCAGAACCAGGAACAGCAGGATGAGCACCAGGAGCACCAGGCTGCTGCTCACTCACCTGAAGCTGCACAGGCCAGAAGGGGCCAACGCTTGGAAGTGGCTTGAGAGCACCTTGCTGTGCTTTAGGGGGCCAGTGGGACCCGTTTCTGCACTGGCAGTCCTACTCAGAAGGACTTCCATGAAGATCTGGTTTCTCTGTTCAACAGATGGCCAACGCTCCTCAAGAGATGTCATTCTCTTATGAGCACTCACCATGTTTTCCGTACCCGGCGAGTTATCTCCTGCATGGAGTTTGCCAACCTTTCCATGGTGATGCGTTCATGCGCCAATGACTCCACAAAGGCTCTGCTCATGGTCGCTATGGACTCCTCCATTTGCTCAGCACTCACAGCGACCCTGGAGACAAAACCTGCCAGAGACTCCTGCATCTGTGCATGGAGATCCATCGCCTCTTCTCTTGCGGATGGACCCAGAGGCAAAGGGTCGTCATGCAGCACAGCTGAGCTGAGCTGGCAGAGTCCTGCACCCTCCGACGAGGACTCTCCACTGCTGTCCCTGTCTCCAGAATCTGCTGAGGCTCACTGTGAGCTGTGAAACACCAGGTGACAACACTACTCTATGTCCCGAAGGTCCCCCCGAGGTGTGAGTGTCTGCGCTGGTGCTGGGTGCACTTACTTCTGCTGATGCTGCACCCTCAGAGGTTGGAGCTTCCTCTGAGGAGTCTGGCTGCACAGCCTCTTCCTCCTCCACAGTGAGGACGGGGGCTCTGGATGGTACTGTGGGGGAGTAAAGGAAGGAGATAGAGATGTAATGCCAAGGTTCTTCTGGTGACTCCCAGCGAGTTGGCATCTGCTGACACCTGCATCCATGCAGCATTGGTCTCAGTGGGAGGCCTCTTCCATCCTGACCTAGGGAAGCGGACCTCCCTGTGGTCCCTAACCCCATCCAATAATGCCTGCAGTGAAGCCTCGTCGAATTTGAAGGCAGCTCGGCCTCTGCCGCTGGCAGCAGCTGGTGCAGGCTCCTCTGCCATTGTGCAAGAGTGGTTGAGAAGCCTGCAGAGGTGGAGAAGCGTGCTGGACACTATGATGTCATCATTCGTGGTGCTTTCATAGTGTGGGGATTTCTGACTCGAATTGGACAATTAGCAAGGCTTCCCACATGCTGGGAATTAATTGGCCACTTGAGGGAAAATTGCGTGGAGCTGGCTGACACTTTTTTATGTGTGTCAGAAACCCCACATTTGGGGAAATCTGACCATTCCCCACACAAGCCGAAAATCGGGGCCCAAATCTCTATGCAGTACTCCAGGTGTGGTCGCACCAACGCCCTGTACAGTTGTAGTGAGACATCCCTACTTTTACACTCCATCCCCCTTGCAATAAAGGCCAACATTCCATTTGCCTTCCTAATTACTTGATGTACCAGCATGCTAACTTTTTCTGTTTCATGTACGAGGACACCCAGATCCTTCCATACCGCAGCATTCTGTAGTCTCTCTCCATTTAAATTATATTTTGCTTTTCTATTCTTCCTACCATTCAGCAAGGCCTGTACAACATTCAGGCTTGGGCTGATAAGTGTCAGGTAACATTTGTGCCACACAAGTGCCAGGCAATGACTATCTCCAACAAGCGAGCATCTAACCACTGCCCCTTGACATTCAACGGAATTACCATCGCTGAATCCCCCACCATCAATATCCAAGGGGTCACCATTGACCAGAAACTTAACTGGACCAGCCACATAAATACTGTGGCAACAAGAGCAGGTCAGAGGCTAGGTATTCTGCGGCGAACATTTCACTTCCTGACTCCCCAAAGCCTTTCCACCATCTACAAGGTACAAGTCAGGAGTGTGCTGGAATATTCTCCACTTGCCTGGATGAGTGCAACTCCAACAACACTCAAGAAGATCAACACCATCCAAGACAAAGCAGCCTGCTTGATTGGCATCCCATCCACCACCTTAATCGTTCACTCCCTCCAGCACTGGCGCACCGTGGCTACAGTGTGTACCATCTACAAGATGCACTGCAGCAACTCGCCAAGGCTTCTTCGGCAGCACCTCCCAAGTCTGCGACCTCTACCACCTAGAAGGACAAGGGCAGCAGGCGCATGGGAACACCACCACCTCCAAGTTCCTCTCCAAGTCACATACACCATGCTGACTTGGAAGTATATTGCCGATCCTTCATTAATGCTGGGTCAAAATCCTGGAACTCCCTACCTAACAGCACTGTGGGAGTACCTTCACCACACGGACTGCAGCGGTTCAAGAAGGCGGCTCACCACTACCTTCTTGAGGGCAACTAGGAGTGGGCAATAATTGCTGGCCTTGCCCACGCCCACATCCCATAAACAAATAAAATAAAAACAACAGTGACTACATTTGAAAAGTACTTAATTGGCTGTAAAGTGCTTTGGGATATCCTGAGGTTGTTAAAGGCGTTATATATGGAAGTGGTGTTCCACAAGGATCGATGCTGGGACCACTGTTGTTCATCATTTACATAAACAATTTGGACTTGGGAATTGGAAGTACAATTTCAAAATTTGCTGGCGACACCAAATTGGGTTTGTAATTAATACAGACCAAGGCTGTGACAAAAAACAGAAAGACATGAATAAGTTTGTAGAATGGGCGTGTAATTGGAAAATGAACTTCAATATAGATAAGTGTGAGGTAATACATTTTGGTAGGAATAAGGCGACCACATATTTCTTGGTAAATAAGTGTCTAAATGGGGTAGAGGAACAGAGGGATCTGGGGGTACAGATACACAAATCACAAAGTAGTGGCGCAGGTTAATAAGGCCATTAAAAAAACACAACGTACTGGGGTTCATTTATAGAGGGAGAGAATAGAAAAGCAGAGAAGTTGTGTTAAACTTGTATAGAACCTTGGTTAGACTACACTTGGAGTACTGTGAACAGTTCTGGTCTCCATATTATAAAAAGGATAGAGGCACTGGAGACGGTGCAAAAAGGATTTAATAGAATGATACCAGAACTGAGAGGTTATACCTACCAGGAAAGATTGAAGAGGCTGCGGCTCTTTTCTGTATAAAAGAGAAGACGGAGGGGTGACCTGATAGAGGTCTTCAAGATTATGAAAGGGTTTAACGGGGTAGACATAGAGAAGATGTTGCCACTTGTGGGGGAGACCAGAACTAGGGGCCATAAATATAAGATATTCGCTAATAAATCCAATAGGGATTCAGGAGAAACTTCTTTATCCAGAGAGTGGTTAGAATGTGGAACTTGCAACCACAAGGAATAGTTGAGGTGAATAGCATAGATGCATTTAAGGAGAAGCTAGATCAAAACAGATGAGGGAGAAAGGACTAGAAAGGCATGTTGATGTGGTTAGATGAAGAAGGGTGGGAGGATGCTCTTGTGGAGCATAACAATCATGGACATTGTTGGGCCAAATGGCCTGTTTCTGTGCTGGAGATACTTGGAATACTTAAAAATACAAGTCTTTCTTTTTATCACCAGTTGTGGCATTGTGTTCTCCTCTATTTACTAATCTTATTAAGCTGTCTTGCAAGACAATTTAGCATGCACCTTTGCTCCTTCAGCACACTACCACTGGCATGAAAGAATTGAGTGAAGAATATCCAAAGTTTTCATTACCTTTTTCAGGAAGTGTGGCAGTCTGCACATTCTCCCTAGGATCACTGTCAATGAGATTTGCACTGTTAGACCTACGCAGGTGGCTGAAAGCTCGATTCAGTTTTTTGAAGGATTTGCTTCTCATCGGAGTGTGATCTGAATGTCGGTCTATGAGAAAATGGAAATTAGTGACATCATTACACAATTAACGATATCAAGTGAACACAAAACAAAAAAGATAAAGCTGCTGTTTAACACTAAAGAGCATTTTTACAGGTTTCCTTGTTTTTTGTAGAAACTACAAATTATATAGAATATCCTTAAGCCATGGACATTGTGTTTTAATAAAGTGCTGATTGACCAGCACACAATTTTAAAATAGTAGCTATATAAAATATTGGAAGTCATATTGTTACTTTTCACCCCTCCATTTTATCCCTTCCTTAGCTGATGGCATTGTCTCATGTTTGGGGTATAGTTCAACAGGTGCAAGCAACTCTGGTATCTTACCTAATTGACTATTATTCATGTGTGAACTACTCAACTGCATGAGCTTTCAACAGTGCAGGGCACATAGGCAACTCGAACACGGACTTTCCTAGCCTGGAGGCTGAGATCAATCGTTATGTCCCTACCAATGCCTGGCCTGAGATCAATTAACTTAACAGACATTGGTGCTCTTTAAAAAAAAATGTATCTAGCAAGTTAACCTGAGTTCAGAGACTAAGTGATGGTCTGGAGTGTGGTATAAGGCAGTAATATACTGAAGGGGTATGGGCCAATAATAGGAATCACAAAAATCTGTTGCAGCCTCAAACAAACTCCAAGACTTCATTTTATTTTTCACTTTTTTTTATCACTTACATTTCCAATTGGAAATTCATTAGCTTTTGTACCTTCCATTACCAGGCCTATCAAATCTCATTCATTGTAGTTTAAAAATGTAATCTATTTAGATATATCTACATCTTAAAAATGAATACAGTTCCATATGTTTAAAAGTGTTTGTGGTCAGTCCCCTCTTTTGATCCTAAATCTTACTCCCAACAATGTTGTGATCCTGAGAGCTGTGCCATTATTGCCAATGAGTTCAATGATGGAATGTTTTACCATATTAAACTAATGATACAATGGGAATAGCTGACAGGAAGTGTGTTTTACTAAACAATAGTGCACTGTTTTACAGAGTGAACTGTGTAGTGCATGTTTGTGTCCATTTCAAAAATAGGTGGGTAATTGGTATTGTCTGGTTACTGGTTTAACCCTTCGCCTGCTACTCCTAGATTTCTGCTGTGTATGTCAATGATTTTTTAGCAATACAAAGATCTAAACTCTACGTACTTTATTGCTTAAAAATAGAAATAGTCATTGAATAGTATGACATCATGGCTTCAGTCACCTCAACTGGTGAGGAGCTCATGTTATTTGCACTGGCAAAAATGGTTTGGGCCACTAGTTATTGATTACAAATGGAATTTGTAAAAATCATCTCATGTAGACAGACTAATTGTTGTAATGAAATATATTATAAAAAAAGGGTACGACACAAAATATATAATTTGTCTTATTTCTATTGTGGAAAATAATAATTTTCAAAGCAGGCCAACCAACTAACAAATTACTCCAATTATTAATGCCTTTCTTGCGCACTCTTAAAGGCGAGTAACAAAAAAGTCTACTAAACAAAACACTGCGGATGCTGCAAATCTGAAACAAAAACAGAAAATGCTGGAGCACTCAGCCAATATCTGTGGAGAGAACCTCAGTTAACATTTCAAGTGCAGACTCTTCTTCAAAACAGTTTTGATGAATAGTTCACACCCAAAATGTTAACTTATCTGTGCTCTCAATTCAATTTTCTTTTCATTCATCCTTGAAAAATCCTAGAAACTTGTGCTGTGCTTAAATTACACATAGTTCGCACATATACTTACGTTTCTTTATACTACTTTTGCTGTGGTTGCTGGAATTGCTTTCTGACTGGCTGTCCTCTGTACTTGCATCAAAGGCTGGATTTATCAGACCTGGATCATTTGTCGTTAAGGCCACAGCTGCAGATGCTGACAGTTGCGGAGAAAGTACAGACATGGTCATGTCATTGTTGTCCACAGGAATCCTGGGAACTAAACTTGTATCACTTATTGAAGAATCTTCCTGAGAATGCCTCTTTCGTTCTCCCAAGAGTCCACATTGGCTCGCTCCTTTACACCTAAAACAAGACTCTGATTTTCATAAGCATGTAAAAGTATTGCAAACTTTGTCATATTTGTAAAACAAATTAATCAAAATGGATACTTTGATTTGTTCCTATAAAGTGCACTTTTTTCTGATTCTTCAGGTATTAGACAGCTGATGCACTGAATCTAGGACATCCATTCAAATTGTGTATCTCATTAAATCTCACACAACATAATTTAACTTTACTTAGCAAGTGATTCTGTTCAATGTACATCTGAAGCCAACAGAGTAGTGCAGTTACTGTATCTGAATAACTTTATGCTCCAGAGCTACAGCCAATATATAGCCTACCAATGGAGGGAGTAGGAGACTGGGTACTGCTGTAACTTACTAAGTAGAAGCAAACATCAGTGAAACAGGAGTGCAACACGAGAATCTTTCCATATGTATTTGATGTGAAAACAGTTACCCCATGACTAGTACAGTATTTTCAATGCATAGTATCTGCGCAATCTTATCATTATCTCTAAAGCCGCTGATCCAGCTGGAAATGTTATGCGGTTCTCATCTTACACCCTTGTGGCATATGAATTTAAGAACCCTAGCATTGTCACAAGGAAAATGATGGGGTGGGGGTTGAGGGCAAAAAGAGAACATGTTCTAGGAATGTCTAACCATTTTGCCCTTCTGGTGCAGGCATTAATATTTCCTAACATTGGTGGCAGGGATTCATGTCTCTTTTGTGCCAACAGTATATATTCTGAGAGATTTGTCACATACCACAGCTGTCGCAATAACTTTTAAATGATGCTGATGTTTTTGTTGGTAGCAAAGACTGTGGCTTGGAAATGTCTTCATTCACCCGCCAGGCAATGAGATCCATTTACTTATGTCCATAATTAATTGTGAGATGTTAGCATCTAGGTGGAAAGGCCAAATATCATGACTGAAAACAAATTTATGGGCCCACAGAAGATCAACGTTAAGTACTCAAAGGGAGTAAAGACCACCATGATAGAACAGTAAATGAAACAAATGGAACTAAACTTTGACAGTAAGAGTTTGAAATATGAAGTAATGGGATATGACTATTATACTTGATAAATATCCTATGCCCATTTGCAATTAGATCATAGTCAAGCTCTATCAATAACATGACGCGTTCAGACACACTAGTACAATCTTAAATCTTTGTTGGACTACTGAAATATAAAGGATTAAAAACTGACAAGACCATTACTTTTAAAGCATCTGGTACACTTCCTGGTAATCTACTGAGGAAACAAAAGCAAGCAGTAATGAGTCATAAGTTGCCATACAACTTCAGATCCAAACAGCAAGAAACATTTTTAAATGTTATGAACAGTAAGAAAACAAACTAATATTTTGATCTGAGTTGTGTGCATACAAAAAAAAAGGAAAAATGCACAGCACACAGGAAAAGCAAGTCTCGTTAAATATCTTCATCTTTCTCTACCTGTGCTTGAATACCTTTCTCTCGCTGTCACCATCTCTCTTCCTGGTTTTGTTGTTATTTCTTTATGGCTTTTTCTACTGCTACTTTTTTCTCACTTGTCTCTCTTGCTTTTAGTTGTTTTTACTCTGTTTCTTGGCTTGCTCTTTCTATTTTGTCTCATACTCTCCATCAATTGCTCTGCATAAGCTGCAAGTTCTGGTGCTCGATTTTCATGCTTAGATTATCAGGAAACACCACAGGCTGTGTGCATCATTGGTCATCAGCCTATGAAGTCCTCCTAGCTGGCTCTTATTTAGTGAGTTCTCTGAAGGGATCCCAGCAGGGGAGAAAATGACAATGATACAAGAAAAGAAAATAAACTACAATTAATGGTCTCCAAGATCGCATCAACTATTTTAATTGTAAGCTCCTTCTCTTCTTGAAATGCCTTTCCTTTCTTGCTATACAGTGGAATTCACTTCAAAACTTAAAACTTAGGAGACATTCCAATATTTAAAACACAGCTATTGTACAGTTGGACATGGAAATCCTTACTTGTTTCCACTATTATTTCACATTTACTTAGAGATGAGTCAGAGTTCCCACAAAATACAGGAATTTCTGTAAAAATGGTCAATACCACCATTGACGTGAAGTGATACATTTTGGTAGGAAGACTGAGGGAAGGCAATATAAATAAAATGGTACAATATAGAATATATATATTGTATAGTATAAATGGTACAATTTTAAAGGGGGTGCAGGAACAGAGATCTGGGGGTGTATGTACACAAATCTTTGCAGGTAGCAGGACAAGTTGAGAAGGATGTTAACAAAGCATATGTGATCCTTGGCTTTATTAATAAAGGCATAGAGTACAAGAGCAAGGAAATTATGCTAAACCTTTATAAAACACTGATTAGGCCTCAGCTGGAGTATTGTGTTCAATTCTGGGCACCACACTTTTGGAGAGGGTGCAAAAGAGATTTACGAGAATGGTATCAGGGATGCGGGACTTCAGTTATGTGGAGAGACTAAAGAAACTGGGGTTGCTCTCCTTAGGGTTGAGGAGGTTGAGTAAGTTTGATAAATCATGAACGGTTTTGATAGAGTAAATAAGGAGAAACTGTTTCCAGTGGCAGAAGGGTCAATAACCACTGCACACAGATTTAAGGTGATTGGCAAAAGAACCAGAGGTGACATGAGGGGGAAAAAAATGTACACTGTAGCGATTCGTGTGCATCGTCACTAAATAATCGAGTTCGACTTCGACGAACTATAAATAAGTTGTTTATTTATAGGAACAGGTTAAATACAACAGGTAAGGTAGCAGGTAAGATGGCTGACTGTAGGAGCACCGTGGTGTAGGTCTTTCCCCAGCGGGGACGCCACGAGGACTGACTAGAAGTTTCCGAGCTCAACTGCTAGCAGGTTCCGAGCTCGGACGTCATGATGTCATCACGCAGAGTACAGGAATGAAGCCTGAGTGCAGTAACAGATACATTTAAAGGTAAGTTAAAGGGAATTATGTATCTCAATGTAAGGGACAACCGGTGGTACTGCCAAATAGGCCCCCCCAGAATTCGCTTTAACTAAAGTCCAAGGATGAGATGGTCTGACGAGCTGGTGGTCTCGGCGGTCATGCTGTCTCGACTTGGCGGGCGAGGTAAGCTGATCCTTATGCACGTCGTGGCGAATAAAATGTATCCGTCAGGCGAAGGAACATGGAAACGTGCGAAACAGCAGGCCTCGTCAGAGTGACAGGCAGGTCGGGTGGACGCGGGCGAAGACTCTGTTGATGTTGGAACAAGTCCTTGTTCTGACGAAATCTGCAGGAACGCAGACGGGCGATCCAGAAGGACTTGACAGGCGAGGTCGGTGAACTTGCCGACAGGTGAGCGAAACCTTCAGGAGGCTGGAACACGCAGAACGGTGCGTGCCATAGTGCTACGACGTTAACACAACAGAGGGTGAAGAGTTACTGCATTGACCAGTGATCGGTGAGGCCAGCAACTTTCACGTGGCTGATCGCGGCCGCAGGATGCCCGTTGGACCCGTCCTCTATGTGTGCAGCTTCAGTAGACGTTTGCATTTGTTAAAGGGAAAACTGGAGAAAGGGCGGCAACGGTCCAGGTTGTTGTTGCTTTTGGGAGGGGTAAACTCTGCCTGGAGGGCAGCAACACTTGTAGTTGTTGTAGATTTAGGAGAAAACAGCCGTGAGGGCGGCAACGCTTTTTGTTCGCGCCGAAACTTGTAGTAGGTAACACAACCAGCAGGATGACGGGCTGGTGCGTCGTCGGCGGGGAAGGAGTCTTCATTTTTCACGAGGGATAGGTCCTCGTGGTTCGCGAGGGATGGGTCCTCGTGCGCGAGGATTGGGTCCTCGTGTTTTGTGGGGGTGAGTCCTTGTGGTATCCCCGCAGGGCACGCTCCGATTTTGTGGGCCCAAACATGCTGTACCCCGCGCTTGGAGAGATGTATACTTGCTGTTGCTTTGGACGTAGAGGCGGACGATCCGTGTGGCAGTAGGAAAGACGAGTACAGGGACCGTAAGCAAGTGCGTGGTCGGCGCCGCATCGATGTTCTTGTCGAACGGGGCTTCTACCTTTATAAAGCACGAGGGAGACTGTGGCTCCCTGGATTGCGGTAGCGACAGCAAAACGGCTGGTGCTTCCATGGCGTGCTTCTTTTGTGAAAATTGCTCACAAAAAAAACGGGGTCCGGTTGAGTTTTGTCCGTGTCAAACGGGATCTGCTCCAGACTGCGCTTACCTTGTGAATACGTTCGCAAAGACAGGGTCGCCTTTCGAGGAATCGGTGTTAGGCGGTGGCTGTTCCGTGGTTGTGCGTCGGTCGTCTTGTGGGAAGACGAGGTTCAGGCGCGAGTTACTACCGTGAAAATCGTTCATGGATACGGGTTCACCAATTGTAGTGTTGGAATTGATGTGCTCCCGTACTCACGTCGTTGGGTCACCAATGTAGCGATTCGTGTGCATCGCCACTAAATAATCGAGTTCGACTTTGACGAACTATAAATAAGTTGTTTATTTATAGGAACAGGTTAAATACAACAGGTAAGATAGCAGGTAAGATGGCTGACTGTAGGAGCACTATGGTGTAGGTCTTTCCCCAGCGGGGATGCCACGAGGACTGACTAGATGTTTCCGAGCTCAACTGCTAGCAGGTTCCGAGCTCAACTGCCAGCAGGTTCCAAGCTCCGACGTCATCACGCAGAGTACAGGAATGAAGCCTGAGTGCAGTAACAGATACATTTAAAGGTAAGTTAAAGGGAATTATGTATCTCAATGTAAGGGACAACCGGTGGTACCGCCACAACAGTGAGTTGTTACGATCTGGAATGCACAGCCTGAAAGGGTGGTGGAAGCAGATTCAATAGTAACTTTCAAAAGGGATTTGGATAAATACAGGACTATGGGAAAAGAGCAGTGGTGTGGGACTAATTGGATCATTCTATGATTCTATTATATCAAATACTTTTGTAGCCTCTCTACTCATCTGGTTATATATGAATATTAGTGCTGCAGTCTGGTTGCTCCAATTGTAACTGCACTAAAATTCTGCCTGCACTTAATTACTCGTCACTGTGCTGACTGTAGCAATACCTGCACACGATAATGATCTGTGGATGGTTTAGCATCTTAGATCATAGTTGGGAAAGTGTCCAGAAGCTACTATGGGTCATAATGACTACCAGTGCAACCCCTTCCCCACTGGCACAATTCAGCTCTGATTATTTGCTAGTATTACTTGCATTAACTCAGTAATACTGGCCACACATCCGAGATGCTCCAGCTTTTCCCAAATATCAGAAAATGATCACGCCCCGTGCACTAAAATACATTTATGCACGTGTACTTATACATGCTTGGCAGTCATGTTGGAGGCACACAGCGATTTGGAGCAGGTGCGTGGCAATTAACCCTGCTGCAGGACCATTAATGTAGCAGTGGTGTCGACATGAAGCTCTGACTCTATGTGGGAAGATAAGAATAACAGTAGCAATTAGTTCCAATTAGTGCAGAGCAATGGTCCATTTTGAGGTTGAGCCAAAGTCCTAAAAATGATATAACAGAATATTCTCACTGCACCAACCCATTCTTTGTCCCATTCAAATAGCATGTAAAACATAGGACTTACTAGATGAAAAGACCAAGGTCCATTTAGTTTGCCTAGAGAAAAATAATGAACATTTAGAAAATGGGAGAAAAAGCAGGTAGATATAAAGAGAAAAGACAGAAATAACAGCTAGTGGGGGAGGAAGAGAGTGAGCACATGCACACATCCCACAGAGCAAGAAGATACACCCAGTCGGCCTCGCTGTGGCCTGGCTCTAGTCCAGCTATTTCTTATTGAAGGCCTACCTTATTATCAGTGGGAATCAGGGGAAAACTCTCCACTGGCTGGAGTCATACCTAGCAGAAAGGAAGATGGTTGTGGTTGATGGAGGCCAATCACCTCAGCCCCAGGACATCGCTGCAGGAGTTCCTCAGGGCAGTGTCCTAGGCCCAACCATCTCCAGTTGCTCCATCACTGACCTTCCCTCCATCATAAGGTCAGAAGTGGGGATGTTTGCTGATGATTGCACAGTGTTCAGTTCCATTCGCAACTAATGAGATAATGAAGTCGTCCATGCCCGCATGCAGTAACACCTGGACGACATTCAGGCTTGGGCTGATAAGTGGCAACTAACATTCACACCACACAAGTGCCAGGCAATGACCATCTCCAACAAGGGAGAGTCTAGCCACCTCCCCTTAACATTCAACAGCATTACCATCGCCGAATCACCCACGATCAACATCCTGGGGATCATCATTGACCAGAAACTTAACTGGACCAGCCACATAAATACTGTGGCAACAAGAGCAGGTCAGAGGCTAGGTATTCTGCAGCGTGTGTCTCACCTCCTGACTCCCCAAAGTTTTTCCACCATCTACAAGGCACAAGTCAGGAGTGTGATGGAATACTCTCCACTTGCCTGGCCGAGTGCAGCTCCAACAACACTCAAGAAGCTTGACACCATCCAGGACAAAGCAGCCCGCTTGATTGGCACCCCATCCACCACCTTAAACATTCACTCCCTCCACCACCAGCGTATCGTGGCTGCAGTGTGTACCATCTACAAGATGCACTGCAGCAACTTGCCAAGGCTTCTTCGACAGCACCCCCCTAAACCCGCGACCTCTTCCACCTAGAAAGACAAGGGCAGCAGGTGCATGGGAACATCACCGCCTCCATGATCCCCTCCAAGTCACACATCATCCTGACTTGGAAATATATCGCCGATCCTTCATCGTCGCTGGGCCAAAATCCTGGAACTCCTTCCCTAACAGCACTGTGGGAGTTCCTTCACCACTCGGACTGCAGCGGATCAAGGCGATGGCTCACCACCACCTTCTCAAAGGCAATAAATGCTGGCCTTGCCAGTGATGCCCACATCCCATGAACGAATAAAAAAAAATCCTACTTTAAAAACTATGTTCTAATTTGATTTCTGTTATTGCCATTATTAAGAAAAGTTTCAGAATATGCAGTCCAAAATAATAAACTGGTTGCTATCCCAACTCTTGTTAACTTAAACACCAGTGCCCACAAATTATTTATAGTACTGCACCTGAATAAACTGGCCAGTTTTCACGTTGTTCCATTTCTGCTGCAGTGCTTTTATTGGCCTTGAACTGCAGTCATATATACTTAAATACTACAAAATACAATTTACTATTACAAAAGAGTATTGTGCACATTTGAACTTTATTTTTCCTTCTTTTCTGATAATTAGATCTTGTGCACTTAGTTATAGAAACATTATATTGTAGAACTGACTGTAGTTTGGACACCAAACAATGGTTATAATTCAATTCTAGGAGAAGTGGATTGGCAGGACAGACAAAACTTTCATATTGTTCTAGTGCAGGATCTTACCCGAACGCCAAAGTGCACAGAGGCCTTAAATATGGTTGTCACAAGTGTTAAAGGTCCTGACCCACAGGGCAGTTGCAATATTAAAAACAGAGGGTTTCTCATCAATGACTGTGAAACTTTCAGTCTTCTACCGTCTGCTTCCCCTCCCTTAGGCAAAGTCAAATTTCTCTTTATTAACTTGAAAAACAATGGAGCGGACGGTGTTATTTAAAGTGATCTCACACAATCTGCATAAAGGTTCTGGTCTGAGATTCGTTGTGCGTCTGTATTCTAAACACCTGATCCATTTATCCAGCTTAAAAGAAGAAATAATGTTCTTGGTATTTTGCTTCCACCCAAGCCCTGACCCCAGCTGATCTTCTGACCTCATGATCATTTCCATATTGTAGGTGGGCTCCGAGCCTCTGCAGCAGTGTTCCACCAGGTTGGAGGGTGGAGTTTTCTTGCAGCAAGCCAGAGAGGTCTGTCATAGTGTAAGGGTGCTGGTGGCCTCCAAGTTGTGAGTGAAACATCCTCTGCAAGGTATCCCGCAGTGAGCTTTACCACCAGCAAAGAGTGACAGCCCCCCCAATCAGCGTAGCAACACTGGGGACTAACAGGTGTTCCCTACATTCAGCGTTAAAGGACATATTTCCTTAATTTGTATCTTAAAATTCACTCCAGTCCCCAAGCAATTCCCCAACCCTGCCCCCACTCTAATTCCCCAGAAAATTGACAGAGGGCAGAAAGGAAATCACGATTAGCTTTAATGTTAGTGCTATTCCATTTCTGATGCAGTGCTTTTAAGCACTAAAATTTCTGATTATTTAAAGGGATGCCCTCCCTCTAAATGTTATGGACCCAGTTAAATGAGCTACATTCTATTATATTGTATTTGTAAACAGTACCTTCCTGCTGCTATTACTTGTGTCAGCTGTGGCTCAGTTGGTAGCACCCTTGCCTCAGTCAGAAGGTTGTGGGTTCAAGTCCCACTCCAGAGACTCGAGGACAAAAACCTAGGCTGACACTCCAGTGCAGTACTGAGGGAGGGCTGCAGTGTCAGAGGTGCTGTCTTTCAGACGAGACGTTAAACATAGGCACCGTCTGCCCTTTCAGATGTATATAAAAGATCTCACAACTCTGTTTCGAAGAACAGGGGAGTTATCCCCGGTGTCCTGGCCAATATTTCTCCCTCAATCAACATCAGTAAAACAGATGATCTGCTCATTATCACATTGCTGTTTGTGGGAGCTTGCTGTGTGCAAATTGGCTGCCGTGCTTCCTACATCATAAGTGACTACACTTCAAAAAGTACTTTATTGGCTGTAAAGCACTTTGGGACGTCCGGTGGTCGTGAAAGGCGCTATATAAATGCAAGTCTTTTTCTTGCTATCAAATTTGTGTGAAATGCAAGAGATCAGTGATTTGTTTATAGGGCTAGAGGGAGTGCACCTGGTACTAAAATACCTCCAGAAAAGCATTTGGGCAGATTTGATTGAAGTATTAAAAATAATGAAGGGATTAGACTAAGACAGAGTAAATAATTGAGGAGCAAAGGAAGCTGGAACTTGATAAATTGGGGATTGAGCAAAATAGTGGTAAATAGAATTCAATGTCAGTCAATGTGAGATGGTACATTTAAGTTAAAAAAAATAATTATGCTTTGAATGTAATAACCATAAGACGACGAAATCTACTGCAGCACAAAATTTCCAGATCAACTTAATAGCTCTGAATCATTTTCAAGGCAGGCTGTTTTAGGGCTCAAGTGTGCCCAATAACTTCCAGGGATGTGATAATGCCACTTTTTTTTTTTAAATAAAGAGGAAAAAAATGTTTTGGACGTGAATTCAGAAACGCTTCCTCAATAGCTCAACAAGTAGGTGAGCTGTATAAATCAGAAAGGTCCCAAATGTGACCCTGGGATGAGATTGTGCAAGCCTTATCTGTTGTGGGCTTTAAATCTGAAGGGCCAATTCTGTCAAATCACTAACAGCAGGGAGTCTCACCTGCTGGAACTGAAAATCAGCATTCAGGTGTACTCTCCCAGTAATTTTCTGTCCACATTACAATAGTTGGAGTCTGAGAAAACTCACTAAATTTAGAGACCATAAGTCATCACAAAGGAGCAAGAGATTGTATTTGCATCAAAATAAATGAGAATTGTCTTAACCACCTCAACACCCAACCACATCAAAATAGGAGTCCATCCAACATGGGAACTTTGTCAGCAAAAACAATGTTAAGAATCAAAGTTTTAGAATTATTGCTCGGTATCAACCAAATAATATTCCGGAGACACGGGAAATTACACTTTGCATTAAATACAACACAGCCACCTTATTGGTTAAAAAAAAACATAAGACTATAAAAGTGCAATAATGTGACAGAAACTTTTTAATAGGAAAATAAACATAAAAACTTACATGAAACTCATTTAATTCTTTCAGGGCTATTAGTGTGCATAATGAGATTAATAGCTCATTAATGCCAGGTGGCAAGCTGCCCACTACATGCTCTCACTACTCTTTTATGCCTACAGGATTTAATGTGCCATCAGGCAGACAGGACTCCAGCCATGCACTTTCCCCACAACTGGAGTTTTTATTTATTTGCTAGTATCATAAGAGTTGCTCTCTATCATCTCCTTGATCAAGAACAACTTATCAGAGTCACTCAACATGGCTTCTGGAATAAAAGGCCATGACTTACTAATTTGATTACATTTTTTGAAGAAGTTACTAGCAATGTTCCCTCTAACTGTCCCTTTAACTGGCTGCGCGGCCCATTCAAATTTCCGCGCATGCGTGTTTTCTTCCATGTAAAAGCTGGTGAGCGGCCTGTGTGGGACCTTCAGGCCGCTGTGCGGCCTTGCAGCTTAGCAGGAACATTGGCTACTAGGTTGGTAGCCCAATAGATATTATCTACTTGGAATTTTAGAAAGCCTTTGATCAGGTACCTCACAATAGGTTATTCTACAAGAATCTTGTGGATTTGGTGGGAAGTTGCTACAGTAGATTTAGAATTGGCTGCATTCCCATAGCCAGAAAGTGGTTATTAATGGTTATGGAGACCAGTTATCAGTAGTGTCTTGCAGGGATCAGTGTTAGGGCCATTGTTATTTACTATCATCGTTAATGGCCTGGATGTAGGTTTTAGAGGAATGGTATGCAAGTTTGCAGATGATACAAAGATTTGTGTTAATATAGGACTGTGGATGAGAATAAACTACTGCGAGCTGATCTTGATGCGATGGAGAAGTGGTGTCGCCTTTGGCAAATGGTATTTAACTTAGATAAATGTAGTGTTATGCATATGGGCAGGATCAACACCAAGTATATTTATACCTTACAGGGTACAAAATTAAAGTCTGTTGAAAAAGAAAAAGAGTGTTATGGTACACAATTCTCTTAAGGTTCACAACTAATGCCGTGAAGCAATAACCAAAGCAAATAAGATACTAGGTTTCATTGCCAGGACAATTCAATATAAAACCAAAAGACCCACCATTTTGTTTTGGTGTACGACTTTGATTAGGCCTCACTTAGAATACTGTGCCCAGTTTTGGTCCTGCCACTTAGAGGGTAATAATAGAGGCTTTAGAAAAGGTTCAGAGGAGAGCTACAAGAATGATAACCAGCTTAAAAGACCCTAAATTACCTAGATAGGCTTAAAAAGCTGGATATATTTACTTTACAGATGCATAGGAGGGAATTTGAACCTAAAAATTGGGTGGGTTGTTGTCGTGTGGGAAGTTAGTGTTAAAATATAAATCCTGACCAGAACCAGTCTCCAACCCGCCCACTTCCGGTTTTAACGGAGGCAGAATGGGGACCAGGCAGCCAACCCGCTCCCAGGAGGCAGGTCGTCTTTTTAAATATTATAATAAGGCTGGATTTTAAATTTAACTTTAGCTGGTCGGGTTCTGCAGGCCTCGTGAAACCCGTCAACTAAAGTAAGGAAAGGACTGCTGGATCAAGGAGGTAAGTGCCTTTACACTAACCTCCTGGATCCAGTGTCCCTGCCGAACCCACCCGCGGGAGAGCCCCCCACAAGGCCCCTGGCCCCCAATCTACTGCCCCCCGCCCTCCTCTGGCCACTGATCCTTCCCTGAACCACCATCCCACCCCCACTCCTCTGGCTGCCAATTGTTCCCGAACACCACGCCTCACCCCCGCTCTTCCGGCCGCCGATAGTCACCAGACCCCCTCCTGATTCTCCAACCCCAAATCCTCACCAACCACACCTCCACCCCCCATGAGGGTCCCGGCACCCGACCTTACCCCCACCCTGCTCCTCTGGCCAGCCCCTATGCAATCCCTCCCTCCCTCCTCCTTGCAGCCTAGTGCCGCAGGCCTATTCACCAGAAGCCAGCCAGCCTCTTAATCTGGCTGGCTGCGGGTGGGAATCAGAAGTTTCCCATTCAGCAGGGCCTGTGGGAAACCCGTTCTCCTGGGTTTCCCAAACTGCTTCGGAACCGCCCCCCCCCCTGCGTTTTCCATTAATATTCAGCCCATAGACTCAGGGACAATTTGATAGAGCTGTTTAAAATAATGAAGGGACTACATTCTGTTGATATTGACAGATTATTTCAATTAGATAGGTGAGAGAGTACATGGGGTCATGTGTATAAGTTATCCAAGGGCAGAACTAGGTTAGATGTCAGGGAGGTCCTTCTTTTCCCAGAGGATAGTAGACTATGAAACACGTTGCAGCTCATGAGGTGATTGCCTACCTTCAGGCGAGAGCTGGACCAGCTTCTGGTTGAGGGAGATATCAAGGCATACAAAAGATAGGTTTAATACCAAGTAATAAAAATCATGGTCAATGTAGACTTCTGGATTCATTTTGATTTCCTAAGGGGGTCGCAGAGGAATGTTCTTGATTTTTTGCCCTGAATTGGCCTCGACTTTTATTTTAATTTATTTTTTTGCCCCTTCATTAGATTACATAGTTACTGATGGTGGTGGGGGTGGGTTTGTTGTGAATCATGATGCTTTAGGGCATAATAACTACAGGATCGATGGACGAGCTGGTCTTTTCCCCATCATTTTCATGTATTCTTATGTTCTTTTTAAATATCAGACCTGGGCCACCTTAGCTGCAGTAGGATGCTGCAGTGACCTTCCACCTTTCAACCTGCCATCGGCACCCTAGATACATCTTCACAGAAATCACAGAATCACAGAAACCTCACAGTGCAGATAGAGGCCATTTCGGCCCATCGAGCCTGCACCGACACATATCCCACCCGATCCCCGTAACCCCTACACCAACACATATCCCACCCTATCCCCGTAACCCCACGTATTTAATCCCCCTAACACTAAGGCTCAATTTTTTTTTTTTTTATCATAGCCAATCAACCTAACCCGCACATCTTTGGACTGTGGGAGGAAACCGGAGCACCCGGAGAAAACCCACGCAAACACGTGGCATGGGCACCTACCCAAACTACATAAATGCACATAGCCCCGAACTGAGGGACAAAATCAAGGGCATAGATCAGCCCCAAAGGCCCTTCAGTGGAAATTCTGACCCTAGTTCTTTATAATCTCAATTTTTGTTTTTAAAATTTATTTCCTAGGAACACTATGGATGATTTAGAAGTCAATACATAAAATTGAACACGTACAGTGATACAGTAAATGCAGTCGGCCTACAAGCTGATCTTGAACCTCCTCGATCAGCAACTCTGAGGAATATGCAGTTGTTCTGCCAGCAGGTCACAAGACCCACAAAAAAGGGGTGTCTGCTGCTGTAGCCTGTGCAGAGGTTGGGATGTTTCTATTCAGGAGTGCCATCAATGGTGCAGGATTTTGCAGTTGATGGCATTTATTTTGATTAAGGCAAGACTGCCAGGCCTTTTGGTACTTAGACAATGAGTAGAATCTAGCAACAAAAACAAATAATACTGGAAATGCACAGCAGGTCAGTTAACATCTGTAAAAAGACAGGTTAGAACAGAAGAAATAGGAGCAGGAATAGGCCATTTGGCCCTTCGAGCCTGTTCCGCCATTCATCAAGATCATGGCTGATCTTCTACCGCAACTCCACCTACCCGCACTATCCCCATATCCCTTAATTCCCAAAAATTTATCGACCTCGGTCTTGACTATACTCAACAACTGAGCATCCACAGCTCTCTGGGGTAGAAAATTCCAAAGATTCACAACCCTTTGAGTGAAGAAATTTCTCCACGTCTCAGTCCTAAATGGCTGACTCCTTATTCTGTGACTGTGACCCCATGTTCTAGATTCCCCAGCCAGGGGAAACATTTTCCCAGCATTAACCCAGTCAAGCGTCTTAAGAATTTTGTATGTTTCAATGAGATCACCTCTCATTCTTCTAAACTCCAAGGAATATAGGCCCAATCTGCTCATTCTCTCCACATAGGACAGTCCCCCCATCCCAGGAATCAGTCTGGCGAAACTTCGTTGCACTCCCTCTAAGGCAAGTATGTCTTTCCTCAGGTAAGGAGACCAAAACTGAACACTTCACCAATGCCCTGTATAATTGTATTAAGACTTCTTTACTCTTGTACTCTAATCCCTTTGTAACAAAAGATAACGTACCATTTGCTTTCCTAATTCTGACATTTACAAGTGTGCACCCTTCATCAAAACAGAATGAAGGGTTACATACCTGAAACTTTTTTTCTCTTTCCAGATGCTAAATGACTTGCTTTGTATTTCCAACATTTTATTTTAGATTTCCAGCAATTGCTCTTAAGTGCATTTTTAAACTAATTAAAATGACTGTAGCTTTAGTTGGTGCATATTATAGGATCTACACCTTCTCAAAGTCCCATGTCTGCTCAATGTGTTTGACACTAAGTTTGGGGGAAAAAAAACATATGGAGACTCAACTCTTTAGGGTCCAGAAAGAAAAATGCGTGATCAAATACCAATGTTTTATTAGGCAATTACACAAATGGCTAATATTTTAGGGTTTCTGAACAAATGCAATTTCAATTGAACTCGTCTAGACCCTGGCCCATGGCTAGCTTTGCCTGCCTCTCGTATATACAGAAACCAGGAAATATTACATAGAATTCAGATCACTTTGCATATAAACCATAGACTTGACACCAATTTATATTTTGTACTGCTGTAAAAATCATTTCAAATAATATTAAGGCAAATACTGTTATCACTCAATTTTGAAGCACAAATGTGCTGCAATTGCTGCAATCCTCGCTGAGTGTCTGGTCAATGTTTCATCACCTCAGGCAAAACTGGTTGTATAATAGTTGAAATTCATACTCAAAAGTCATACATTCATTAAAATGTTTTAAAATAAAGCTGTATGTTAAAATGTCAGATGTACTCTTGTGCAATAATCAAACTCAAATAAACAAGTTTAATCATTCAAATTTGTTAGTTACTTTCAAAACTTGCATCCTCCATGGAGTTGAGTAAATCTTCCAACATTCTCAAACATTTAAAAATGGTAATTAATTACATTAATTAGGACACTACATAAGTAGATCTTTTTCAATCAGTGTAAATTTAAGGGAAATATTCTTACTTTGCTATTAATTGTCAGTTTGGCTCAGTGGTAGCATCCTTGACTCTTAGTTAGAAAGTGGTGAGTTCAAGCCCCATTCCAACTTGAGTACGTAATCTAGGCTGATACTCAGTGTAGTGCTGAGGAAGTGCTGCATTGTCAGAATTGCTGGCTTTCAGGTGAGACGTTATAAACTGAGGCTCTATCTGTCTGCTGAGATGGAAGTAAAATATCCCATTGCACTATTTGAAGAGGAGCCAACATTAATTTGTCAACCAACACCACCAAAAACAGATTAACTGGTGATTTATCTCATTGCTGTTTGTGGCATTTTGCTGTGCTTGCCTACATTACAACATTGCCAATTAGTCACTGTGAAATGTAGTCAATGAAGTGCTTTGGATGTCCTGAGGACATGAAGGGTACTATACAAATTTTATTTCTTTTCTATTGAAGATTCACAGTAATTTCTAAATGCTAGTGCCACACAATTTTGACTGTCAGCAGCCACTGTGACTACTATTAATCTGCATGCTACAATTAGGTCTACTAAACAATGATTAATTACTGATGATGTATTACCAAAGCACAGGAAAAGCTATGACATTTAACACCAAACAATTACAAAACACTGTAGGCCCAAATACAGCACTAGTTACCCTGTGCCCGTTATATTTTACTAGGTATACAGCAAATGTAAATACTGTTAAGACTGGTGCACAGAGGACATTATTCCAAGGAGGGACAACAAAAATGCAAACAGAAAAGTGGGATGATCCAGATTCCCTCCAAGGTTCTAGGTTTACCTCAATAAACAGTTAACCTTTTAGATGGATAGCACTGGATAATCCTAAAAGACCCCAAGTACTTCTGAATACAAACTTCTTTCCCAAAACCCACTGCTGTAAAGTCAGGAGCTGCAAGAGTGAAAATTTAGTTGTGCCTGATTAAAGCAGCCAAATGTATGTTAGTTCAGTTTTTTGCCTATATCGATGCTCATACTAGGTTTTTACATACACTGAATATAACATGAGTCACCATCAGGGTACAGGCTAATACTACCAATAATAATGAAAAGCAGAAAATATCTAACATGGAGGCAGTATTGCAAACGGACACTGGATGTAATGGCCTGGCTATGGTAATGGTACTGTCCATTTACCATGGCACCCATGGAAGAATGGTTATTTTGGCATTAACCTTACTTTTGATGTAATTAGCACAAAATGACATTTTCACTGATTAATTTGTCATAGACACCTCCGTAGCTAAAATAACAAAGCAAATTATTAGCTGGAAGACCATTTTCTTAGAACATAAATGAGCTAGTTGTTGGGAAAATAAGATACAAAATACATATTATAGGGCAACACATTATTTTCGACATAAATTATTTTTTTAAGCAGGCAAGCACTAGCTGGCACCTTTAAAATGGAAGGAATCAACTTAGGGTGGAGGACTGTGTGAACTATTTAGAATTACTATAGAGTTTTCTGACTAGGGTGTTGACAATTTTCCAAAGGATTCTGTTTGTAGGCAGATGTCTGGTGCCACATAGTGCATGACAAAACCAAACCACATGGGATATGTAATAATATAATGTTATTTAAAAATACAACACTTCACCCATCGTAAGCAGCCAGATTAATCTTCAACTGCTTTTAGACTGCCACATTAAACATTTTAGATTATACATCTTGCTGAAGTTAGCCTCTCATGAGGTTGGGTTAAATGACACTGCCCTTTGACCTTTGTGAATTCAGAGTCCTGTAGTCTCCACAAGGTCAGCCAGATCATCGGGCTGTTTTCCACTTATGCCCTCTATCAATAGTGACTGCAAACAGAGGGATAATCAGTTTCATCAGCCCTGGGGTCAGGCAGGTGACAATCAACGAACGATCAAAATAATAAGCTTCTCATGACTAGTAGTTTCCTGTAACCTCAGATAACTGGTGCAGTTCCTAAAATGGTTTCAGATTCCCAGTTTCGGGCCTGACTACTACAAACTCCTCTTGTATTACAACTGCACAAAACTGAACAGATTAAGAAAGAGATCAAGTGAAAAGCCTGGTGCATCATTGATATTTCTTTAACATTCCCTTTCATCAAAATGTTAACATTTAAAGAAAACATAAAATTTAAATGTAATTGAAAAATAACTGGCAATATTATGCACACACTAATGATGTGTACCAAGTGTGTTTCCATCTACATAACTTTTCCTTGAAGTTTTGCATCGGACTGCAATGTCATGTCCCAGGAAGGGTGAACAGTTTACATGTCCAACTATCAATTACTTCATACTGTGTGGGATCATGAAATAGATCTATTATCTAGGGTGCCACCAACCACTTCTGTGCTCCTGGGCTAAGGAAAAGGGAAAAAAATCAGCAATGGCTCCCATTCCTAATAATATTGATTCAGTAACTCTGTTGGGAAGTATGCGTTGTGTGTATGTGTTGTGTGGATGTTGGATAAAGACAGGATCAAGCTCATCTGTGATGCCCAACATGGTTGAATAACGAGTCAACACACTGGTCAGAGGTCATACGTGGAGAATGACTACTTGAACTACAGAGCAACTAGGATGTATGAATCTGGAGTGGGGAGGGGGAGTCTGGGAGATGGAGGAGGAGCATTATTCTGTGAGGTGCTGATGAACGAAACAGGCACCACAAACAATGTAAATTTTAATGAAAAATCTTACTCAATAGTTCAGGTTGCCTAGAGAAGTAAAAGTTTACAATTTTACACTAAATTATTTAAGTGGATTCGAGAAACTAATATAGCACTCTGACCACTAGACTGGTGTAACTACTGAAGACCCACTTCTGTAAATTAGCAGTTTATATCACACGTGTGATCTGTGGTTCATTGGATCATTTATCACCATTTATTTTTCACCTGGAAGTAATTTCTGTGGCAGTATATGACCTCAGGTCAGTTGGGAATCATGAACATCATCTTAAATTTACTGATTTTCTTTTGTTCCCAAACCATATTAATGTGTGGCATAAATCAGATAAACTCAGCAGTGGTTTCCATAAAAAATACATGATGATAGACGATGGTTTGTAAGGAAATAAATGAGTGTGATTTCAGTGCGTCAAAAACTTTCTCCCATTACTACAGTATTAGTTGCCAACCTCTTGATATCGGTGCCCATTCATGGGACAAGATTTCCTCTGTGCCATATGTGCACTCGCTATAACTGAGTTTTACGACTTTATTGCATTTCACTTGGTGCACAGAGGAAATCCAGTCATGTTTGATATTAATCACGTCATTAAAATCACTCTTTTTAGTGGTACTAGTAACTTTGATTTTTAAAAAATACTAATCTTTGAGAACCCTCAAGAGAAAGAGTGATTCATGCTCCAAACACTGTTCCAGGTTCTATGCTGCACCAGTTTCCCTGCTCATTCTTTGCCCTTGCTCACTGTAGATGTGGTTGCTGTATGGTTAACACAGTGGGAAATGGTTATTTGAGACCAATATTCAGGAGGGCAGGCTGTAGGAGCCAGAAGAGAGGTATTAAATTGGTTGGAAGGAGATTCGAGAGCAGCAGAAGAGAAAAGTTTGGAGTAAGATTTGAAACCGGATGGTGACCACTGAAGTGAAATTCTTTATGACCAAGAATATTTTATAAACATTTTTTTTTAAATTGAGAAACCTAAGTGAAGGTCAAAGCCTATAGTGCAGGACACCACTAAGGTTGGAAACTTTAGGAGAGATGGCAGGTAAATCTAGAGCAGTGGTTAGGCAATAACAAACTTGGGTTTCAAAAACCTGAAGATTCTACACAGAAGGAAATTGAGGGAAGTAGGGAGTTCTACAGCACATTCAAACTCAGTGGGTTACAAGGACTGAAGTAGGGTCACCAATAAAAGAAACAAAAAATGGAGAATAAACTCACACATATAGTACAATAAAAAGTGTGGAACAGATTCATAATTGTTTTTAACCAAATAGCGATTTTTGTGATACAACTCATCTTGTTGTAAAGTATGAGCAGGTGGGAAATTCTTCCAGTTTCTAATTTTAGATTTCTCATTTTACACTCACCTTGGCTTTTTCGGTACAATTACCAACACAAAAAATTACATACTTTAAATATTTTGATCTTGACTTTCAAAATATACCTTTAAAAAAATTACGGTTCATATATTATTCTCCACAGAAGCTGCAAATGTCACTGGAAACATAAAATAAAAAACTAACTGTAACAGTTAAGCTAGCTGTCATCACATGGTTAGAATGAATACCAGAATTCACCTTCCCACTGGTCTGATCTCATCCCTTAGGAACCTTTACCAATCTTTAATGTGGGTAGAAACAGCATATAACCAAGGTGAAAGCAGATGGATCCAGCGATACTGCATTTAAAAAGTGGCCCACTAGTATATTCTTTCCTTATAACAAGTTCCACCACTAATATTAAAGATTTTTGATTATTAGGTTGATTGTATTAACTCAAATCCCAAATAATTCACACTTGTAAACAAGATAATTCCATATTTTTTCAGGGTTGCAGAAATGAGCTTCAGTTAGTTGCATTGAAAGGAAGCCAGTACAAAGATGACTGAGAAAATGGCAAGATTATTTGAGCATCATACCTAAACTCTATATCTACAGTTTCCAATGGCAGTTTGCAGCAATATTTTTGCATTTCTAAAGGGCCCAGTAACTATTTCACAAGTTGATTTCTACAAGAACATTTTGTTTATTGATGTGCCTCAGAAATGTTCAGTTCCCACAATGCTGTGCAGTGATTTCTGGAACTTCCCGAGAACAATGTAATTGGGCCTGTGTCTGTGTAGGCAAAGGCTCAGTGCAACAATGCAAATGAGGTTGGAGAGGGTATTTCTGACCTGCAGTCTCAATTTCCTCTCACTGTACCCGTAGGGCACCCAAAGAGAGAGGTGTCCCGATAAAGATTAGCGATGGGGCCAGCACCAGGACCCCCCTGCAGACTAAGCTCAAAGATAAGGATGCACAATTTCAGTTGAGGTAAATTTAAGTAATGCCCCCAAATATGATCTTCAGGCCTTAGGGTCTAGAAGCAGTCAGAAGGCCAAGATGCCAATAGCATAAATCTGAGGCCTGTAGCTACTCTGCTGTTACTGACCCCGCCCTCCAGCGCAAGGCCCTGCCAGGGGTTCATGCTGGCCCTGGCCTAAAAATCTGGTCGAACCCTTCCCTTCTGGTGCAATGCAACTCCAATATACTGCACTTGTCAGGGGCTTGGAGGGGAAAATCGGCCCATTATCCAGAGCTGCTCAAGTAGAACTTTCTGAACAGAAGTAACAGGATCCTCTTAAATATGGCTCTTGTATTTCATAGGATATACAGCACAGAAACAGGCCACTTGGCCCAACCAGTCCATACCAGCATTTATGCTCCACTCGAGCCTCCTCCCATCTTTCCTCATCTAAATATCAGCATAACCATCTATTCCCTTCTCCCTCAGATTCATATCTAGCCTCCCCTTAAATGCATCTATACTATTTGCTTCAACATAAATACTGTGGCAACAAGAGCAGGTCAGAGGCTAGGTATTCTGCGGCGAGTGTCTCACCTCCTGACTCCCCAAAACTTTTCTACCATCTACAAGGCACAAGTAAGGAGTGTGATTTATTTTTTACTCGTTTTTATGGGATATGGGCGTCGCTGGCAAGGCCAGCATTTATTGCCCATCCCTAATTGCCCTTGAGAAGGTGGTGGTGAGCCGCCGCCTTGAACCGCTGCAGTCCGCATGGTGAAGGTACTCCCACAGTGCTGTTAGGGAGGGAATTCCAGGATTTTGACCCAGTGACGATGAAGGATCGGTGATATACTTCCAAGTCAGGATGGTGTGCGACTTGGAGGGGAACTTGGAGGTGGTGGTGTTCCCATACACCTGCTGTCCTTGTCCTTCTAGGTGGAAGGGGTCACAGGTTTGGGAGGTACTGCCGAAGAAGCCTTGGCGAGTTGCTGCAGTGCATTTTGTAGATGGTACACACTGCAGCCACGGTACGCTGGTGGTGGAGGAAGTGAATGTTTAAGGTGGTGGATGGGGTGCCAATCAAGCGGGCTGCTTTTTCCTGGATGGTGTCGAGCTTCTTGCTTGTTGGAGATAGTCATTGCCTGGCACTTCTGTGGCACGAATGTTACCTGCCACTTATCAGCCCAAGCCTGAACGTTGTCCAGGTCTTGTTGCATGCGGGCGTGGACTGCTTCATTATCTGAGGAGTTGTGAATGGTGCTGAACACTGTGCAGTCATCAGTGAACATCCCCATTTCTGACCTTATGTTGGAGGGAAGATCATTGATGAAGCAGCTGAAGATGGTTGAACCTAGGACACTGCCCTGAGGAACTCTTGCAGCAATATCCTGGAGCTGTGATGATGATTGACCTTCAACCACCACAACCATCTTCCTTTTTGCTAGGTATGACTCGAGCCAGTGGAGCGTTTCTCCCCCGATTCCCATTGACTTCAATTTTACTAGGGCTGGAATACTCTCCACTTGCCTGGATGAGTGCAGCTCCAACAACACTCCCTGTGGTAGTGAGTTCCACATTCTCACAACTCTCTGGGTAAAGAAGTTCCTTCTGAATTCCCCATTTGATTTCTTGGTGATTAGCTATAAATGATGGCCTCTAGGCCCTAAGCTCTGGAATTCCCTCCCTAAACCTCTCCACCTCCCTCTCTTCCTTAAAACCCACCACTTTGACCAAGCTTTTAGTCACCATCCTAACATCTGCTTCTTTGGCTGTGTTAATTTTTATCTGATTTCACTGCTGTGAAGTACCTCGAGACGTTTTCCTACATTAAAGGCGCTACATAATTGCAAGTAGTAGTTGTTGCAACTTCCTCCTGCATTTTGTGCATTATCCTCTCCCTTTACCACACCACTGGCCATGTTTCACAAAACAGGAGAGTCCCAATTAATTGACCTTAGCTGGGTCACCAGTCGAAACATGATCGGCCTCAGCTCCTCTAGACTAGGGAGGGAAAAACTGGCCAGGGCTCTCACTCTAGATCACTATTCGGTGATTCCTGTAGAAGTGCATGCATATGGACACTGTAGGTGTACTGGAATGGATCTGGCTTTGATGCCCGCCCCACCCACAGTCAGAAAGCCCACCTGATAACTACATCACTAATTTCCATAGGGGTGCTCCCGATCTCCTGCCATTTCTCCAGGGTTTCCAGCGTTCCTCCACCAAAGTTATGGCGGGAGAGTGGGAAACTCCCACAGAAGCTTTACCCACTGTTGTTTAAGCTTACATATATAAAATGGCCACTTGGGCAAGTAAGCAGAGGATGCCCAGTGTCCGTGGAACTGCGCCCCAGCTAGGAATCAACACTAATAAAAGGAAGGAAAAAACAAACACTATTTCCTGATCTTCTATAATCTGTTACCAATTTATCCTTGAAAAGGAACAATGTAGTCTTTCACATTCATTTGGAATGGCTTAAAATTGTAAGTCATTTGATGTGAGCTGTTTCCCTCTTTTTAACCATTAATCATACAGCCAACATCCCCTGATGTTGACAGCCTTCCAAGCTTCTTTGGCCAAGTCAGACACAATGTAGCTGTGAAAATAACTATGTATAATCCAACACCAGTTACATTCAGTGAGCCCACAAGAACAGCTGGCGTGGCAAATGGCCTCAGTACATTGTGCAGTAGGGGGTGCCCTTCTGCAAATGTGATTTTGGTCCAGTGCTGAGCCCAAATAAAAGTTTTACTCATCATCCAATTAGAGCTATGTGTGATCAGAAACTGTTTGATGCAGACATTGGCTGTTAAATGTGGATAATGTTCAATTTGCCCACTCCTGTCATCTTTGATAAATACAAAAATTCCCTCTGCATTTTGCCAGTATTTTCCCCTTAGATTACAAAGCTGATGTAATTAATGAAGCTCATAGATGTTAAACATGCGCAGTAATTTTCACATCTGCTTCTGTCAGCAAAATAAATGAACTGTAAGTCACATTATAGATCAGCTTGCTTTCTACGTATCTAGTTTCTTGGAATTTTGCCGCAGGAGAAGAGTAATTATTAATCAACCAAACTTAGCTACACACGTTACAATAGGCACAAAAAGACATGTAACAAAATAGCTGTGCTAGTATGTTACTGAACCGTAACAACATTCAGAAGCAGAACCGATATTCTCATGCTGAAAACAAGACTTCTGCAATAGTTAATTTTTTGAAACATTTAAATATCTTTGAATGATGCACTGTACAATTTATTATAGACTCTTAGTCAGTAACATTCTGGGCACCTACTGAATCTTAATATTAGCAGCAGCATTTTTGTCTCTCAGGCAGGACAGATGGGAAAAATCCATGCACTGCTCTTAACAGTACTGTAGTAATATTTAACAGACTGATTAGTCCAATATCCTTCTCATAAAACTGAGCAAGTCCGAGTGATCAACACGGCAAACATACAGGAATTCTTAAGGCAAATTTTTCTTTTGGCTGAAGTGGTAGGACCTCTACTTGCTCCAGGCCTCTGCTCCGGTGCCTGCTGGAATCAGAATTGAGAGATTAATTTTGGCAGGCTCGGCATTGCCTGGTTCGGGTGGGGCTCCTGCTTCTATTGCTTATGTTCTTATGGGGGGGGGGGGGGTGCTGCAGTGCTTGCCACAGTGTAGTGTGGCTCTGGTAGAAGTTTTTTTTTAAAAAGCTGCCACCTGGCCTGGTGCCATGATTGCACTACAATCGATTACTAGGCAGAGCATTAAGACAAATGATGGGAATTCTGATGTATGATATATTCTCCTCATTTGCATCTCATTACAATACTCCTGCTCACATTAGGGCAGATGTAATGTACACCCAATTCCACTTCTGGCAGGGAATTGCAGACGTGGCATCAGAACTGATGGAACAGCTCCCTGTCCAATGTTTCTCTCCTTCCTGCCAAAATCAAGCAGAATGAGGGAGAAAACTCTTCCTGTCTGGGCAGTTAGTTATTCTTGCCATGTTATTTGCCACAGGGGAATCACAGCCGAGTCCCATCCTGTTGTCATCTGACATCCACATTAGTAGAGTTCCAGCAGGAGTCAATGAATGTTAATCAGGGATAGCAACCCATAGCTGATTTATTTCTCTCTTAGACTGGGAATAAGGAAAGGACACATGATAAAACTTCAAAAGGAATTGAGGAGCAGAGAAATTTGGTATTCCGATATACAAATCTTCAAGTAGGAGGATAAGCTGATAACCACAGCCTCTGACTCAGGGGTGTGTGTCTGCCATATTCCCATGTGGTACCTTATCAAAGGCTTTCTTAAAATCCATGCACTCTACATCCATTGCATTTCCCTTATCTACCATGTCTGTTACTTCTTCAAAGAATTCTATGAGTTTTGTCAAGCACAATCATCCATTTTGAAATGGCTACTTCTAACTAGTTTTCATCTAGAAGCATGGTAATTTCATGTTTAATTAAAGACTCTAAAAATTTCCCTAGCACAGACGTTAAACTAACTAGTCTGTAAATACCTGGATTAATGGCTCCTTTTTTAAAATGTTTATATTAGCCACTCTCCAGTCCTCCGGCACTCATCCACACTCAGTAGAGCCCTTGTATAATTTCTATGGCCTTAGCAACTTCCTCCTCATCTCCGCAAGGATCCTACAATGTATCCAGTCAGGTCGTGACACTTCATCTTTCAACTTATTTAAGATTTTTCTTTTATCCATCATAATATCATTTATGTTGCTCCCAACCACTTCAGGATACGCCTCCTCCTCGATATCCTCTTTAGCAGAGTCCAATGCAAAGTACTTAACAAATACCTCCACCATTTTTTGATCATCTTCGACAATTTAACAATCCTCTCCTCTCAAGGTTCCCACCTAGATATTAACAATTCTCTTTTTATTGATATGCTTGTAAAATACTTTACTATTTCTTTCAATGTTTTTTGAAATGTTTTCTTCATACTCCCTCTTTCCTTACCCCACTCAACCTCTTATTTTCTCATATTTTAATTTGCTTTGTTCATTATTCTACTAATAGTCCTTAGAAGTCCTCTTCTTCAATTCTAACTGGTTTCAAAACTCAAAGGCCTAGAAATTCATTAAGGCGCCGGCAGCTTTGCGGCCAGTTACCGCCTAAAGAGGGCTTCTGCGCCAATACAGGAGGTTGCGCTGATATTCAGCGCAGCGGTAATGGCGGCGGTAGCCGTTAGCGCTGCGCCGGCACCGATGACGTCATCGGTGTGTGCAGTGCCCCGGTTCCGCCCCGATCCCCATATTTAGTTGCGGCCGCCTCTTCCGCAGCGGCCGCAAACAGCGACCAGAAAACGGGGCCGTACTGTAGCCTTAGTGGGGCGCTTTAAGGTGGAGGTGCGGCCGGCCGCTTTTTCGCCGGCCGCCTGCCCGCACCTCCTTCCCCGGCCTCCTCCACCCCCCCCCCCCGCGGCATTGCCGGCTGCTTTCCGCGAACCCAGCACTTCTCCATGGTGCCGGGCTCATTTGCCGGCACTATCCAGCGGCGATCTCCCCGTGGCAGGCACCTCCCCCTTAAGAGAAGGAGAAGGCCTGCAGTACCGCAGCCTGCCGCTCCGCAGCGGGTGGCGCAGCGGCGCCTAGAGCGCTGAAATTCAGTTTCAGCGCCCCAAGCGGGGGCGGGCACACCCTGGAATAGCGCCCGGTTCCGACTTGGGGCGCAAAAACTGAATATCTGACGGTCGCAACTGGCTCCGCGCCCAGCGCTAACTTTTGGGCGCTTGCCAGCTGGCGGGGCCATAGTGAATTTCTAGGCCAAAGTATTAATAGTTCCCTATTTTTTTAATGGAATATACTTACTCTATTTTTTCAATCTGTGTGTGCCAATTTCTCCCTCTACCTCATCTCAGCTAGCTCACTCATTTTTCCAAAATCTGCCCTAATCCAATCTGGTGTTCTAGTTTTTGTACTGATTCTTTCCTTTTCTAGTTGGATCTGAAACCTCACCATATTGTGGTCACTACACCCGAGGTGCTCACCCTCATTTAGCTCATTTCCTTGATCTATTTTATTACTCAGATCCGGATTTAGCAACACTCCTTGCCCTTGTAGGCCTACTAACATATTGCTTGAAGAACAGGTCCTGTACACAATTTAGGAACTCTAGTCCCTTTTCTCCATTTAATCCCTCTTTGTCCTAACCAATAAGTGGACAATTAAAATCTCCCAGGACAATAATTTTGCTATTCCTACTCATCTCTCCAATTGGTCTGCAGATTTCCTCTTCCATTGCCTGCCCAGATTTTCAAGCACTGTAATCCACCCCTATTAATGTCTTTTTTCTTTGAGCTCCAGCGACATTGTGCCCCTTCCTTGTCTACAGTACTTATTCCCTCTTTTACAATATTGCCACTCCACCTCCTTGATCATCTTTTTTTAATCCGTCTTAAGCATATAATATCTCCATATGTTTATTTTCTATTCTTGTCCAGTTCGCAGCAAGGTTTCTGTGAATGCTATTAAATCTAATTCTTCCTGTAAAATAATTGTTTCCAGTTCCCTCACTTTATTTCCCACACTCTGCCCATTGTAATTCGTGCATTTTAATCTTTTATTGCTTTAAAAAGAAATTACTCCTTTTCCCAAGAATTTTTTGTCTAAGTTAACCCCTGCCTATACTTCAGTCTTTTCACCATTTATAACCCCTCCATTTCCTCTACTCCATATCCCTCATGGTAATTTGTTTTCTGTATGAATATAATCTATTTCTCCCTTCACTAATAACTGAATCTTGCAGGTTTTATTATCCCAGCCCACTTTCTCCTCGTTTAAATGTTTCATAACTTCCCTATTTAACTATTTTTCCAGTACATTAGCACTTGCCTGTTCAGGCGAATCACTCTTCTTGACACCACAACTTTAGACATTTCCCTAATGTTACAGTCCTTCCCTATTCTAGCAGATGGCTAGGAAAGTAATCCTGAGATTACCAGTAGGAAGTTCTGCTCCTAAACTTGTTTCCTAATCTCTTACATTTCAGGCCTTTCATTACTTTGGTCATTAGCTCCCACTTGGATCATGACTGGTTCCTCTCCCTCTGCCTTGCAATATGTCCCTTGACCAAACACCTGGGAGACAACAATGCATCCAGAACTGTTGGTATGGACTAGAAAGGATCGCACCAGTCTGTCACTGCTACATTTATAGCTATGTTGCTAACCTCTCCCTTGAGCCATCTCTTGTGACAAAAGCATGGTTGAGGGTTTCAGTTGCAGATGAGCTGAGGCAGGAGCAGGCGATGTTATAGGGCTGGAAGTAGGTGGCCTTTGTGATGGAGAATTTTTGGGGTCAGAAGTTCAGGTCAGGGTAAATAGGATGCTGAGATTGCTAACAGTCTGTTTGAATATGAAACAGAGGTGGGTAAAGGGGATGGAATTGGTGGCGAGGGTATGGAGTTTATGGCAGGGGCCAGAGATGGTAGCTTTGGTCTTCTTAATAGTTAAGTTGGAGAAAATTGCAGCTCTTGCAGAACTGGGCGTTGGACAAGCAACCTGACAGCACAGAGAGGTAGTGAATAGAGCTGGGTGTCATCACATGGAAGCTTACCCCACATCTTTAAATGATGTCATCAAGGGAAAGCAAGTAGATGAGGAAGCGAAGGAGGCCAATTATAGATCGGGGGCTTCAAGAGAAGCCATTGCTGGAAGTGCTCTATCTACAACTGGATAGGTAAGAGGGCAATTTCAATAAGCCAGATTACGGAGATGGGCTGGACGTAGGTGGCCTTTGTGATGGAAGAGGATGGTGTGTTCAACCATGTCAAAGACTGCAGAAAGGTTGAGAATAACAAAGAGGGATAATGCACCATGGCCACATTCACAGGAGGGTGTCATTTGTGACTTTAATTAGGACTGGTTCATTGCTGTGGCAAACGCAGAAACCTGATGGGAGAGATTCAAACAAGATGGGTCATTCCAGATGGATGAACAAAGATGAAAGAAATCATCTTTTACATAACAGCTGAAGGGGCAGATGGAGCCTCAGTTTAATGTCTCATCCAAAAGGCAGCACCGCCAATAGCGTTGCACACTCTTAGCATTATACTGAAGTGTCAGCCTAACTTATGTGCTCAAGTGTCTGAAGTGGGGCTTGAACCCATGACCTTCTGACTCAGAGCTGGATTTTCTGTCCAGAGGCGGGTTCTCGGCGGTTTAGATGTTTGGCGGATTCCGGTCCCGCTGTCGGTTCCAGCCACTCTGCGATAACGATTTTGTGTAGATTGGGCTTATTAAGCCCACTGTGCACATTACCCGGCCCAATCAGTGGGTGCAGGTCTGTTGATCTCCTGTGATGACGCGTTTGAAGCTGAGGTCAGTACGAGGCCTATCTTTACACACACCTGGGTCCAGTGTAGGAAGAGGTTCAATGATCTCCTACGTTCAGCAAAAGTGAGTATAAAAGCACACTTAGCTTCATTCTGCCATGCCTGCCTTCACATCACCATCACTCTGCATTGCCAACCCTACCCCTGCACATCCTAACTCACCCCATCCCTGCCTCCCTATCGACAGAATCACCCCTCACACTCACTCGCAATGTTATGCAATGACAACTACTAACAACTCACAAGGAGGTAACTTTGTATTGGCAGCTCACTCCATCATAGACTCCCTCTAAACATCTATCCTATCCATTTTTTACTCTCATTCCATCACTCTCACCAAAACTGCACTTCTGCCCCTCATTGCAGAAAAAGAGAGCTCACAAGGAGAGGGAGAGAACAGGAGGAGGACCACCATCCATGGCACAGCTCACCCACGTTGAGGAGGCAGCTCTGGACATTGTTGGAGGTGCTGAGGCACTTGAAGTGGGGGACGGAGAGATGGGCTCAGTAGAATAACCTGGAGACAGAATTATTTTCCAACTATTTGATTTGGCATTCATGAGTGACTCATGTGGAATATGATGTTCATAGAAATTCAGTGCTCATCATGTGCACAATGGGATGTGTCTGCAACCTACATATCACATGTCTAAATCATGTCTTTACTCTCCCACAGGACCATCAAAACCCCCCCTCCCTACTGTCAAGGAGGAAGAGCAGGAGGACTCCTCAGAGGAACATTCAGCCTCTGCGGGAGCAGCGTCAGCAGAAATGAGCGCACCCAGCATCAGCGCAGAGATGCACACCTTGGTGGGTCCAATGTGAGATAGAGTAGTGTCACCTGGTGTCTTGCAACTCACAAGTGAGCAAGAGCAGATGGCGGAGACAGGGATAGCAGTGCAGAGTCCTCGTTGGAGGCCGCAGGATGCTCCTAGCATTGCTGAGCTGCATGTAAATGCTGAGCCTCAGGGGCCATCCAGAAAGAGCAGTCCTGGAGCTTCAGGGGCAAATGAAGGAGGCTCTGACTGGGTTAACAACCACTGTGGCTGCAAGTATGCAGAGAATGGAGGAGTCCATCTCAAATATGAGCAGCGCCATGGTGCAGGCACTGGCAAACGTAGGTCCCGCCATGGAAAGGATGGCAACCTTTGCAGGACATAAGTCGCCAAACTCAGAACATGGTTACGCTTCTAAATAGATGGTCAGCTATGGACGATAGATGGGCATCTATCGAGGAGAGAAACCAAAGGTTCATGGATGTCCTTGGTATGAGGAATGTCAACACAGACACAGGTCCTCATGGCCTCACTGATGTGCAGCAAGATGCTCTGCAGCTACTTCCTAGAAGAGAAGTGCGGGTGGCCCATGAGAGGGATGGTGGTGGGAGGGGACATGGAAGTGGGGGCTCATCTCCAAGTGCTCACACTGTCATCCCATTGCCAACCCCTCAGTCAGAGTCCCAGATGCCTCCCTCAACAGAGGTGGCTGAGTCTGCCCCTGCACAGCCACAGGAGGAGCAGACTTTGGCGGGGCCCTCACAGACTCCAAAACCCAGAGGATGACCGCCAAAGGTGTCTAAGCAGGCGCAGCAGGGAAGTGAGCAGGCTGCCTCTGCATCTGCTGAAGCCACAGGGGGAGCACCACGTAGATGCACACGTAAGAGAAAGCTAACACAAATAGTCACAATGGTAGTCACTTGGATGTTTTCATATAAATCTATGTTACGTTTGGGTTCTTTTATTTTATTGTATTAAAGTAATGTCATGTGAATGTTTCAATGTGTTGCCCTATGTGTGCTCACAATTGGAAGTGGCACAGTGCGAGGTGAGGATGTCCTTCATCTGTAGCAATGGTGGTGAAAGTGCTAGGAATGCACGGTTCATTGTAGGGATGCTCTATGGTGTGGAAGTGGGGTCATGCAAACCTTCATGTGTTAACTATGGCTCAGTTGGTAGCACACTCACCTCTGAGTCAGGAGGTTGTGGGTTCAAGTCCCATCCCAGGGACTTGAGCACATAAAGTTAGGCTGACAATCCAGTGCAGTGCTGAGGGAGTGCTGCACTGGCAGCGGTGCCATCTTTCAGATGAGATGTTAAACCGAGGCCCTGTCTGCTCTCTCAGGTGGACGTAAAAGATCCCACGGCACTATTTCGAAGAAGAGCAGGGGAGTTATCCCCGGTGTCCTGGCCAATATTTATCCCTCAACCAACGTAACAAAAACAGATTATCTGGTCATTATCACATTGCTGTTTGTGGGACCTTGCTGTGCACAAATTGGCTGCCGCGTTGCCCACATTACAACAGCAACTCCACTTCAAAAGTACTTCATTGACTGTAAAGCACTTTGAGACGTCCAGTGGTCGTGAAAGGCGCTATATAAATGCAAGTCTTTCTTTCTTTCATTTGCATGTGGCAGCCACATGTCCGTGCTGCCTAAAGTTAGGTGAACCTGCCATGGATTAGGCCATCCCTTGCCTCACGGGCAGCAAAGTGCTTGCGTGCTGGTCGCATTGGGTCAGCCATCTCCTCCAGGTGTTCCAAATCTGCAGCCTCATTCGGGTCTTCCTCTGAAGAGGCTGTGCGCTCTGTGACTTGTTCCTCAGGCAGCACTAATCCCTGCTGCAGTGCAATGTTTTGCAGGGCACAGCAGACCACGATGATTCTCGAGACCCTGGCTGGTGTGTACTGTAGTGCTCCACCAGATCTGTCCAGGCATCTGAAGATAATTTTGAGCAACCCTATTGTTTGCTCTATGACACTTCTGGTGGAAATGTGGCTTTGATTGCAGCACTCCTCAGCTTCGTTTGATGGCCTCCTCATCGGTGTCATTAGACATGTCTTCAGGGGACAGCCCTCGTCTCCAAGGAGCAAGCTGGAAAGTTCATTTGGTGGAGTGAAGAGCTGAGGGACAGTGGATTGGCGCAGGATGCAAGAGTCATGGCAGTTGCCAGGGAACTTGGCGCACACATGCATGATGCTCTTCCTATGGTTGCACACCAGCTGCACGTTAAGGGAGTGGAAGCCCTTGCGGCTGACAAATACTGCTGGGCTCTGATGGCCACATGGGTGCAATCGATGACGCCCCGCACCCGTGGAAAGCCAGCCAGATTGACAAAGCCCAGCGCCCACACGGTAACACTTGCTTCATCAGTTGAAAAGTGGATGTAATTGGCGGACTTGTCAAAGAGGGCATCGGTAACCTGCGTGATGCATCTGTGGGCGGCCGACTGGGAGATGCCGCTAATGTCTGCTGCCGATCCCTGGAAGGAGCCTGGTGCAAAGTTGTTGAGGGCGGTGGTGGCTTTGACAGCCACTGGTAAGGCGTGTCCACCCACTCCTCTGGGCTCCAGGTCTTGTTCCAGCATTGTGCAGGTGTCTGCGACCACCTGTCGCGAAAGTCTCAGCTTCCTTTGGCACTGTTGCTCAGTCATGTTGAGGAAGCTCATCCTCTGCCTGTAAACCCTGTGCTGGGGGTATCTCCTGCAGCGTGGGCCAGCCTAGCGCTGATGGACTCCGCCCTGTGCAGCATCAGCTGGTTGAGGAGAAGGTTGGCGCTCTTGTTGTTGGTGATGCTGGTGTGCCTGGTTCTGCTGCTGCCGGCTGATCCTCTTCCGATTCTGAGGACCAGGATGAGAGAGTATAAATTGTTCCCATTCTGCTGTTATCTATGGCAGTTGAGGATGAGATGTTATCAGCAGTAAGTCAATGGGGAGAGAGGTTATTCCAAGGAGGTGACAGTGCATATATAGAGTTCACAACACACACCGACAACCTTAATACAGCTCAAAGGTGTCCTCCAAATCATGAAATCAGCAACTTCTGGCATTTGAAAGCGAACTGATGAGAGGATCGGTTTTATGCAGCAGTTGCAGCTGTGAACTATTCAGCTTGTTAGAAGACCCGACACACTCAGCTGGCGTGTTTGCCGAACGACGTGAAACACGTTGAAAATGTGTGATAATAGAAAAGCCTGGCAAAATAGCAGTTAACAAGGAGTTAACAAGCTGTTAGCTACCTTAAGTGCCGCTTGGTGTCGGGTCTGTTCTGAAGTCGCAGGCCCAACACTTTGGAAACTGGCACAGAGGCAGGTTCCCAACCCGCTGTCAATCATTTTGAATTTAACAGCTGACCCGCCTCTGAACCCGCCCTCTGAGCATCGGCAAAATCACAGCCAGAAAGTAAGAGTGCTACCAGTGAGCCACGGCTGACACCTGGTCTCTCTCATCCATAGTTATCTTGGGATTCAGTGCTCCCAATACCATGACCAACCATATATTATAAATAGGGGGAGAAATTCGGTATCGCCCTGTTTGGGGCGTAATTATCGGCCGGGCGCAAAGTTTAGCACCTGGCGCTAATTATTGCCTCTGACTGCAAACTTGGCTTCTATCGCCCTGGAGGTGATTGGAGCGCTAAATCAGGCGTTGCACACCTCTCTTAAGGCGTTAACACCGAGGAGCGAGACGCTACCTCAGGTGATGTCAGTCAGCAATAGAATACAGACACAATGGCGCCGGCCAGTTCTTAAAGAGGAGGATCGATCTTGTTCTCCATCCACACCCTGCTCATTGCAGCCTTGAATCTCGGCCTGGAGAGACCTGTACATCAAATCTGCTGGAAAGAACAATGGAGAGGCCCAGGGAAAGAGCTCAGGGTGCAGCCCCCATAGTCTCCTAAATCGATGCAAGGAAGGTCAAATCAAAATTAACCTGCAAAGTACTGCTCGGTACCCAAAACTCCTTCACACAGCGTTGAATCTCTCAAGTCTCTCTCTCTCTCTCTCTCTCTCTCTCTCTCTCAGAATGCGTGGTGCAAAAATGTCGCTGAAAAAAAGGCAGGAAGCGGTCGCCTTTAAATAGCGCTCCCCCAGTCCCTTCCCGACTGCAAAATGTTCCCCTCAATCTGTCGTTGCTAGCGGCAGGCGGTAAGGTAGGGGGCGCCACTCAATATCCGGTCCGGAGCGCTACCTGGGCATGGCACGCTCAACTGACGTCACGATCTGCAGGCGCAGGAGATCATGGCGGTAGTGTTTAGTGCTGCCACAAAATGTCTGGTCAATTTCGCGAGCGATGCAAACATCCCTCTTAGAGCGCTAGCGGGAGGTGCAATGCAACCAAATTTTCATATATTAAATACCCTGCCAAGATAAGTCTGTCACCAGCGTTAGAGATGGACTTGACGCAATTAGAATGAAGACTATATTGAGCAAGGACCACAAACTCATGTTGCTGCAGAATATTAGATCACTACCTCTTGAAACAGAAAAAACATGTCAGCTTTTGAAGTACCAGCAAGTGAACTACTACAGCCTCTGAATTAGAATCTGATCTAAGCATTCCATTACATTCCATGTCATTGCCTGCTGGATTGTGAAACTCTTGTTTATTAGGGGAAACTGGAAATAAAAACAAATGCTAAAACAGTCTGCACTTGTGGCAACATACTGCCCATGCACGGGCACACACATCAACAAATGTAGCACATTTTAATAGTGTTTCACCACATTTTATTGCTCCATCCAATCTGACAGATGCAGCTGAAGCGCTGTGATCAAAATTGGCAAAACTACTGTAAGGAAAGAGGAGGCTGCTGCAGGAAGTCATAGGCTGGCAGTGTCATATTTGTGTGTCCATATCAATTTGGTAGCAAAGATTCTCCCCTTACCCCCACCCCTTGTTTATTGCTGAATGTTGAACCATAATCATGGCATTAAAATACTAAAAATGCCTGTAAACTATTCTAGTCATAACAACGTATGGCAGTGCGCGAGTGGAGTGGGATAATCCTGGAGGGTATCCAGGCTGCTTTCTGCATAATTTACTCTTATCAGATTCCAATCTAAAAGACCAAGCTTTGAGCATGAAAAGGATGTTTGCAATGCAACAATGAATACCCAAATAATTTACATTTGCTCCATCTTCAAATTAAATTCTAGACCGAATAATAGGGTATAACTTTTACATTTCATCTTCAAGCTTGAAAATAAGATGCAAATGTACTGTGTACTATCAAAAAATAAACTTTGTTACAGTTAATCATGTCATCGGAGATGTTTGAAGCCTTACTATGGTAAATATACCATAATTATATAATTTATATAGACAGGGAGAGAGAAAAAAAAGAAAGCAAGAGAGATAAAGAAAGAAACAAAGAAAGAAAAAGGAGATTTGAAAACTATTTCATACTAGACCAAGACAGTAGAGGAACATCGGTTCAAACTAGCAAAATGCAAATTTAGGACTAATGATGTTTAGGGTCTTTGCTTTGTCGATTGCTGCTTCAAGTGATTGGACATGTTGAGCTTTGAGATCACCATCTCTATGGCCGCGAATCTGCCGGCGCTCAGAGGGCGGTTTTGGAGGCAGGTCAAAGGTTAAAATCGTTATGATTAACAGCGGGTAGGAAACCCGTTGTCAACCCACCTCCACGCGAATCTCCCAGGTGTCGGGTCTGTCAGCGGAGAACTGACCTGACACCAAGCAGCAGGGAATACAATTTATATAATTAAATGGCTTATTAAGATCCAATTTAGAGCTATTTTGAGGCTTCCTTCCAATTTTACGTTCTCCCCCACGGGTTACCCGCTTTGAGTTTGCCCTGATGTTTCTGATAAGATGACAGCTGCAGAAGTGGTGTAAAGGATGTCATGTTGCAGATGGTCAGTTTCAGAGTGCAGAAACTGTTGGTTACTGCATTTGTAAGACATATAGAGATTTCTTTAGCTTGCCAACTGTATGTCCCAGTGCCACCTCATTGGAACAACCTCTTTCACCATTGACAGATCGCTTCTGTCATCTCACCTGCAGCTGGCATCTATTGCAGTAACATCGGTGCTCTTGAAAAAAATCAGACCTTGGTCCTCTGAATCCTTCCACGATCAGCCCCAACACCAACATCACCAGGTACACCAATATCACCAACCTTCTCCGCCATCACCTGATGCCGCACAGGACACAGGGCATCAGCCCCTGACAACATTGCTGCTCAGGAGGCCAGCGATAGCATCACCATGGTCAGATTTACTTCACTTGACACTGTTAAACCTGGCTGCCATATGATGCGCCAGGTTGACACCACCCCACACCAGCGCCGTGAAGCATCCCTTTAATGTCTAAACCATTCCATGCTCACACATCACTATAGCAGGGGTGGGGGGGGGTGTAAGTTATGTCTGAACATTCACTGGCACTCAGTAAGACACTCCTCAAGATGCGCACAGATCTGGCCAATAAGGGGCAGTGTTGGAAAAATAGATTTCACTGTATGACAACACATTACCAGAAACTTCACATGGACATTGGCTAAACCTCTCCAGTATCTACCCTTGTGTGTTGTTAGTTGGTATGCTTGCAGTAGGATGAGGGTGAGTGTGAGGGGTGGCTAGTGAGATGGGGAAGTGATAAAGTAGATAGAGAGGGAGGTGCAAGGTAAGTTGGCGTGAGTAAGGATGTGCAGGAGAAGGGTAGGGAAGGCAGAGTGATGGGGATGTGTTGAGTGGCACAGCAGGGTGAGTTTGAGTTTGGCATTGCAGTAACGTTTCGTGATTCACTGAGATCATTGAAAGGTTAGCACCACTGCAGCCAGGGACCCCTGACGACATCCCTGCTTTTGCCCTCCTGTGCAATGTGCAACCTAGCTACGTTGGTGTCCTGGGGAGGTCTCTTCCGCCCTTGGAAGGGAAGAGAACCTCCCTGCGTGCTATGACTCCCTCCATAAGCAAACTAATGTGTCTATTCTTTTCTTCATTACTTTTTTAATTTGGTTCTTTGCTGCAGAAAAAAAGTGAAATAAATTCCACATGGAAAGCTGCAAAGAAAGTAGCTTAAGATCTAAAAAATAGATTATAGAGAAACATAATACAAAATACTGAAGATGAAATAAATCTGAAACTATAACCTGACGAGTACTTTTTAGTGTCATAAGGTTTACCATTGCTTTAGTGTTCTCCATTGTAGCACTGTTTTGCTCATTGAATGTTCATTTTATTGCTTCTGAAGTCCCTTTGAAATCTGGGAGTTCTTGGCCGCATTGCTATTTTGTTTCAAAACATCCCTGATCAAAATAAATCAAACTGAGAGACTGAGAGGAGCAATCTGAGCTCGTACAAGAGAGACATTAATATGAAGATATTAATAACATAAAACACACAAAGAAGAAATTGAGAGGTGGAGGTGCGGTCATTGATGTCTATTGCAGATACAATAGAGTAAAGTGTTGCCATGACAACTCAGGCTGCATCCCAAAACTCTTTACTTGTGCTTACTCTAAATGTCAGCTTCCATAGCCAAGCCAGCAAAACTCGACCCTATGATGAAATATCTGGGATTGAACTGCCATAGGGAAAACAATAAACCCTTCTGCCATTGGTGTATGCACTAGAAATTATATGGTCTACTCAATGTGTGTCCTAGACCTGAGTATAGCATGATAACATACCACATAGCTGAGGTTAAAAATGACTGCTTTTGATGCAAGTACACACCATTACACTCAGAGTCCTGCCTCACTGCAACAACCTGTACGTACGTGTGATGGAACTGAAGGAACTGAACTAAAGAACTAGGGAAAGCACACCATATATATCCCCAGATTAAGGTAACATTTGGCTATAGAACTGTCAACTAAAAATCTGAACAAAGGCATCACAGCCAAAGATAATTTGTATACAATGTTGATTAGCAGCACCACCTTCCATCTGCGTTAACCAGGAGCAGTGGCAATCTTGTATATTAACATACCACAACCAATCTGGAGCTGATGAGGAACTGTTTACAGAGAGATAAATATCTAAACAAAAGGCAGACCAATCACTCCCCACATTTCAGTGTCAAACCCAGAAAGGTTGACCTTCACAATAACAGAAATCTCTCCCAGAAAACAATCACAGAAGCTTTGCTCAGATGGTTGTAATACTAGACACAGGTACAAATTCCTGTACAAATATATAAGAGAGATTACAATAGCAAAATGCTAGAGATTATTGATTTGAAATAAGAGATCTTCAGATCCATTACCGATACCTTGAAAATAAGTTCCTTTGCCGATACAAAATTGAAATCGGTCTTTTACACCACTTTTCCATGGTACAGTTTTAATGTCGTCTTAGTAATAGTTTTCTAGTCCAAAAGAGAAAAAGTTGTTTAGGTTTTAAGATTCAGAGCAATGCAAAAAGACTACCTTCTAGGAAAAAAGGAATGAATCATTTTCTCTGAAGTTTGCTGAGTTTCCAATAACCCAATTACCATAGAAGAACTGCCAAGGAGTAAGGTGTAAAACACATTGTTCGAGTACACAGAGAAAACAGAAGTCAAACATTCCATGATGGATACAGAGGAATTGTACTAGGTATTGACTTTGAGCCCCAATGGACTTTGGGAGAAGAGGCAATGGGAGAAGAAATCACCTTTGCTGGGGGATGTTCTTGCAGAGCTTGTTTGACAATATTTCTGATAGCACACTTAGTATAAATGTACCAGATTTGCATAATCTCTGACTTACTTTGGACTCCGATTTGAGTTTACTATCTATCAGTATCTCTCTTTAACTGTACTGAGTATTGAAAAAATAGGATTCTCTGAGTATGTGTTAATATCAGCTTCAGTAATGTGTAGGATGAGAAAATAATGTTCTACCCGGTAAGCTAACAGTTACTATGTATGAAGTACCTACTTGATTCAATGTGCCTGGCTCAATGGTATGCAGCTGAAAACAAAGCTAATTATAGATAGTCAAGTTTTATTTTGGTATGCTATGTGACCTACTATACTGATTGATGACTTATCTCTATGCCGCAATAAACTGCTTTTGATTTACCTCACTGTTTCCAGTACTCTATCTGAGCTTGACAAAGAAACTGAGGCTAAGGATCTGTCCTGAGAGAATCAAACTGCGAGGCTCCAAGAGCCCTGCTACAATACTTGTACTTTGTCAGCTGAAGCTTGTCTGCTTGGCTACAGGACAGAATAAATACAGCACCATCAAAAATATTTTCACAGGTGAAATGATCCAATTAAAATCAGTATTGCTTCATTTTTTGGTAACTATATTTAAATACTGTGTATGCAAGTAAAGTATGGCTATATTATTTCCCAATAACCAAATACAAATTGTTTCTTGATAAATTTGTACTGATTCTATCACAATCATTAATCATGGACCATACATCAACACACAGCGCATACTGGCTGTTGGCTCCCATATGAGAGTGGCTGTCAGCAAAACCAGTGATTCAGAGCTGAATAAAAACACCCCATGAGCTTCTCAGCACACATTACAGAAAAATAGGAGCGATTTCAAGGCGATTTAAATGTCATCCTGAAGTTTTTATATGAATTTTCAAGGTGAGGGATGTTTGTGCCAGGGAATGTAATACCAATGTCAGCATTCAGCCAGGTTATGTATAGCTTAGTTCAGTGCAGAGTAAGACTACCTCTACTACTCAGTCTCAACAATGTGCCTCTGTCCCAACCTCGGAAGAGCATCCTACTGCACAACATTTTTCCATTTCCCATCTCAGCTGTCCTATGGCAAACTCACTCGAGTGGCAAGTCTGGTGACGAGTATAATAGCAAAATGCTGCAGATGCTGGAAATCCAAAATAACAACAGAAAATGCTGGAAAAACTCAGCAGGCCAGGCAACATCTGAGGAGAGAAATAGAGTCAACTTCTTCAGTCTTGACAAAGGGTTTCGACCTGAAACGTTGACACTATTTCTCTCCACGGATGTTGTCTGGCCTGCTGAGTTTTTCCAGCATTTTCTGTTGTTATTATAGTGACAAGTATAGTTCAGCACTTGGTGGGGATATCCTATGTCTGGCAGCATTTGTTTGTGGCTTTCTAAGGCAGCTCTGCAAACAGTACATTTGGTGTTTCATGATTGGTTCCTGGACATGCAGCTCTGTGTCTGTCTCCCTGAATCGCTCTCTCTCTATCTCACAGCTGTAAGACTATGTAAACATTCTAATTACTATTAAGAGACATGGGTGATAATTAGAGCTTTTCTTTTTGCTTTCAAAATTAAACTAATTTATTTTTTTATTTGAGAAGAAGAATTAAGCCAAGGCACTTCTGCAGGGGTTCTTGAGCAGGAGCTCAATGGAACCCACCCAGAGAAACTGTATAACAAGCTAAATACAGTTGTTTATGCCATTTCTTCAGGTTTCCCACAATCATCCGCTGAAGTTACAGCAGGCATCAGGAAAACCCAGCAGAAATTCAGTGTCACTGTCCCTGCTGCCTGTCTCACCTGGTGATTACAATGTTTGCATATTATAACTATCAACAAAATGCAGAGGCACAGGTAATAAAAATGTAAAATTTGGCGCCTTATATTGTTTCAAAGCTGTTGTGTCTCCTTGTGTTCTTATATACTATATATATATTACAGACACTTTTAGTTCATTTTAGTTAGTGCTTTTACTTTGCTGTATTCTGCTTTGTTACAGTGCTGCCGCATGGTGCGGAGTGATACAAGATGCCCGACGCTGCACTGTCCACTGCCCACTGCCCGTGCAGTGTGCCACATAGCAATATAACTACACCATACCAAAGTAGTTCCATACCAAAGTAGTTCCATTTAACGATGTGATACTATAACAATGTAACATCCCTCTTTCTCAAAAAACTAAAACATGAAATTTAACAATTTAAATTAACAAACATTATATCTAAACTATTATCAACTACAAAGAATCATGAGGTTTTTTTTATTCGCGATATCACTCAGGTGGTTGGATGTTGTCCCTCCATCTTGTGGATTTGGTGGTGACCATTCCTCTCTGCGGTGTTTTGTTGTGTTCCACTCTCATTGTTGTTGCTGTCGCCTTTGGAGTTGGAGTGTGCATGCTCGTGGTTGTTTGATTTGTAGCGCTTGTTTCTGGTGTTGTACTGCTTGTGGTAGCTGGTGTTGTCAATGTTGCTGATGTTGTCTGCTGCTTATCCAGTTCAGGTGAAGGTCTGATGTGGAGTCTGTTCCGTCTGTATTGGTTACCAGGCTCAGTCTCTACGAAGTAGGATCATGGAGTATCAGCTTTTCCAATGACCTTGGCTGGATTCCAGGTTTTCAACGCCGGGTCTTGAACATGCACTGATTGTCCATTCAGCAATTCTGGTAGCGTCTTTGCATGTTTATCGTAATGTTTGCTTCCTACGATTTGTGCTTCTGCCAGCTTTTGTCTGAAGACCTCCTGGTCCTGGGGAGGATGTATTTTTGCTGGTAGTGTAGTCTTAAACTTCCTCCCATTCAGCAATTCCGCAGGTGATTTCATGTCTGCTTTCAGTGGTGTTGATCGGAGTGATAGGAGGGCAAGGTCTTGGTCTTCCCCCATCTCACTACTTTGGATGAGAGTTCTCTTGACAGTCTGGATCTGTCTTTCGATGAACCTGTGTCCCCTTGGGAAATGTGGGGATGAGGTTACTATTTTGAACCCATACTTTTCTGCCAGAGCTCTGAATTCACTCGATGTGAACTGGGTTCCATTGTCACAGATTACCTTTTCCGGGATTCCTTGTTCAGCAAACAAGCTCTTTGCAATCCTGGTGATAGTTGTGGCTCTCAAGTCTTTCATCCTTCTCACAAAAGAAAACTTGGAATAGTAATCTGCCACTATGAGATACCATTCTTGATTGCACATGAAGAGATCTGCCCCAACAGTGTGCCATGGTCTTGACGGTATTTCACTAGGTATCATCTCCTCTTTCTGTTGTGCATTTCTGTATTTCTGGCATATACCACATGCAGAGACCATCTGTTCTATATTTTTGTACATGCCTATCCAGTATACAGCTGATCTGGCTCTCAGCTTGCATTTCTCCATTCCCATGTGGCCTTCATGTATGAGATGGAGAAGTTGTGTCTGCATCGTCTTTGGCACGATGATCCTCGATCCAGCAAGGAGAATACCGTCTTCTACTGCAATATCGTCTTTAATCATCCAGTATTGACGAATTGTCGCCTGTACCTGCTGGATTCTCTCCGGCCACCCCTGTATTACTTCTTGTGTGAGTAGTTGCAACTCCTCATCTTTGCTAGTCTCATCTCTGATTTGACTGAGCTTTGTAGGGGTAACATTCACTAGGTGGTGGATTTTTACTGTTAGGCCCTCCACCTCGTGTTTCTCATATGGTGACAATCGAGACAACGCATCTGCTAGCACCATTTCCTTTCCTGGCTTATATTTAAGCATGAAGTCATAGCTTTGGATCCTTAGAAGTAGTCTTTGCAGTCTTGCAGGCGCTTTGCACAGATTCTTCTTATAGATCTGTTCTAGTGGATGATGGTCACTCTCTATTGTAAATCGCCTGCCATATAGGTATGTATGGAATTTCTCGCATCCGTACACTACTGCTAAGAGTTCTCTTTCTATGTTGGCGTATCTCATCTCGGCTGACGTCAAGGCCTTTGATGCGAAAGCTATCAGCTTTCCTTCCTGCACCAAAGCTGCCCCTAGTCCTCTGGTAGAAGCGTCTACTTGCAGAGTGTAGTGTATGTACTTTGCAGAAGGAACTATATTCTGCAGCCCCTGTATACTGCAGTACCAGTAGTGACCACCCTTGTATATAAGCCTGTGTAGTAACTTTGCATAGTAGTTCCAGTTTTGTCTCCACTCAGTAAACACCTGTTGTAACCTACTCCTGCAGTCCGTGTCTCAATTACACACGGACATAATACTGGCGACGAGCAGATCCGAACTTACCTACAGTTCTGCACCACCTCATGGGAATCCATCCCTGAAGCGAAGTTGTTGGAGGTCGAGGCCAGAAGGAAGAAAGAAAAAAACCAAACAGAAGAAACGGGCGTCGACCGTGGACAACCGCCTCTGATTCATCGGAGTTGAAGATTTGCAGGAGAGGCTGTCGAGAGCGGGGCTTGGTTATCCTGTCTATGGTGTTCCAGCTAATCGGGCTGGTGGCAGGTAGTACACTGATCCTTCCTGGGCTGCGGCGGGCTAGAGCTCGATCGGGTGGCTTTTCAACGGGGCCGAGCAGCATTGTCGGGAAGAGGAGAGAGAGAGAGAGAGAGAGAGGGTGGAGCACACAGGGCGCGGCCGGTGCTACGAAGCCGGGCAGCATACAGACCCGAGAAGAGGGAGGAAAGTGTCCCAGAGGGTTTGCTCTGACGACGGGAAAATAAAAGAAATTAGAAGCGCAGAAAGCCGCGAGGAGCTGCAGTTTACGGGGACCGCGGAGAGCGGCGTTAGCAGCAGCGCGGGGGGGAAGTGCGCGAAGACCATAGGGCGTCGCCATCAAGGCATAAAAACGCCAGCAACAGTGCTAGCAGCAGCGGAGAAGACAGAAAGCACGGGAGGCGCCATCTTAATCCAGCGGGGAAGGCGGCAAATCGTGGGAGGCACCATCTTAGATTTCCAAGATGCCGAAGACTGGCGTGTGATGCGTCTCCCTACGGCATTGGAGCGGTACGGTCACATAAATTCCTTGATGGTTCAGAGAGGCCGATAGCTTTTGCGTCACGCTCATTAACTTCAGCCGAGCGTAACTACGCCCAGATTGACAGAGAGGCCCTCAGCCTGGTGTGGGGGGTGAAGAAGTTCAATCACTACCTGCACGGTCAGAAATTTACTCTACTAACTGATCATCAACCTCTTGTCTCCATTTTCAACCCTCAGAAGGGCGTCCCGATAATGACAGCACAACGGCTACAGAGGTGGTCCCTTTTCCTAGGGGCACACCAATATGACATCGAGTACAAAGGAACTAAACAGCATGGGAATGCTGATGGATTCTCGCGCCTACCGTTACCGATGGTGGAAGAAACACCTGCAGTGGATCCTGTGGAGATATTCCACTTGACCATAGTCGAATGTCTACCTGTGACGAATGCAAACATAGAAAAGGAAACACTAAATGACCCGACACTCTCCAGGGTCTATGATTTAACGGTGAAGGGATGGCCAGCACATGCCGAACCACTGTTGCCAGCATTCTCGCTGAGAAGAGAACAGCTGTCAGTGTGCAGAGGAACCTTGATGTGTGGATCCAGAGTAGTAATTCCACCCAAATTGAAGGATAGAGTGCTCAATGAGCTTCATGAAGGTCATCTGGGAGGAGTAAAAATGAAGAACTTAGCCAGAGCATTTGTGTGGTGGCCGGGAATCAATAGAGAAATCGAAGAGATGACCAAGAGCTGTACAGGATGCCAGAAGGTCCAAAACGCCCCACCACAAGCCCCCCTACATCCATGGGAGTGGCCCTCATCTCCATGGCAAAGGGTGCACATTGATTTTGCTGGTCCATTTATGGACTCGATGTTTTTAATTGCGGTGGATGCACATTCAAAGTGGCCAGAGGTAATAAAAATGTCCTCAACCACCACAGAAAAAACTATCACAGTCTTACGAACCATATTCGCCAGAAATGGGCTGCCTGAACAGATTTGCTCCGACAATGGACCACAGTTTGTGTCTGAAGAGTTCCGGAGGTTCTTAAAGAACAATGGTGTTAAGCATTACACATCCGCCCCATATCATCCAGCCACCAATGGATTGGCTGAGAGGTTCGTTCAAACATTCAAGAAGGCTATCAAGGCAATGTGTAATGAAGACATACCCCTACAACACAAGGTGGATAACTTCTTGTTTGCCTACCGGAATGCGACACATGCGGTTACCAACCAAACTCCAGCCATGATGTTCTTCAATCGAAGACTACAATGCCGCTTGGATTTGGTTAAGCCAAACATCAGAAGAGATGTGGAGAACAGGCAGTTTCAGAATATGAATGAAAGGCCGACTAGGAGTTTTAAGATAGGTCAACCAGTTTTGGCCCGGGACTACCGCACAGAGAAATGGCAGCCAGGAACGATCTGCACACGGCAAGGACCTCTAATGTATACCGTGGACGTTGGAGAGAGCATTGTAAGACGCCATGCTGACCAGATTCTAGAGTCACTGGAAAACGTCAATTCCACACCACGATCCGATACACCTGGTGATGAAACCAAAGTACCAATTGCATCTACCTCAGAATCAGTGATATTGGAAGATGAACCAAACAACGACGTTGATCCCGAATCAACTTTGCCAGAAGAACCTGATACCCCAAAGAGGCGTTATCCAGACAGAATCAGGAAGCCTCCTCAAAGACTGAACTTATAATTGCTTAACTTCAGCTAATGTATATAGCAACTGTAATTGTAAATATGTTATTTGATTATTAATCGAATGTTATGTACTGTTTAGCTAAAAGGGGAGGAATTATAGTGTATGTACTTTGCAGAAGGAACTATATTCTGCAGCCCCTGTATACTGCAGTATCAGTAGTGACCACCCCTGTATATAAGCCTGTGTAGTAACTTTGCATAGTAGTTCCAGTTTTGTCTCCACTCAGTAAACACCTGTTGTAACCTACTCCTGCAGTCTGTGTCTCAATTACACATGGACATAATACAGAGTGACTGGTTTTCTTCTGTCATAATATGACAGACTTGTTTCTTTGCACAACAGTTCTTTAAGTTGTTTGAAATTCCTTTCATGTGATTCAGACCACTGGTATTCGGCGTCTTCTTTCAATAGCTCTCTGAGATTTGCTGTTGTGTCTCCTTGTGTTCTTATACTATATATATTGCAGACACTTAGTTCATTTTAGTTAGTGCTTTTACTTTGCTGTATTCTGCTTTGTTACAGTGCTGCTGCATGGTGCGGAGTGATACAAGATGTCCGACGCTGCACTGTGCACTGCCCGTGCACAGTGTGCCACATAGCAATATAACTACACCATACCAAAGTAGTTCCATACCAAATTAGTTCCATTTAACGATGTGATACTATAACAACGTAACAAAAGCTGATATGGTGTGCTCGCATGACAGGTAGGGGTGAGTCATAAGAACATAAGAAATAAGGGCAGGAGCAGGTCAGTTGGCCCATCGAGCCTGCTCCGCCATTCAATAAGGTCATGGCTGATCTCCTACCTCATCTCCATTTTCCTGCACTATCCCCATATCCCTTGATTCCCTTAATATCCAAAAATCTATCAGTCTCTGTCTTGAATATACTCAACAATTGAGCCTCCACAGCCCTCTGGGGTAGAGAATTCCAAAAATTCACCACCCTGAGTGAAGAAATTTCTCCTCATCTCAGTCCTAAATGGCCAGCCTTTCAGGTAGTGCTTTCCAGATCATAACAACTCTCTGAGGAAAAAAATCTCCCAATTTCCCTTCTAGTTCTTTTGTGAATTATTTTAAATCTATGACTTCTGGTTACCAACCCACTTGCCAGAAGAAACAATTTATCCTTATCTACTCCATTAAAACCCCTCATAATTTTGAATACCTCTATTAAATCTCCCCATAACCATCTTTGCTCTAAGGAGAACAATCTCAGCTTCTCCAATCTCTCCATATAACTGAAGTCCCTCATCCCTGGTATCATCTTCATAAGCTTCCTCAGCACCCTCTCCAAGGCTTTGACACCCTTTCTAAAGTGTAGTCCCCAGAATTGTAAACAATACTCCAGCTGAGGCCTAACCAGGTGTTTTATAAAAGTTTAGCATGACTTCCTTGTTTTTGTTTTCAATGCCCCTATTTAGAAAGCATCCCATGCACTTTCTTAACGGCCTTCTCAACTTGCCCTACCACCTTCAAAGATTTGTAAATATGCACCCCTAGTCCCTCTGCTCTTGCACCCACCTTAAAATAGTACCATTTAGATTATACTGCCTTGCCATGTTGTTCCTCCCAAAGTGCATCACTTCACACTTATCACATGAAATTGCATCTGCCATCTGTCTGCCCATTTCACCAGCCTATCCAAGTCCTCCTGAAATCTGCTACTATCCTCCTCACTATTTACTACGTTCCCAAGCTTTGAATCATCCGCAAACTTTGACATTGTACTCCCTATACCCAAGTCCAGGCCATTTATATATAACAAGAAAAGCAATAGTCCTAATATTGACAAAGGGTCATCGACCTGAAACAACTCTGTTTCTCTCTCTACAGATGCTGCCTGACCTGCTGAGTATTTCCAGAATTTTCTGTTTTTAGTCCCAATATTGACCCCTGGTTGTGTGAGTGTCAGTTTATTTGCTGACTGGAATGTGATGGTGGGAGGGGTGTACTTTTGAGTCAAGCTTGGGTAATACAGCAATATTAAACATTGTTGGGGGTGGGGAGGACGATGATGAAACAGTAAGGCTGTAGTGATGAATGGGAAAGAGGCAGTAGTGGTGACTGAGTGGCAAAAGTCAAGTGAGAGAAGTGGTGAAAGTTTGAGAAGGAAATGTGGAGGAGGAATATTAGGGGCTTCTGAAAATTTGGTGGCAATGAGTGGTGACCAAAAAAGAGTTTGCTGGGATGAGGTTTGAGTGTGATGTTAGGGTAATTATGATCAGGAGAATGGTATAGAATCGTAGGAATTTATGGCACAGAAGGAGGCCATTCGGCCATTCATGTCTGTGCCGGCCGAAAAAGAGCTACCAGGCACAATCCCACTTTCCAGCTCTTGGTCCGTAGCCCTGTAGGTTACATCACTTCAATTGCATATCCAAGTACTTTTTAAATGTGATAAGGGTCTCTGCCTCTACCACCCTTTCAGGCAGTGAATTCCAGACTATAGTAATCTGGGATGTTATGATTAAGGTTATCCACCAGGTGGTGCTGTAGCTAGTGCTGCTGCTAGTTAAGGTCAGCGGAGGTGGAATGGGAGGATGCAGGCCTGTATGTTTGTTATGCAGTTGTTTAATAAAGTACACGGACTAATTCTAATATCTCGCCTCTTCGAGTTCCTTGTTTCACTACATGGATTTATCACATTTGGCGATGAGGTAAAAGGACACTGAATAAAGAAGAGAAGTCTGCCGGGACTTTTAAAAAACAAACTCACGAGCTAAAGTTAGCTACCAATTGGACAAGAGCATGGGTGCCATGGTAGGAACGGTCTCCGCTTTTGATATTCAAGCACAAACCTGGGAGGAATACTGTGAAGTGTTGGGTTATTTCTTCGAAGCAAATGAAATAAATGATGCCGGAAAAAGGAAAGCCATTCTGCTTAGTTCAGTGGGAAGCCAAACCTACAGTTTGATGAAGAATCTGCTCAGTCCTGAAAAGCCTGGAGACAAATCAATTGTTGAATTAGTGGCCTTGCTAAAAGAACATTTCAACCCTAAGCCTAGTGAGATTGTACAGCGGTTCAAGTTTAATTCAAGGAACAGAAAAGAGGAAGAGTGTAATGGACTATGTAGCGGTGCTGTGTAAATTAGCACAAGATTGCAATTATGGGAACAACCTGAAGGAAATGCTGAGATATAGGCTAGTTTGCGGAATAACAGACGACCGAATGCAGCGTAGATTATTATCCGAGACTGGGCTTACTTATGAAAAAGCATTGGAACTTGCTCAAGCCATAGAGACAGCGAACCGAGATGTGAAAGAAATACAGGGTTCAGACAGGGCTAATGCTAAGCAAGTTGCAGGTCAGGTTATTGTGCACAAGTTAAACATGCGTCAGAAACCACAACGTGAGCATGTGAAGGCATGTTATAGATGCAAGGGCGATCACCTGGCGAGTGAATGCCGGTTTCTGGAGGAAAAGTGCTACAAGTGGGGGAAACAAGGACACACAAAACGAGCATGCAGGGCAAAATCACCTGTGGAGGAATCCAAACCAAAAGGGGGAGGAAAGCAAAACCAAGGAAGAGAAGTGAAAAAACATGGAGCACACCACATCAGCGGGGAAGCTGAGGAAGAAGAGGACATGTTCATAATGTATAGCATATTAGAGAACATTCCAAAAGTGGCTCCTATCACATTGCAACTGACAGTAAATGACTCTAAGGTGAACTTTGAAGTTGATACAGGGTGTGGTGTAACCATAATGAACAGGGCAGAATACGCAAAATTGTGGAACCGTGCAAAAGTTCCAGAGTTAAAGTCTTGCTCTCTGCATCTTAAAACATATACAGGTGAACGAGTAGCGACATTAGGTGCAGCTAATGTAACTGCGCAACACAGGGACACAGTGGAACAGCTACCTGTAGTTATAGTATCGGTTAGGTCGGGGCTGGATAAAAGAACTTAAATTAGACTGGGGAGCAGTAAATCAAATAGATGAGGGCAAACAGTTGACTTTGCAAGAAGTGTTGCGTGAACATGAGCATGTGTTCAAGGAGGAACTTGGCACATTTAATGGCCCCCCCAGCTAAGATTTATGTAGACAAGGAGGCACCGCCAAGGTTTTTTAAACAGCGACCTGTGCCTTATGCCATGAAACCAAAGGTAGAGGGTGAGCTTGACCATCTATTGAGAGAGAACATACTGGAGCCAGTGAAATGTTCGGAATGGGCAGCTCCCACTGTACCGGTTTTAAAACCGGACAATTCGGTAAGACTCTGTGGAGATTATAAATTGACAGTCAATCGGGTGTCCAAACTAGAGCAGTATCCTATTCCCAAAACAGAGGATCTCTTTGCAAACCTGGCTGGAGGAAAGAAATTCACAAAGTTGGATATGAGTCATGCATACTTGCAGATTACACTGGATGACGAATCAAAGAAGTATGTTACCATAAATACACACAAGGGCTTGTTTACATATAACCGCTTACCGTTTGGTGTCTCAGCGAGTCCAGCTATCTTCCAGAGGACAATCGAAGGTGTACTGCAAGGGATTCCACATGTTTCCATCTATCTGGATGACATTCTGGTGATGGGAAGAACCGACCAGGAGCATCTGAGCACTCAGAGAGGTACTACAGAGATTGGAGAGGGCAGGGTTACGGCTCAAGAGGAGTAAGTGCACTTTCCTGGGGAATGAGGCAGTGTTCCTGGGACACAGAGTGGACGCCACCGGGCTCCATCCAATCAAGGAGAAGGTACAAGCACTGCAGGACGCCCCTGCTCCTACCAATGTGGCGGAGTTAAAAGCTTACCTGGGACTGCTGAACTATTATAACAGGTTTTTACCAAACTTGTCAACAGTGTTATCACCTCTTCACAAACTACTGCGCAAGGAGACACAGTGGCAGTGGAGAGAGGAGCAGGGGATTTCATTTGTACAGTCCAAGAAACTGATGCTGTCGTCGGATGTGCTGGTTCACTACAATGAAGAGAAAGACATCATTCTCTCTTGTGACGCTTCACCTTACGGGGTGGGGGCAATTCTTTCACACCGCATGAAAGATGGAACTGAAAGACCAATAGGGTTTATGTCCCGAACTCTAACACCAGTGGAAAAAAACTATTCCCAGTTAGACAAAGAGAGGTTAGCAGTAATGTTTGGGTTACAGAGGTTCCACAAGTACATATATGGCAGGAAGTTCACCATATGCAACGATCATAAACCTCTTCTCTCTCTTTTCAATGAAATGAAAGCAGTTCCACAGATGGTGTCACCCCGGATCCAGAGGTGGGCAGTGATGTTGAGGGCATATGAGTATGTCATCGTCTACAAGTACCATGGGAACGCAGATACCTTGAGCCGTCTTCCACTGCCAGGCACACCTATCCTTGCAGCTCCAGAGGACAGTGTTTTGATGTTGGAGGGCACTGATACGGCACTTGTGACTGCAGAGCAAGAAAGAACATGGACAGGTAAAGATCCAGTACTGTCTAGAGTTCGAGAATATGTGGTGAGGGGATGGCCACAGCATCCGGAAACCCTACAGTGTCAGGAAAACAGAGCTGAGTGTGCAGGATGGTTGCATGTTGTGGGGAGCACGAGTGATTATTCCACAGCCAGCACGACAGTCTATCCTAGAGCAACTACATCAGTGTCATCCTGGGGGTCTCGCGTATGAAAGCCTTGGCTAGGAGTTACTTGTGGTGGCCAAAGCTAGATGAGGAGATAGAAAATCTAGTCAAGACATGCAGCACTTGTCAGGAACACAGGAAGGCACCAGCAGCGGCTCCTCTCCACCCCTGGGAGTGGCCGGATAAGCCATGGAGAAGATTGCACTTAGATTATGCGGGTCTATTCATGGGGAAGATGTTCCTCCTAATCATTGATGCACATTCCAAATGGATGGATGTTTATCCTGTTAATTCTGCTTCCTCCACTACTACTATAGACTGCCTGCGTCAGAGCTTCAATAATCAAGGGCTACCAGAGATCGTGGTAAGTGACAATGCCACTTGTTTTGTGAGTACAGAGATAAAAGAGTTCATGAGAAACAATGGCATAGTGCAGGTGACCTCGGCTCCATATCATCCGTCCTCAAATGGACTTGGAGAGAGCCATACAAACATTTAAAGAGATGATTAAAAAAAGTGCAGAAGGGAGTTTAGCAGCCAAAGTGTCACGGGTTCTGTTCAGCTACAGAATAACACCTCAATCCACCAGAGGACTCTCTCCTGCTAAGATGTTATTAGGTCGTAGACTACGCTCCACTCTTGACCTTGTCCACCCAGACCTAAAAAGGAAAATGGAAAACAGACAAAACAGACAAAACAAACACCATGACAAAAGAACAAAGAGCTGAAGTTTTGGAGAAGGAGATGCAATCCTTACCAGGAATTTCAGTTATGGACCAAAGTGGATTCCTGCCTTCATAGACTCCATGACAGGTCCAGTATCATACAAGGTCATGTTGGGAGATGGTAGGGTAGTACGCAGACATGTAGATCAGATACTTACCAGACAAGGGGAAATTGAAATTGAGGTTCCAGATGCAATGGCTGAGGACAGGTTTGCCCCCAGTTATCCAAGTGCATCTGTGGTGCCACCACCATGGACAGAGACAATTCCACAGGAACCCATTCGTCAAGAGGAAATCATCGTTGCAGAGTCAGATACTCTGAGCACTGCTCAGGAGCAGCTGGTGGCTTCACCACAAACAAGCAGGGACTTTGCTGTTAGACGTTCACAAAGGTCTCGCAAGCCACCAGAGAAATTGATACTGACCTGTTAGATTCGTCAAGTATTGAACATAGTGAATGGAGACTTCTTATGTGACCCTTAGGAATGGTTGTTTGTTGAGAAATTCACACTGAAATCTTAAGGGAGGAGGAATATAGTAATCTGGGGTGTTATGATTAAGGTTATCCACCAGGTGGTGCTGTAGCTAGTGCTGCTGCTAGTTAAGGTCAGCAGAGGTGGAATGGAAGGATGCAGGCCTGTATGTTTGTTACGCAGTTGTTTAATAAAGTACACGGACTAATTCTAATGTCTCGCCTCTTCGAGTTCCTTGTTTCACTACATGGATTTATCACAGACCCCCACCACCCTCTGGGTGAAAAAAATTCTCAACTCTCCTCTGAACCTTCTACCAATTACTTTAAATCTATGCCCCTTGGTTATTGACCTCTCTGCTAAGGGAAATAGGGCCTTCCTATCCACTCTATCTAGGGCCCTCATAATTTTATACACCTCAATTAAGTCTCACCTTAGCCTCCTCTGTTCCAAAGAAAACAACCCCTGGTGAAGGAAAAGGTTGAGAAGAAAGTTAAAAATAATAGTTAGAAGCATTGGAGGAATCTGGTGGTTTGAGAGGTTTCAGGGTGTGTGAACTTAAAACAAAATGCAGCACTTGGAATAAGACTACAAAACAGACACAATGGAGTGGGACAAAAACCAAAAAGAACACGCATACTATGAGCAGCATAAAAAGAAAACCTGGCCAAGGGATGGCTGAAGAAAAACTTTTGCTGCTGCTCTCAGCTGATGGCTAGGAACTTGTGGGTGAGGCTGGCTGAAGGCCAGATAAACATTTTAAGCACCATTCCCTTTGGGGATCCAGAGACAAAGGCCAACAGAGGGCTGATGAAAAAGACATGGTTCCCTGTGGAGGCTGCTGAAGGAGTCCTACCTGTGGCACCCAGTTCAGACTCCCCTCTTTTGGATGTACTGTATCTCCCCAACTGGTCCCATGTCTCTCTGGCTACTTTACTCTGCAGATCTCACCCTTTACCTGTTGCACAGTGTCTCTCTGCACCCTCGTCCATGTCAGTGGTAGAACCTGGAGAGGTGAAACAGTGCCAGATCCCAGCCATTGCATTTATTCCCCTCTTTTCTGCTCTGCACCCTAATGCCAGTGCGGTCATCAGTCAGGATCTCCTCCTCAGTGCAGCTAAACCCAAATACCTCCCAACCCAGCACAGCTCCTGTTGTGTATGTACCTTTAAGAGAGAACTGTTTTACAGCTCCTGTATACTGCAGTACTGGCAGTGACCACACCTGTATATAAAGCCAGAGCAGGCTTCTGTACTTCAGTCTTGAGACTACTCTACTCCAGTAAATACCTGTTGATTGTTAAGTTACAGCATCCGTGTAGTTCTTGGGGAAACATCCTATTTAAAGAATCATGGATCTAACAGTGGCGACGAGTGTCGATTCGAATCTACCTGCAACTCTGCATTTCCCTTCGAGGATTCGCTCCGGGAGGGCGGTGGAAGAAAGTCGAGGCCAGAAGCACGGGCGTCGACCACGAGCAACCGCCCAGTCGTCCGGCAGAGAGTGAACATCGCAGGGGAGGCTGTGGAGAGCCGGGCTTGGTTCCCCAGCCACGACGATCAGCAACAGACTGACGACAGGTACAGCGCAGACCCTTCCCGGACAGCGGCGGCTGGAACCGACCGACGGCAGAGAAAAAGCCGAGCAGCGTCGACGGGGTAAGATAGAGGGTGAAGCGCACAGGGCACAGCCGGGGGTTGAAAACCGAGCGGCGTCGAGGAAAAACAAAACGGAGAGAGAGAGGGTAAAGCAGCAGCCGGGTTCAGGACCGAGCGGCGGAAACGGGTAAGGCGCACAAAAAAAACACGCGCAGAGCACAGCCAGGGCTCAAGGGTGTCCACGGGGAGAAGAAGGGAGAGCACGGGAGACGCCATTTTTAGAAGCCGCAGCGGAGAAGGGCGAGCGTGGGATGAAAGGAAAGCGCGGGAGACGCCATTTTGTGCCAGCGGAGAAGAAGGTAAAGCGCGGGAGACGCCATTTTTGACAGTTAAATCACACCCAGGGATGCCGAAGAGTGGCAGTATCTCTACGTTCAACAATGAAGTCGAAGATTGGGCGACATATGTGGAACGTATTGAGGTGTACTGCAGGGCGAATGAAGTGCCAGATGCTAGGAAAGCACTGGTTTTGTTAAATTCCATGGGTGCAAAACTTATGGGTTACTGCGAAACCTAATAACCCCAGAGAAGCCTGTGGACAAGAATTTCGAAAGCATAGTAGAAATCCTACAGGACCACTTAAACCCCACACCGTTGCTGATAGCAGAACGATTTAAGTTCCATAAAAGGAACCAACACAAAGACAAAAGCAATGCTGAGTACTTAATGGAACTGCGCAAGCTATCAAAACACTGCCAGTTTGGAGTGGGACTAGCAGATACGTTAAGGGACAAGTTTGTGTGTGGGCTTCAAAGTGAAGGAACCCAGAAACGGCTTCTATCAGAAAAGGATCTTACGCTGGACAAGGCTTTCAGTATGGCAGTATCACACGAAGCAGCTGCAAGGGGCGCTGCAGAGATACAACGGAGACCGCAAGAATATGGCACCAATGAAATGTCCTATGGAACAGGGAAGTGTTATCGCTGCGGCAGAACAACACACGACCAGAAGGATTGTTGGTTCAAGGGCCAAGTGTGCAGACAGTATAGAAAAGCAGGACACATAGCAAGAGTCTGCAGGTCTGGGAAGAAAACCAACAGCAAGAAATCTCCACAGGAGAAGTACAAAAAGGTACACAAGGTGATGGACAGTAGTTCAGACGAACAGAAAAGTGACACAGACTCTGGAAGCAAGGAGCTGGGTTGTCTGAAACTACATAATGTAACCAAAATGGAGGATCACCAGACTATCTGGGTTACACTCAAGATAGATGGAGTCCAAGTGAAAATGGAATTGGACACAGGATCAGCCCTAACAGTCATAAACCAAAGGGTCTACAAGCGGCTATTTTCACATATACCCTTGAAAGCTACAGAGATTGTCTTGAAGACGTACACGGGGCAAAAAGTCTACCCCAAAGGAAAAATAAGGGTGAAAGTGATATAAAAAGGCCAGGAAATACCTAAAATGGACTTATATGTATTGCCAGATGGAGGACCACCACTGCTAGGACGTGAATGGATCCGGAAGATACAATTAGATTGGCATTCCATACAGTCACTGAAGATTGAGGCCAAAAAGGATGACGACGTCACACCTGGATGACTGTCAAAAATGCTAACTGACACAAAAGAAGTGTTCCAGGAGGGACCCGGAACACTAAAAGGCATAACAGCAATGATTAAAATAGAGGAAAATGCAAGCCCAAAGTTTCTTAAGGCCAGACCAGTGCCTTATGCGATCAGACCAGCCATCGAAGCAGAGCTGGAAGGGTTGGAACGTTCAGGAGTACTGTCCAAAGTAGACTGGAGCGAGTGGGCTACACCCATCGTTCCTGTAATGAAGAGGTCATTGAGTAATACGCCTGGGGAACCAAAGAAGGTCCGCATCTGTGGGGATTTTAAGGTGACTGTGAACCCAGTCCTTCACACGGTATAATATCTGCTTCCACGAATTGAGGATATTTTCGCCTCGCTATCTGGAGGTAAACGCTTCACCAAAATTGATCTAGCCCAGGCGTACTTGCAAATGGAGGTAGAAGAAGCCTCGAAACAATACCTTACGATTAACACTCATAAAGGTCTCTATCAATACAACCGGCTGGTGTTCGGGGTAGCATCGGCTCCGGCTATTTGGCAAAGGGCGATGGATCAAGTCCTGCAAGGGATTCCAGGGACCCAGTGTTATTTGGACGACATCCTGGTCACGGGCGAAAATGACAGTGATCACCTCGCCAACTTGGAGAAGGTGCTCACCAGATTAAAGGAATATGGGCTACGAGCTAATCACCACATGTTGTATCCGTGTGTTAATGGAGACACGGAATGCAGGAGTTGGTTTAACAGGTGTTTACTGAACAAAGTCTGGAGGTGAACTAAAAGATACAAGACGCTATACAGGCTTATATACCCGAGTGGTCACTACCGGTATTACAGTACACAGGGGCCCCTAAAGGTACATACACTACAATTCCTCCCCTTTTAAATAATTAGTACATAACATTTTAAGTAATCATTAATTAACATGTTTACAAGAACAATAATCTACACATTTGCTGCAGTTAATCAATTATAAGTCAGTCTCTCTGGAGGCTTCCTGACTCGGTCCGGATAACGCCTCGGTGGTGTAGTTTTCGGTGGTGTAGTAGGTTCTTTTGGCAAGGTCGATTCGGCTTGAATGCCAGTGTCGGGTTCATCTGGTTCCAGTACCACCGGATCGGAGGTAGATACTATGGGTATCTCTGCTTCATCATTAGGCGTATAGAGTTGTGGTGTAGGTTGTCCCTTTTCGGATGACTCTATGATCTGGTCAGCATGGCGCCTTATTATGCTTTCACCAATGTCCACGGTATACATCAGCGGTCCTAGTCGTGTGCAAATAGTTCCAGGCTGCCATTTCTCGGTACGGTAGTCCCAGGCCAAAACTTGCTGACCTATCTGGAAGGTTCTAGTTGGCCTTTCATTCATGCCTTGAAATTGCCGGTTCTCTACGTCCCTTCTGATGTTTGGCTTGATCAAATCCAGCCGGCATCTTAGTCTTCTATTGAAAAACATCATGGCGGGAGTTTGGTTTGTAACCACGTGTTGCATTCCTGTATGCAAACAAGAAGTTATCTGCCTTATGTTGTAGATTTATGTCTTCATTACCCATGGCCTTTATGGCCTTCTTGAAGGTCTGGACAAACCTTTCAGCCATTCCATTGGTGGCGGGATGGTATGGGGCAGACGTGTAGTGCTTAACCCCATTGTTTTTTAAGAACTTCCTGAATTCTTCGGACACAAATTGCGGTCCATTATCAGAACAGATCTGTTCAGGCAGCCCATTCCTGGCAAATATGGTCCTTAATACTGTGATGGTTTTTTCCGTGGTGGTGGAGGACATCTTTATTACGTCCGGCCACTTGGAGTGTGCATCAACCGCGATTAAGAACATTGAGTCCATAAATGGACCAGCAAAGTCGATATGTACCCTTTGCCATGGAGATGAGGGCCACTCCCATGGATGTAGAGGGGCTTGTGGTGGGGCGTTTTGGACCTTCTGGCATCCTAGACAGCTCTTGGTCATTTCTTCGATGTCTCCATCGATACCTGGCCACCACACAAACGCTCTGGCTAGGTTCTTCATTTTCACTCCACCCAGATGCCCCTCGTGAAGCTCCTTTAGCACTTTATCCTGGAGTTTGGGTGGAATCACCACTCTGGATCCACACATCAAGGTTCCTCGGCACACTGACAGCTGTTCTCTTCTTTGCGAGAATGCTGGCAACAGTGGTTCGCCATGTGCTGGCCATCCCTTCACCGTTAAATCGTAGACTCATGAGAGAGTCGGGTCATTTCTCGTTTCCTTTTCAATGGTAGAATTTGTTACTGGTAGACATTCTACTATGGTTGAGTGGAACATCTCCACTGGGTCCACTGTAGGTGCCTCTTCTACTGTTGGCAACGGTAGGCGCGATAAACCGTCAGCATTCCCATGCTGTTTTGATCCTTTGTATTCTATGTCATATTGGTGTGCCCCTAGGAAAAGAGACCACCTCTGTAGCCTTTGCGCTGTCATAATGGGAACGCCCTTTTTAGGGTTGAATATGGAGACGAGGGGTTGATGGTCAGTCAACAAGGTAAATTTTTGTCCGTGTAGGTAATGGTTGAATTTCTTCACCCCCCACACCAGGCTGAGTGCTTCCCTGTCGATCTGGGCATAGTTACGCTCGGCTGAGTTCAATGAGCGTGACGCAAAAGCTATCGGCCGTTCCGAGCCATCAGGGAATCTATGCGATAATACCGCTCCTACGCCGTAAGGGGATGCATCGCACGCCAGTCTGATTGGCAGTGATGGGTTGCAATGAGCCAACACTTCCTTGGACGTGATCAAGCCTTTGCATTTATGGAAGGCACGTTTACAGTCTTCGCTCCATTTCCAAATTACTCCTGTTTGTAGCAGTGCGTTAAGAGGGTGCAGAACAGTTGACAAGTTCGGTAAAAATTTATGACAGTAATTTATCAATCCCAGGAACGACCTTAATTGTGAGACATTTTCAGGTGCTGGGGCTTTTATGACCGCTTCAATTTTTTCAGGTGACTTATGCAACCCTTCTTCGTTAATTATATGGCCACAATATGATATTTGTTTCTGGAAAAATTCGCACTTGGAGCAATTTGCTCGCAGGCCCCGTTCTCTCAGCCTAGTGAGCACCTGCTCCAAATTGGCAAGGTGCTCGTTGTCGTTTTCTCCTGTTACAAGGATGTCGTCTAGGTAGCATTGAGTCCCTGGAATCCCTTGCAGGACTTGCTCCATAGCTCTTTGCCAGATAGCTGGAGCTGATGCTACTCCGAAAACCAGTCGATTGTACTGGTAGAGGCCTTTGTGTGTGTTTATCGTGAGATACTTTAGAGGCCTCCTCAACCTCCATCTGTAGATATGCCTGTGCTAAGTCAATTTTGGTGAAACGTTTCCCTCCGGATAGTGAGGCGAAAATATCTTTTATCCTCGGAAGAGGATACTGTGTCGTGCGAAGAACCGGGTTTACAGTCACCTTGAAGTCCCCACAGATGCGAATTTTTCTCTGTTCTTCAGATTTATCATTATTCAACGTTTTCTTCATGACCGGGACGATGGGTGTTGCCCACTCGCTCCAATCTACCTTGGATAACACGTCTGCTTTTTCCAAATTCTCCAGTTCTGCCTTGACTGCTGGACGAATTGTGTATGGCACCGGCCTTGCCTTAAAAAACTTGGGAATTGCCGCATCTTCCACTTTTATTGAGGCGGTGACGCCTTTCAAGGTTCCTAGTTCCTGTTGAAACACTTCTTTGGCGTTAGCCAAGATGTCTTTTAATCGTTCAGGTATGACGTCATCATCATTTTTTTTCTTACTGGTCACCGTCAGTGCCTGAATGGAGTGCCAGTCTAAACGTATCTTCCTGATCCATTCACGTCCCAACACGGTGGACCACCATCTTGCAGAACGTATAAATGCAACTTCTGTATTTCCTTGCCGTTGTATACAACAGGCACCTTTATTTTCCCTCTGGGGTATACTTTCTGCCCCGTATATGTCTTCAAGATAATGGATGTGTCTTTCAAAGGTATATGCGGAAATAGCCGCTCGTAATCCCGTCGACTTATGACGGTTAGGGCTGATCCTGTATCTAGCTCCATTTTAACTGGGGACCCCGCTATCGTGAGGGTAACCCAAATGGTCTGGTAATCTTCTTTGGCAATTACATTATGTAATTTGAGACAGCTTCGTCTCTTGTTTCCGGAGTCGCTATCGCTCTTCTGGTCTTCGGAGCTACTGTCCGTCATCATTTGTACCTTTCTGTACTTTTCCTTATTGATTTTTTTTCTGTCAGTGGATTTTTTGTTTCCAGATCGGCATACACGTGCAATGTGTCCCATCTTTCTGCATTGCCTGCATGCTTTGTCCTTGAACCAGCAGTCCCTCTGGTCATGGGTGGATCTGCCGCAGCGATACCATCTCTCGAAACCCCGTGTCATTTCATGGGTGCCGAAGTCCTGTGGCTTTTGCTGTATCTCTGCAGTTCCTCTTGCTGCTGCTTCGTATGATACAGCCACACTGAAAGCCTTGTCCAGTGTTAAATCTGTCTCAGAAAGTAGCCTTTTCTGTGTTCCTTCACTTAGGAGACCGCAGACGAATTTGTCTCGTAGAGAATCTGCCAGTCCTGCCCCGAATTGGCAGTGCTTTGACAGCTTTCTTAATTCGGTGAGGTAATCAGCGTTACTTTCACTCTTGTGCTGATTCCTCCTGAAGAATTTGAATCGTTCCGCTATCAGCAGCGGTGTTGGGTTTAAGTGCTCCTGTAGGGTATCAACAATCTCCTTAAAATTCTTGTCCATCGGTTTGGCTGGCGTGATTAAGTTTCGTAACAGCCCGTATGTCCTTGCGCCCATCAGATTTAGAAGTACCGATGCCTTTTTATCATCCTCTACTTCATTCGCTGTGCAATATACCTCTACTCTTTCCACATGTGGTCCAATCCTCTATATCACTATCGAAAGCAGTAATATTGCCAGTCTTAGGCATCCTGAAAATCAAAAATGGCACCTCCCGCGCTTTCCTTTCTTCCCTGCCGAGAAAAAATGGCGCCTCCCACGCTTGCTCACCGCTGCCGCTGCTGACAACGCTGTTCTCCGCGGTTTTTATTTACACAGATATTTTTAATAGTTGGAGACTCGTTCCCGCCGGACTCTCTGGGACTTTTCCCTCCCTCTGCTTGGTCCGAACGCCGACCTGCTTTGCAGCGCCGGTCGTCTCCCGAGTGCTCCACCCTCCGTCTCTGTTTGCCTCCGCCTTCCGACTCGCTGCTCGGCCCCGCTGCAGAGCCACCCGATCGAGCCCCAGCCCGCCGCCCAGGAAGGATTAGTGCAGTACCTGCCACCAGCCCGGCTAGCTGGTGAAACCACAGTTTTTTTTCTTCGACCTTCGTCTGAGGAATCGATCTCCTTGAGGTGCTGCCGAATTGCAGGTAAGTCCGTTTCCAATTCGTCGCCACTGTTGTATCCGTGTGTTAATGGAGACACGGAATGCAGGAGTTGGTTTAACAGGTGTTTACTGAACAAAGTCTGGAGGTGAACTAAAAGATACAAGACGCTATACGGGCTTATATACCCGAGTGGTCACTACCGGTATTACAGTACACGGGCTCTTAAAGGTACATACACTACACCATAAGTGCGAGTTTTTCCAGAAGCAGATCTCGTATTGTGGCCACGTCATCGATGAAGAGGGGTTACATAAGTCCCCTGAAAAGATTGAGGCAGTAGTCAAGGCTCCAGCACCGGAAAATGTGTCACAACTGAGGTTGTTCCTCGGGCTGGTAAACTACTACCATAAGTTCTTACCAAATTTGTCCATGGTATTACACCCACTGAACACCCTACTGCAAACAGGGGTGCCATGGAAATGGAATGACGAACGTAGACAAGCTTTCCAGAAGTGTAAAGAATTGATCACATCAAAAGAGGTGTTGGCCCATTTCAACCCAGCACTGCCAATTCGTTTGGCATGTGATGCATCACCCTATGGTATTGGAGCGGTGCTGTCGCACAAATTCCCAGACGGGTTGGAGAGGTCAGTAGCCTTTGCGTCTCGGTCACTAACCTCAGCCGAGCGCAACTATGCCCAGATTGACAGGGAGGCCGTCAGCCTAGTATGGGGAGTAAAAAAATTCAACCACTATCTGCATGGGCAGAAGTTCACCTTGCTGACTGACCACCAACCACTTGTCTCCATCTTTAATCCTAAGAAGGGCGTTCCAGTGATGACTGCACAACGGTTACAAAGATGGTCCCTGTTTCTAGGGGCAAATCAATATGAAATAGAATATAAAGGCACGAAACAGCATGGAAACGCTGATGGGCTATCACGCCTGCCACTGCCTACTGTGGAGGAAGCACCAGCAGTGGACCCTATCGAGATATTTTATTCGTCAATAATTGAACGATTGCCAGTAACAAACGCGGATATAGAGAAGGAGACCCGCAATGATACGACACTGTCTCGGGTATATGATTTGACGGTGAGGGGATGGCCAACACATGGCGACTCACTGTTGCCAGCATTCTCATCCAGAAGAGATCATCTGTCAGTATGCCAGGGGACATTGATGTGTGGATCCCGAGTGGTGATTCCACCCAAGTTAAGGGAGAGAGTGCTAAATGAGCTTCATGAAGGTCATCTGGGAGGGGTGAAAATGAAAAGCCTTGCTAGGGCTTGTGTGTGGTGGCCGGGGATCGATCAACAAATCGAGGACCTAACCAAGAGCTGCTCAGGATGCCAGAAGGTCCAAAATGCACCACCACATGCCCCTCTACACCCATGGGAGTGGCCCTCCTCTCCATGGCAACGGGTGCATATTGATTTTGCTGGTCCATTCATGGACTCAATGTTCTTAATAGCAGTGGATGCTCACTTGAAATGGCCGGAGGTGATAAAAATGTCCTCAACCTGTAGTGTATGTGCCTTTAAGAGCCCCACGTGTACCGTAATGCCGGTAATGGCCACTCAGGCTATATAAGCCTGTATATTGTGTTGTATCAGTTAGTTCCCCTCCAGACTTTGTTTAGTAAACACCTATGAAACCAACTCCTGTCTTCAGTGTCTCTATCAACACACAGACACAACAGTGGCGACGAGGATGGGATAATACTGCTCCTACGCTGTAAGGGGATGCATCGCACGCCAGTCTGATTGGCAGTGATGGGTTGTAATGAGCCAAAATTTCTTTGGACTTGATTAAGTCTTTGCATTTATGGAAGGCACGTTTACAGTCTTCGCTCCCCATACCAGGCTGAGTGCTTCCCTGTCGATTTGGGCATAGTTACGCTCATAGTTACATCCATGGGAGTGGCCCTCATCTCCCTGGCAAAGGGTACACATCGACTTTGCTGGTCCATTTATGGACTCAATGTTCTTAATCGCGGTTGATGCACACTCCAAGTGGCTGGAGGTAATAAAGATGTCCTCCACCACCACGGAAAAAATCACCACAGTATTAAGGACCATATTTGCCAGGAATGGGCTGCCTGAACAGATCTGTTCTGATAATGGACTGCAATTTGTGTCCGAAGAATTCAGGAAGTTCTTAAAAAACAATGGGGTTAAGCACTACACGTCTGCCCCATACCATCCCGCCACCAATGGAATGGCTGAAAGGTTTGTCCCGACCTTCAAGAAGGCCATAAAGGCCATGGGTAATGAAGACATAAAACTTCAGCACAAGGTGGATAACTTCTTGTTCGCATACAGGAATGCAACATATATGGTTACAAACCAAACTCCCGCCATGATGTTCTTCAATAGAAGCCTAAGATGCCGGCTGGATTTGATCAAGCCCAACATCAGAAGGGACGTAGAGAACCGGCAATTCCAAGGCATGAATGAAAGGCCAAATAGAACCTTCCAGATAGGTCAACAAGTTTTGGCCCGGGACTACCGTACCGAGAAATGGCAGCCTGGAACTATCTGCACACGACTAGGACCGCTGATGTATACCGTGGACATCGGAGAAAGCATAATAAGGCGCCATGCTGACCAAATCATAGAGTCATCCGAAAAGGGACAACCTACGCCACAACTCTATACGCCTAACGATGAAGTAGAGATACCCATATCTACCTCCGATCCGGTGATACTGGAACCCGATGAACCCGACACTGGCATTCAAGCCGAATCAGCCTTGCCAAAGGAACCTACTACACCACCAGAAACTACTACACCACCGAGGCGTTATCCGGACCGAGTCAGGAAGCCTCCAGAGAGACTGACTTATAATTAATTAACTGCAGCAATGTGTGGATTATTTTTCTTGTAACATGTAATTAATAATTACTTAAAATATTATGTACTGGTTAAAAGGGGAGGAATTGTAGTGCATGTGCCTTTAAGAGCCCCATGTGTACTGCAATGCCGGTAATGGCCACTCGGGCTATATAAGCCTGTATATTGTGTTGTATCAGTTAGTTCCCCTCCAGACTTTGTTCAGTAAACACCTATGAAACCAACTCCTGTCTTCAGTGTCTCTATCAACACACAGACACAACACAACCACTACAGAGAAAACGATTGCAATCCTACGGACCATATTTGCCAGGAACGGCTTGCCAGAGCAGATTTGCTCTGATAATGGACCACAGTTTGTGTCCGAAGAGTTTTGAAAATTTATGAGAAGGAATGGGGTAAGGCATTACACATCCGCCCCGCATCATCCAGCCACAAATGGATTGGCTGAAAGGTTCGTACAAACCTTTAAAAAGGCGATAAAGGCCATGTGCGATGATGAAATTCCACTACAGCATAAGGTGGACAATTTCCTATTAGCCGACAGAAATGCGACACATGCAGTCACCAACCAGACCCCGGCCATGATGTTCTTTAACCGAAGGTTGAGATCTCGTCTGGATTTGCTCAGACCCAATGTGCGAAGAAATGTTGAGGATAAACAATTCCAGCACATCAATGAGAAGCCGACAAGGAGCTTCAATGTAGGACAACCAGTCTTGGCCCGTGACTACCAAACAGAGAAATGGCAACCCGGAACGATATGCACAAGACAGGGGCCATTAATGTACACAGTGGATGTTGGGGAGAGCATTGTGAGACGCCACGTCGATCAGATCTTAGCGTCACAGGAACGAGTCAACCCCATGTCTCGAGTACCTGGGGATGAACCCGACATACCGGTAGCATCTACCTCTGAACCAGTAGCAGTGGAAACCGATGAACTAACCGACGAAAAGGGGCCAGAATCGCCTCCGCACCAAGAACAAGAACCTCAGGAAAGGCGCTATCCCAAAAGGATCAGGAAGCCGCCCCAAAGACTGAATCTATAAATGGACTATTTTCAGTTAATGTTGCATGTTAAAAATGTTAATTGTTAAATGAATGTTATGGTACTGTTAATCTAAAAGGGGAGGAATTGTTGTGTATGTACCTTTAAGGGAGAACTGTTTTACAGCTCCTGTATACTGCAGTACCGGCAGTGACCACACCTGTATATAAAGCCGGAGCAGGATTCTGTACTTCAGTCTTGAGACTACTCTACTGCAGTAAATACCTGTTGATTGTTAAGTTACAGCATCCGTGTAGTTCTTGGGGAAACATCCTATTTAAAGAATCACGGATCTAACAGCTCCCAATATTTCCAAATCGAAGGACTTGCTCCCTCCTCTCCCACCACCACACCGTTGCCAAATTTCAGGAGTTCCCGCATTCTGCTCAATGCTGCCATATCCCACAACCCTCAGGCCGCCTGTATCCCAGTGAATATACTTCGATATTCTTGTTCTTTAAAATCTCTGTGACCTTGCCCTACCCTACCTCTGTGATCCCATTTATCCTCACCTCATGTAATACACATATCCTCCACTTCTCTAACTCTGGGATTCTCCTTGTACCCTCCTCCATTCGTGGCTGATTGCTCTTGCACTTGTACTCCGGAACTCTCCTGCCATGTCCCTGCACCTGGATACCTTAACTTCTGCTTTCAAAAGCCTTAAACCTTCCTCCTCACCTGAGCTTTCACTCCCACAATCCTGATCCTCTTTGAATTCCCTTTATCTTTGCACATTTTTCCTCTTTAACCAGCAGGTAAGGAATGCTACAAAAATGCATTGTTGTTCCATATTTAAAATACAGCATCAATGCATTTAAATATTACAATGGTAAATCTGTATGCTGCAATATCTCTGCAATTGCTCACTGATGAAGTTGTTATATTTAGATTATTACTTTCCAGGTGAGCCTCTGCTCTGATAGCACAATTGACCTGATTTACATTTCCAGTCTTTATTTTAGATTTCCAGGCATTTGCATTTTTCTTTATGTTGCTGAGATATTTATGGAACAAATAAGCAATATACTTTCGGTAGGGAAGGTTGCATATATCAGGTCACAAAGCTGCATCGGTTATGACTTTTATGTGCAACAGTAGTAATAGAAAACCAATGCAGCGAGTTATTAAGGTATTTTCTGTTTTATGATATATTTTTGTAATTCTAGGATCTTTGAGCATAAGGTGTAAACACAAATAAACATAAAAAATACACAGCAGCATTAAGCATGAACATTGGCTGCTAAATACCATTTTTTTGTATTGTTCCTAGCTACTAATACATTACCTTTATGCAGTAAAAAACACAATGTAAAAGAATGTTTTACCACAAGATATGGAGCTATTTTTTGGTACTCACTGTTCCGAGTATAGAAAGTGCAGGTTGCCAACACTGTCAATGTAGTTAGCAGGACTTAGCCAGGGTAACGCCAGCAGCAAGAGAGCCTTCATTGTCAGTGAGCCTTCATTGTCAAAGGATCAGTGATGAAATGCTGCTCTGTTAGCTATCTTTCCCTCTCCCATAAGGACACATATATTTCAGTCCATCTGTATCACAGGTCACTCGGTTTTCATTTCTGCCTGAAAACTGGTACTCTCACTTAAATCTCTTAAAACTAAGATGTACTGAACATTATTGCAATGTAAGAAGATTACTGAATCTGATCATCAGATGGTTGGTTGGAAGCAGCAGTCATATAGAAAATCTGACTAGATACCGACATACTTTGGCACAACTTAATAAGGTAACCAGAGGTAAACATAGAAACATAGAAGATAGGAGCAGGAGTAGGCCATTCGGCCCCTCGAGCCTGCTCCGCCATTCAATGCGATCATGGCTGATCATCCAAATTCAGTACCCTGTCCCTGCCTTCTCCCCATATCCCTTGATCCCTTTAGCCTTAAGAAATATATCCAACTCCTTCTTTAATATATTTAATGAATTGGCCTTCTGTGGTAGAGAATTCCACAGGTTCACCACTCTCTGGGTGAAGAAATTCCTCCTCCTCTCAGTCCTAAATGGCTTACCCTTTAAACAGCAGTGCAGCTTCACCAAACCTTGTGTTTTTATGTTAGGTGACAATTTAAAAAAATAACGAGGTACTATACTTCATATACTGCTGTAAGGAGGGATGATATCTTAGCAGGTTCCTCTAATGAGGCCATATGGGTAGAACTTAAAAACAAAAAGGGGGCAAGCACTTTGCTGGGAGTGCACTATAGGCCCCCAAACAGTCAGGAGGAGATAGAGGAACAGATATGTAGGCAAATCTCAGAGAAGTGTAGAAATAATAGGGTAATAATAGGGTAATAATAGTAGGGGATTTCAACTTCCCCAATATTACCTGGGATAGTCAGAGTGTGAAAGGCTCAAAGGGTGCGGAATTCTTAAAGTGCATCCATGAGAGCTTTTTGAGCCAGCATGTAGAAAGTTCTGGAAGAGAGGGGGCGGTACTGGACCTAATTCTAGGGAATGTAGCTGGGCAAGTGGTAGAAGTGTCAATAGGAGAGCATTTTGGTGACAGTGACCATAATTCAGTGAGATTTAAGGTAGTCATGGAAAAGGACAAAGATGGACTGGAAATAAAGGTTCTAAATTGGGGGAAGGCCGATTTTAATATGATACAGCAGGATCTGGCCAAAGTGGACTGGGATCAGATACTTGTAGGAAAATTCACATCAGAGCAGTGGGAGTCTTTCAGAAAGGAAAGAGAGAGAGTACAACGCCAACATGTTCCCATAAAGGTCAAGGGTGGGGCCAACAAGCCCAGGGAACCCTGGATGTCAAGGGATATACAAGAATGGATTAGGAAAAAAAGGGAGGCTTTTGGCAGTCACAAAGGACTAAAAACAGTGGAAGCCCTAGAGGAGTATAGAAAGGAGTATGGATGTGAAAGGTACTATATGAATGCAAGTTCTTAAATTTTTTTTTATTCGTTCCTGGGATGTGGGTGTTGCTGGTAAGGCCAGCATTTATTGCCCATCCCTAATTGCCCTCGAGAAGGTGGTGGTGGTGCTGAGCTTCAGCCAGTGGAGAGTTTCCCCCCCCTCCCCCCGATTCCCAGGGACTTCAATTTTATGAAGGCTCCTTGATGCCACACTCGGTCAAATGCTGCCTTGATCTCAAGGGCAGTCACTCTCACCTCACCTTAAATGCATATAACCATCATTGGAAAGAGTGCAGCAGATTTTTTATTCTCAGGTCTTCACTATTCCCCCCCAGTTTTCTCCCCTTTGCCCTAAAGATGCAGGATATGGAAGGCTAAAAGATCTTTTGCTAAGAGTTCATGGAGCGATGGTCATCCCCGTGTTATTATATGGATCTGAGTGCTGGAACATGAGAAAAGTTGATGAGCAAAAGATATTAACAGCAGAGATGAGTTGGTTGAGGGGAATACTGGGAGTATCCAGGATGCAAAGAATCAAGAATGATACAATAGGAACATGACTTGGACAAGAAACAACGCTTATACAGATGATTCAAGATAGACAACTGCGATGGTTTGGGCACGTTTCAAGACTGGAAACAGCTAGAATACCTTTCATGGCCTTGCAGACAGAGGTACATGGAACAAGGAGCCGAAGAAGACAAAGCACTGGATAGACAATGTCAAGAGACATAGATGACTGAAGCAGCCAGGCTAGTTCAGAACTGACAACAATTAAGTGAATTAATTCAGCCCCATCATTGTTGCTGAGCTGATGGAAGGGTATTTTTTGTGTGTCCTGTAAAGCGCCTTGGGATGTTTTACTACGTTAAAGGCGCCATATAAATACAGGTTGTTGTTGTTGTAGTAGTAGCTGTGGCTCATTTGGTACTACTCTCGCCTCTCAGTCAGAATGTTGTGTGTTCAAGTCCCACTCCAGAGACTTGAGCACAAAATCTAGGCTGACACTCCGGTGCAATACTGAGGGAGTGCTGCACTGTCATCTTTTGGAGGTGGAGATGTCATCTTTTGATGAGACGTTAAACAAAGGTCCCGTCTGCTCCCTCAGATGGATGTCAAAGATCCCAAGGCACTATTTGAAGAGGAGCAAAGGAGCTCTCCCCGGTGTCCTGGCCAATATTTATCCCTCAAACAACATCACATCACTAAAAAACCAGGTGATCTGGTCATTATCACATTGTTATTTGTGGGAGCTTGCTGTGCGCACATTGGCTGGTGCGTTTCTTACATCATAACAGTGACTACACTTCAAAAGTACTTCATTGACTGTAAAGTGCTTTGGGACGTCCTGAGGTTTTGAAAGGCGCTATATAAATCAGAGTGCTTTCTTTCCAATACCCTGAAATTGTAGAGGTACCATTCCACTAATGTTTGCCTTCTGGTGCCCCGTTGAGTTTTCTATTCTTCAACTGTAACCCTAGTGAGTATCACCAGGTTATTTAGAAATGGAGGGCACCATAGCCGAGCCAGATTCTGTCCTCGTCCCAAATCCACACCGATGTTTAATTATATCAAAAATTTATCGTAGCTATGTAATTCCCACATTGTGCATTCACATATCCGATCAATGGATGCAAACAGCTCATAACAATAAGGCCTCATGAGTTTTTTCAAATTAAAACAAACAATGCTAACTGTTTTTAAAACAGGGTTCTGATTTTCTCTGGTAGGACAATAATTAAAGCATTCTTGTAAAATTCCCTTGTGTGCTACTTGGCAAAGTTAAGCTGCTTATTTCAAAAGGTTGATGACTGCATTAAAATAGCCCATAAAGGAATTTTCTGCAAATGTGTTAACTAATGTTTTGCAAAGAGAGAATTAAACCCCAGATGGCAATAAATAATTAGAAAATCTCCCATGGATAATCCAATGTCTGCAGTGTGGTCTCTGATGACTGACACATAAGCCACAAAATTGCAAGATTTTGACACTGCCTGGCCATTACAATCTAACTGGAGTCTGGGAATTTTGAGCTACAATCTTCATTATAGTGGAGCTAACTAAATTACTACCCACAGCCACATACCTCTGATCAGATTGTTTTTTGTTTTAGGATGGTCACTGGATTACTACCAAAGCTTCCACATAAGATGTAAAGAATAAAATTTAAATATAAAACTGCCCTCAAGATTTAACCAGTTGCAAAATTCTCAGAGTCTGGTGTTCTCTGTAATTGTGCTAAGAGGCAGAAGCAGCAGCCACTAATTTTAGTTCATGTTCATTAGGAAACAGAGCACAGGACTGGGATGTAAAATAAAAAAATTAATGTTGACACCTCGAGAACTGGATGTACTTGTGACAAAAATAAAGTAATGTTTCTATGATATAGCAGGCTTTTGGCTCCTTCAATTCAGTCACAATACACAACGGGTTAAAAACAACTTAAATTCTTCGAAATACCCCAGGATATGTTTTCCAATGCAATAGTTTTGCCTGAGCCAAAAGCCTAAGGGATAAACCAAGCCATTCAATTCAATTTAAATACTAACATCTCGTGGGATTGTTCAAAGACATACTTGATTGGCTGCTCTGAGTTTAACAGAATTATTTAAACGTTACTGAAACCTTTAGAGGGAGATAGGCCAGAGAGTTTCCTTCAGTTAGCTTGACAAAAAAAAAAAAATCAGTCAATATCATTGACGGCAATAATTGGAAGCTAGATTGTCTCACACACATGATGACCTGAAAGGCTAATTTTGAAAAGGAGGGGAGAGGGACAAGAATATAAAACATAGACCAATGCACACACAATAGATTATTGTTACGAGAAAGGATTGGGACTTAGATGGTTTCCGGCCAATATCATTAACTTATATTAAACTTTTAAACATTTCTAATTTAGTTGTAGGATATTGCTGCTTGGAAGTGATCGCTTTGGTCAATCAACAGCATTTCCGGGACATGATTGACCGGTTGGCTGTAATGAAAACAGTAGTCATTACTTAGTGAATTTGTTTGGACACGCTTCTCCAATAGCCAATTGGACTTACCTGCGATGTAAATGAATTTCTAGCTCACAGCGCTGCAAGACTTCAGTGCAGTGTTCTTTAAATGGGCAGAAGACCAATACTTTATCCAGCAGCTTATGCACCAGGAAGCTTGACTTCTTGCACACCTCCAGACACAAGGGCTTCCGATCCATGGGGCAGAAATCTTTGGCCAGTAGGAAGTTGGTAAGGCACAAAGTGCAATAAGTGTGACCACATGGTGTATCCAGTGGCTGCACCAAGGGCTGCAGGCAAATGTGACATATGAGGTCGTCGTCTATTTCATCCCGGTAATTATATGAATGGTTTTCCTGAGGCAGGTGTGGTTGTCCACAGCAAATACAAAGAGTCAGTAGAGCAGCATCCATATCCACTGCAGGATCACTTTGGCTCATATTCCAGCAATATGATACTCAGTGAAAGCAAGTTCCAAATGAATGTTTAAAAATTATGTAGATCGCCGAGTTTCAGGATAAATTCCACAACTAAAAGAAACAAAATGGATATAAACAATTAAACAAGTTAAATGTTTTCTTTTTTCAACAGATAGTCATTAAAATTTTCTGCTACTGAAAAAAAGCACAGTAAAGGTCATACCATTGCACATCAAAGAGATTTCCCACTGGCACATTGAAAATAACAGGATGTGTATATGTTCAAATCTGTAGTGAGGTTCTGCCTCTGTGGCAAGAGTGTCTCAAGAGTACGTTTCAGCTTGGCTCATGTGGTCGTACTCTCGCCAGAGTTAGGTTTGGGGTTCAAGCCACACACAAAAGCTTGAGCATATCATCTAAGCTAATACTTTAGAACAGTACCGAGGGAATGCTGTATTGTTGGAGATTTGAGACATTAAATTGATACCCTGGCCCACATCCCTGTTCAGATGGATGTAAAGGCTTCGTCAGCAATATTTGAAGAAAAGCAGGAGTTGGCCCAGTGTATTGGCCAATGCACCTCCTTCAACCAATGATGTCAAAAACAGGCCTTTTATTCATTTGTGGTTTGTGGGACCTTGCTGTATGCAATCGGTTGCCACTTTTGCCTATATAACAAAGTAACTGCATTTCAAAAAGTAATTCCTTCATAACTATTGCAGGGGGAATAGCTTGAATGAAGATATGGGTTGAAAGGTCTGGGGATATATCTCGAGACATTTTTTGACACTTCATTTGCTGCATTTTTGGGTCGTTTGGAATCTAAAATGAACAAAGACAGCGCATTTTTTTCTAACTAAAAAGGAAAAGATATTTTCTGAATTTTACTGAAAAATGCTCCTCGAACTGCTATTTGGGAATTAATTATTCTTTGCTACAGTGTAACATTTCTTTTCTTCAGTAGCAGCTGACAAACTATTCCTGGGGAGAAATTTATTTAGTTTCTTTTTAAAGTTGGCACACTCCTCCACCGCCACCACCACCCACCACCCCCCCCACCCCCATTCATGCTGGCACTTTCCCTTTTTCCCCCCTCATTTAAATCTGTCACTATTCCTCCTTTTTCCCCCCACCTCAGTTAATGCAGTCACTCTCCTTCTCATCCCCCAATGCACAACTGAGGCTCTTACTGCTGGATGTTACAGTGATTGAACATTGTACACTGTGGATGAGAATTGCTAATCTCGAGACTTCCTGCCCACAGTGTGCAGCAGCGTTCCATCTCTTACAGCAACAGCACAAGATAGTGGTGCTGGGGGAGGGGAGACGGCAGGGAAGGACTTGGTCTAAAAACAAAAAACTTTTTTTCTTCCTTTCCGATGTCAAGGATCGCAAGCTTCATCAGCTCTTGAACACCAATGCCCCTCCGGAACCTTCTTCCCCTTCACTTTCTTCTGACCCCCCTTCTCCCAATCTCACCTCCTGCTGCGTTTTCACTATCCCCTCTGACCTTCCCCTCTCTGACCCCGAACAATCAGTCCTCAGCAAAGGCCTGAGCTTCATCCTCTTATGCCCCCACCTCAATTAATTTCGAGCTCGGCACGATGTTGAGCTCTTTTTCCGCCGCCTTCGTCTCCGTGCCCACTTCTCTGGCCAGGAGTCTTCCCCCCGCACACTTTCTCCCGCTTTCAGAATTCCCGTTCTACCTGGACCCCTCCCCCTGGCCTCTTACCCTCTCTAGATCTTTTCATCGCTAACGGCTGCCTCCATTTCTCTGCTCCCCTCACTCACTCCAACCTACCTCCCTCTGAACTTGCAGCACTCCATTCTCTTAGATCCAACCCTGACATTGTCATTAAACCTGCTGACAAGGGTGGTGCTGTTGTTGTTTGGCGAACTGACCTCTACCTAGCGGAAGCTGAATGCCAATTCTCTGACACCTCCTCCTGGACCATGACCCCACTACCAAACATCAAACCACTGTTTCCAAGACTGTCACTGACCTCAACTCCTCTGGAGATCTTCCCCCCGCGGCCACCAACCTCATAGTTCCTCAACCCCGCACAGCCCACTTCTACCTCCTTCCCAAGATCCACAAACAGGACTGCCCTGGTAGACCCATCGTTTCAGCATGTTCTTGCCCCACGGAACTTATCTCTTCCTATCTCGACTCTATCTTTTCTCCCCTTGTCCAGTCTCTTCCCACCTACATCCGCGACTCTTCCAACGCCCTCCGCCACTTTAACAGTTTCCAGTTTCCTGGCCCCAACCGCTTCCTTTTCATCATGGACGTACAATCCCTCTACACCTCCATCCCCCACCCGGATGGCCTGAGGGCGCTCCGCTTCTTCCTTGAACAGAGGCCCGATCAGTCCCCATCCACCACTACCCTCCTCCGCCTGGCTGAACTTGTTCTCACATTGAACAACTTCTCCTTTGACTACACTCATTTCCTCCAAATCAAAGGTGTTGCTATGGGTACCCGCATGGGTCCTAGCTATGCCTGTCTTTTCGTGAGATATGTGGAACGCGCTCTTTGTTCCAGTCCTACTCAGGTCCCCTCCCTCACCTCTTTTTCTGATACATTGATGACTGTATTGGTGCCGTTTCCTGCTCTCGCCCTGAACTAGACAATTTCATTCACTTTGCCTCCAATTTTCACCCTTCCCTCACCTTCACATGGTCCATCTCTGACTCTTCGCTTCCTCGACTTCTCCATCTCCATCTCTGGGGATAGGTTATTGAGCAATATTCACTACAAGCCCACTGACTCCCACAGCTACCTGGACTATATTATGTCCGTGTACAATTGAGACACGGACTGCAGGAGTTGATTATATCAAGTCTTTACTGAATGGAGACAACCTGGAAACTGAAACTACAGAAGCCTGCTAGGGCCTTTTATACAGGGGTGGTCACTGCCGGTACTGCAGTCTGAGACCAGTTATTCCCTTAAAGGTACATACACAACAGACTACACTTCCACCCACCCTGCCTCCTGTAAGGACTCTATTCCATTCTCCCAGTTTCTCTATCTCCGCCGCATCTGCTCCGACGATGCCACCTTCCACACCAGTGCTTCCGACATGTCTTCTTTTTTCCTCAACCGAGGATTCCCCTCTACCGTGGTTGACACGGCCCTCGACCGTGTCCGTTCTATCTCCCGCACTTCTGCCCTCACCCCTGCCCCTCCCTCCCGGAACCACGATAAGGTTCCCCTTGTCCTCGCCTTTCACCCCACCAGCCTCCACATTCAACGGATCATCCTCCGCCATTTCCACCACCTCCAAAGTGATCCCATCACCAAACGCATCTTCCCCTCCCCTCCCCTTTCAGCATTTCGTAGGGACCGCTCCCTCTAAGACACCCTAGTCCACTCCTCTATCACCCCCAGCACCCCTTCCCCTTCACCTGGCACCTTCCCGTGCAAGCGCAGGAGATGTAACACCTGCCCTTTTACCTCCCCCCTTCCCACTGTCCAGGGCCCCAAACACCCCTTCCAGGTGAAACAGCGATTTACTTGTACTTCTTACAATCTAGTATACTGTATTTGCTGCTCATGATGTGGTCTCCTCTACATTGGGGAGACCAAACGGAGATTGGGTGACTGCTTTGCGGAACACCTCCATTCAGTCCGTAAGGGTGACCCTGAGCTTCCGGTCGCCTGTCATTTTAATTCACCGCCCCATTCCCACTCGGACCTCACCGTCCTCGGCCTCTTGCATTGATCCACGGAAGCTCACCGCAAACTCGAGGAACAGCACGTCATCTTCCAATTAGGCACTTTACAGCCTTCTGGACTCAATATCGAGTTCAACAATTTCAAATCATAACCTCAGCCCCTATTACATTTTTACTTATATTTTTTATCCACACCTTTGTTTTGGCCTTCCCCACCCTTTTTTTTTTCTCTCTCCCACATGACAGCGGTCTCCCATTCTGCCAGCACATTTCACACCTAATCTAGGGCCATCTTTTGTCTCCACTAGTCCTATCACCATCTCGTCTCGTTTTGAATACCTCTTAATGTCTCTTCTCTTTTGTTCTCTCCCAGCCTGGCCTCTTAATCTATTTCATTTCCTGTGCTGCTTTAGTCTTGACAAAGGGTTCATCTGAAACGTTGACTCTATTTTCTCTCCACGGATGTTGCCTGGCCTGCTGAGTTTTTCCAGCATTTTCTGTTATTAAGGACTTGGTCTACACTGGTTTTCATCCACAAAAGCAGGCATACGTAGCGCGTCCCCAAACAATGACTGCATCAAGCATGGCATACGGAGCGCGTCCCCAATCAATAACTGCATCAAGCATGCATACGGAGCGCATCCCTATACAATGACTGCATCAAGCATGCATACGGAGCGCGTCCCTATACAATGACTGCATCAAGTATGGCATACAGAGCGCGTCCCTATACAATGACTGCATCAAGCATGCATACGGAGCGCATCCCTATACAATGACTGCATCAAGCATGCATACGGAGCGCGTCCCTATACAATGACTGCATCAAGTATGGCATACAGAGCGCATCCCCAAACAATGACTGTATCAAGCAGGCATACGGAGCACGTCCCCATACACTGACTGCAACAAGCATGGGCAGTTAACATTGGTAGAGGAGACACTGGGGGCCTGCTGAAACCTCTTCAACTGAAACCCACCAAGTGTAACTGTTTTTAGATAAACAAGGAAGAAAAAGAGAGGAAAGTTAAATGGAAAATTAAATGCTAAATTTCCAACTGGTTTCATTTACCAGTTTGCATGTGAACAGGACTAGTTTATTAAGCAAGTCCCCTATTGTTAGTAAAACTTCCTTTGGCTAGGATACCCGATACAGCCATACTCTAATCTTTTTGTAAAAAATCTAAACATCACAAAGATACAGATATGCTGGATGAAAGTCAGACTACAGGGACATGACCAGGCCAAGCCAAAAATTAAAGAACGAAATCTTTGCATCTTGAAGGGATATTGACTTCTGCTATATTGCCTTATAGGACAATTCCCAAGATCAGCAATACAATCAGTGAGGCAATGATGTCATCACTATTTAGTTTCCATTTGAAAACCAAAGCCAAAATAATAATAGTGGGAATGTGAAAGAAGAAAATAATGTTAAAACCATATTGTCAAGGGTTACAGTTCAGCAAATACATTATGCATTGCACTGTGAATCTTTACGAGCGAGCACCATGCCATATCAGCCGAGTGACTGCTGCAGGCTTGTCCAAACCGCGACAGCAATAGGGTCTGCCTGAAGAATTTCCAATCAGATAACGCCCATAAATACCTTTTTATTTTAATCCGGCTTTCCGAAAACTGACAGCTGTATGTAAAACTGGATTTTGCTTTTGTGTTGGTTACTGTGATCCTCCCTAAAAACACATTTCTGAATCTGTCTCAACCTGTGGAGGTGAAACTAAAATATGTTGTTTATTTCAATCTCCAACACAGGACTATATGCATGCTAAACAGCAGAAGCAACATGCTATAGACAGAACTAAGCAATCCCACAATCAACAGATCAGATCAAAGCTCTGCAGTCCTGCCACATCCAGTTGTGAATGGTGGTGGACAATTAAACAACTAATGGGAGCAGGAGGCTCCATGAACATCTCCATGCTCAATGATGGCGGAGCCCATCACGCGAGTGCAAAAGACAAGGCTGAAGCGTTTGCAACCATCTTCAGCTAGAAATGGCAATTGGATGATCCATTTCGGTCTCGTCCTGAGGTCCCCACAATCACAGAAACCAGTCTTCAACCAATTCGATTCACTCCATGTGATATCAAGAAATGGCTGAGCCAAAGGCTATGGGCCTCGACAACATCCCGGCTGTAGTGCTGAAGACTTGTGCTCCGGAACTAGCCGTGCCTTTAGCCAAGCTATTCCAGTACAGCTACAACACTGGCATCTACCTGAAAGTGGAAAATTGCCCAGGTATGTCCTGTCCACAAAAAACAGGACATATCAAGGACATATTAAATCCACCCCATCAGCCTACTCTCGATCATCAGCAAAGTGATGGAAGGTGTCATCGACAGTGCTAGTAAGTGGCACTTACTCACCAATAACCTGCTCACCAATGCTCAGTTTGTGTTCCACCGGGACCACTCGGCTCCAGACCTCATTGCAGCCTTGGTCCAAACATGGACAAAAGAGCTGAATTCCAGAGGTGAAGTGAGAGTGACTGTCCTTGACATCAAGGCAGCATTTGGCCAAGCGTGGCATCAAGGAGCTTGAGTAAAATTGAAGTCAATGGGAATCAGGGGGAAAACTCTCCACTGGCTGGAGAGTCATACCACATTGCAGCAAGAGCTGGAAAACCTTCAGGCTTGGGCTGATAAGTGGAAAGTAAGATTCGCACCACACAAGTGCCAGGCAATGGCTATCACCAACAAGAGAGCCTAACCACCTCCCCTTGACATTCAACAGGGTTACCATTGCTGAATCCTACAGCATCAACATCCTGGGGGTCACCATTGACCAGAAACGTAACTGGACCAGCCACATGAATACTGTGGCAACAGGAGCAGGTCAGAGGCTTATCACTATAACAAATTGACTGGTGTGCATGTGGACCTCAGACTACAGAAACAAGTCATTAATAGTTTTTTTTAAATGCCACAAAACACAAGATTATTTCAAGATTTTTGGACCAGATGATTGCAAAAATTGGCCTCAGCACGCTCCACAAAGGCTCTTATAACAAACTAGCAAAGCACCAAATTTTGTTATTTTCTTTCTCAAGCTTCCGACCACATATCCACAGCATAACAAAGACCGCCTACTTCCACCTCCGTAACATCGCCCGTCTCCGCCCTTGACTCAGCTCATCTGCTGCTGAAACCCTCATCCATGCCTTTGTTACCTCTAGACTTGATTATTCCAACGCACTCCTGGCTGGCCTCCCCTATGTAAACTTGAGGTCATCCAAAACTCGGCTGCCAGTGTCCTAACTCGCACCAAGTCCCGTTCGCCCATCACCCCTGTGTTCGCTGACCTACATTGGCTCCCGGTTAAGCAGCGCTTCGATTTCAAAATTCTCATCCTTGTTTTCAAATCCCTCCATGGCCTTGCCCCTTCCTATCTCTGTAATCTCCTTCAGCCCCACAACCACCGTCTCCCCACCCCCGCCGAAATATCTGCGCTCCTCTAATTCTGCCCTTGAGGGTCTCCTATTATAATCGCTCAATCTTTGGTGGCCGTGCCTTCTGTTGCCTAGGCCCCAAGCTCTGTTCCCTGCCTAAGCCTGTCCACCTCGCTACCTCTCTTTCCTCCTTTAAGACGCTCCTTAAAACCTACCCCTTTGACCAAGCTTTTGGTCACCTGCCCTAATTTATCCTTATGTGGAATTGTGTCAAATGTTTTCGTCTTAAAATACTCCTGTGCAGCGCCTTGGGATGTTTTACTACGCTAAAGGTGCTATATAAATACAAGTTGTTGTTGTTGATGGAGAAAGAGTTCAGCAATGTACAAAGATCAGATTGGCTTGGTTGTTAGCACAATTTTGACTGAGTCAGAAGATTTTGAGTTCAAATCCCAGTTCAGGGCTTGAGCACATAATCTAGGCTGGCTCTTAAATGTTCCTCTTCAACAAAGGAGTGCTACATTGTTAGAGGCGCGGTTTTTCAGATGAGATGTTAAAGCAAGGCTCCATCTGTCTGTTCAGCAGGACATAGATCCTATGGCCAATGAAGAGGAGCCAGGAGCTCTGCTAGTGTCCTGGCCAACGTCCTTACCTCAACTAACAATACCAGAAATGGATTCATTAATCATTCACCGTGTGGGACCTTGCTGTGTGCAAATTTGTTGCATTGTCTCTACATAACAGCAGTTAATGCACTTCAAATGTAATTCATTGGCTGTAAAGTCCTTTGAAATTACTCTAGATTGTGATTAGACACTATACATAAACGCGATTTGTTTCCGTAAGGTTCTTTTGTTGTTTCCTAATCTTCAATGTCAGCCATGGCTCGGTGGGTAGCACTCTGTCGCCCGAGTCAGAAGGTCATGGGTTTGAGCCCCACTCCAGAGACTCTAGCCCCATAATCCAGGCAGACATTCCCAGTGCCAATACTGAAGAAGTGCTTCACTGTCAGAGTGGCAGTACTGTGGGAGGGCTGGACTATTGGGGCTGCAGTCTTTTGGATGAGACGCTAAACTGAGGCCCCGTCTTCCCTCTTGGATGGATGTCAAAGATCCCACGGCCACTATTGGAAGAGCAAAGGAGTCCTCCCTGGTGTCCTGGGCCAATATCTATGCCTCAACCAACATCACTAAAAACACAGATTATCTGGTCATTTATCACATTGCCATTTGTGGGACCACAAATTAGCTGCCATGTTTCCTACATTACAACAGTGATTACACTTTGAGTACTTCATTGTCTGTGAAGCACTTTGGGACATCCAGAGGTGGTGGTGGTGGTGCTACTACTACTACTGGATATATTTTTTAAGGCTAAAGGGATCAAGGGGTATGGGGAGAAAGCAGGGACAGGGTACTGAATTTGGATGATTAGCCATGATCGCATTGAATGGCGGAGCAGGCTCGAGGGGCCGAATGGCCTGCTTCTATGTGTCTGTGTGTCTATGTTTCCTACAACTACAACTTGTATTTATATAGCGCCTTTAATATAGTAAAACATCCCAAGGTGATTCAGAGGAGCTATTATCAAACAAAATTTGACACAGAGTCACACAAGGAGAAATTAGGGCAGGTGACCAAAGGCTTGGTCAAAGAGGTAGGATTTAAGGAGCGTCTTAAAGGAGGAAAGAGAGGTAGAGAGGTGGAGAGGGTTAGGGAGGGAATTCCAGAGCTTAGGGCTGCAGCAGCTGAAGGCATGGCCACCAATGGTGGAGCGAAGAAAATCGGGGATACTCCAGAGGCCAGAATTGGATGAGCGCAGATTTGAGGGTTGTAGATCTGGAGGGGATTACAGAGATAGGAAGGGGTGAGGCCATGGAGGGGTTTGAAAACAAGGATGAGAATTTTAAAATCAAGGCGCTGCTTTACCGGGAGTTATGTAGGTCAGTGAGCACAGGGTTAATGGGTAAACAGGACTTCTTTCTTTCTCAAATTCTCTAAGTAATGGAACTTTTACACAAAATTGTAACTTCAAGTTTGAACACAGACATCATGATGCTTATATTTATGCATCTGTGAATCTTTATAATTAGCTTTTTCCTTTTTCTTTTCATATTGTATTCCCAGGTTTAAACCAGCACATTAAATTTGATTATTGGCCCAGAACTTGGTGTCGGGGGCTTGCCGCGCGTGCAAGCCCCCGATGTGCACTTACCCGGCGCGCCGACATCTGAAACCTGGCCCGCAGTGGATTTCCTGTCAGTGGCCCGGTTCTGATGTCGACGCGCTGTGCTAACCTGACCCAGAGGCGTAGTTAGTGCGATGTGCCGGCTGGGATCAGGTGAGCACTGTTCAGCCAATCGGGGAGGAGAAACTTCATTCATAAGTTTGAGTATAAGAACTGTCAAACTCATGAGAAGTACTGCACCCCAAAACACTACTTAAACTTTAAATAAAATTTTAAAAAACATCCCAATCATTAAATTAAGTATAAATAAGTTTATAAAAATAATTTAAACAATAATTTTTTTTTTTGAAAAAAATAAATTTTTAATAAAAAGGGTCTAAAACTAAACTTACCTTATTGTAGATTCTTTGAAATAATAAATCAGTGGAAAAAAAAATTCTAAATTGCACTAAAACACCACTTACCTGTAAAAATAAATACTTACGTGTGCTTTTTACAAGCGTAAAGACCGGAGGCCTTTACACATGCGCAAATCCCCCAAAACAGAGGAAATCCAAGACGCACGCGCTGCCCCCTACAGCGCACGCGCTAGCCTCTTCAACTCTTGGGTTAGAGGAGAGGAAATGCCGGTTTTCAGTGCATGCGCTGTGCATGCTGAAAACCGGCATTTCCTCCGGCCAGACGCGCGAGTACCCCTTCCGTACTCACGCGTTTGGGGAGGAATTACTGCCCCATTACCTTTTTCAGATAAAAGCTAATGCCAATTGAATTAAAGTGCTCTGGTTAGTGGAATTAATTAGTAACTACACACAGAAGTGAAACTTCACAAAGTAGATCGAATAAAACAGGGATTAAAACTAAATAAAACTGAAATTATTTAATTTGGGTTCTACTAAAAACATGAACAAAGTTACAAAATGTCAGAAACTGTAGTCCTACAAGTTCCAGCACGCTCGCACACGGACATAGACTTGCAGAGATAAAGCTGCAACAACAAAAACATTGATAAAATAAAGTTTAATCACTAACTTACCTACGTATGGTGTCAGGAACACATCTTTGTCAGAAAAAACTGTTTATTGATTACTCTGTTTGAATAGACAGAAGCACACAGTGGACTAACTATGTTGTGGAGTCCTTTTCACAAAGCAATATCATTGGCTAAAAATGAAGTTGCTCAAGTCTCAGCCAATTCAAAACGTACAATCCTTTCATATATAATTGTAGACACTTAAACATTCACAGATTTTGATCCCACCCTAATATGCAATATTCACCTCAGGGGTTTCCAATTCCCTGGAGGCATCCATGCAGTGACGAGAGACTTTTTTTAAAAAAAGAGCACCATCTTCGCTAGAGAATGTTTGGAAAATCTCTCCATTTTATAAATCATTATCACATCATTTGTATGTGATATTACATTGAGGCAAACAACACATATGTATTCTAGCTCTTCTCGCTTTTCAGACATTGGGACTTTTCCCCAAACAGGTTTTTCCCCCAATTAAGACATTCCCTCTTTAAATATTTATGAGTCACTTTCAGGCTGGTAGTTGCTTGTTCCTTTGTACAGGCTGTTTTTTCAGGATGCTGTACATAAAGTGATTGACTTCACTATTCACTTATCTGCTTTGCAGTGCTCACACACTATGCACAAAGGTGTAAATTTACAACCAAGGGAGGGCACATTGTGAATTAGCAGCCTGCATTATTTTCTATCCAACAATGACCACAACTTGTGCGTCCTTACTTTTGTGCCCAAATTCCCAATGACATTGGGCTGAATTTTAATGTAGAAAGCGGGTTGGGATGGTCTCTGAAGCGGTCGGGAGAATGGGAAGGGTCTGATTTGAATGGGAAGCCTGTTTCCCACCTGCAGCCAGTCCTGGGGGGACAGTCTCTGATTGCAAGGGGCGGGGGGGGGGGGTGGGTGGTGTTAGGCAGGGACCCTGGATTCAGGAGGTAGGTGTAAAGCCACCAGTCCCCACCTTGCTTTAGCTGGCGGGTTTTATATGAGGTGTGCAAAACCCGACTAGCTAAAAAGTTAAATACAAAATGGAGGTTAAAGCAGAGGCTTCCAGCTTCATTATAATATTTAAATAGACAACCCGCCTCCTGGCAGTGGGTTGGCTGTCTGCCCCCCGTCCTGCCTCCGTTAAAACCGGAAGTAGGCAGGTTGAGGTCAGGATTCAAATTGTTAACACTTTAACTACCCCCACACCCACCTGTTTTTTTTAAAGATTAAAATTTCCCCCATTGAGTCAGCTTCCAGTTGTATGCTGATGACATCCATCTCTACCTAGCTACCACTTCCCTTGTTCCCCTCCACTGCCTGTGTGCTATCAGATTGCTTCTCTGACATCCAGTCTTAGATGAGTCACAATTTCCTCCAACTAAACATCAAGACTGAAGATATTAATGGGCCAGAACTTCGGGTCCCCACGGGTGAGTACGCGCTGGGTACTCACGCGTAGGCCCAACGAAAGTGCCGGTTTCGTGCATGCACTGCGCATGCGCGGGAAACCGGAACTTCCGTTCCCTTAAAGGAAGGGGTTCACAGGTCGAACGCGTGCGCCGGAGAGGCAGCGCGTACGCCTGGAACTTCCGTTTTTTTTCCAGGTTTTTCCAGGAGGGTAAGTCTCCAGCAGCTACGCTTATAAAAAGCAGTCGCAAGGCCTGCTTTTAACAAGGTAAGTGGTGAATTAAGTAAAATTAAAACATTTTTTCCACAGGTTTATTATTTTTAAATACTTTAAAGGTAAGTTTATTTTTAGCCCCGTTAGAAACTGTAATGAATGTTTTCAAAAATTTAAATTATTGTTTAAAATACTTATTTAATGTAATTTATAGTTATTTAAAAAATGTGATTTTAAATTTTTTTTTTGAAGTTTGAGTTATGTTTTGGGGCTGAATTGTATTCATAGATTTGACAGGTCTTCCTGTCAAATCTATGAATACAGATTCCCTGCTACCATGGCTCTCCATGGCCCACGTGATCCCAGGGGATGCTTCGAACTAACTGCGCCCCTGGGATACGCAAGCACTGCGTGCCGGCAGTTGGAGCAGGCCCAGGATCGGAATCCCATGCGGGCCCACAGCAAAACAGCCGGCGCGCTAGGTAAGTGCAGGTCGGAGGCTTGCACCCGCGGGAAGCCCCCGACTCGAATTTCTGGGCCATTGTCTTCCACACCCACCACAAATTCACCACCAACTCCATGTACCTCCCTGGCTACTGTCGCAGGTGAAACCAGTCTGTATGCAAACTTGGCTTCCTGTTTGAGCCCCCCCGCCCAACAGCTCAGTTTCTGACACCATATATTCTCCATCACAAAGCCCATTTGTCTTGCATCTCTGTAACGTCACCTGCCTCCACCTCCCCAATCTGCTGCCGAAACCCTCATTTCATGCCTTTGCGATCTCCAGACTCAATTACTCCAATCCTCTCCTGGCTGGCATCCCATCTTCCACCCAACATAAACATCAGCTCATCTAAAACACTTTTGCCCATAACCTGTCCCATACTATGTCGCGCTCGCTCAATGTCCCTGTCCGCGCTGACCTACATTAGCTGATGATCCCTTAACACCCAAATTTAAAATGATCACTCTTGTGTTTTAATCCCTCCCTATCGGAGAACCTTCCCTTCCCCCCGCCCGCCCAAATCTTCTGCTTATTTGTCTCTGAATTTCTTCCTAAACGCTCCAACTCTCTAGATCCTTCTCCTCCTTTAAGAATCTCCTTAAAACCCACCTCTTTGACCAAGCTTTTGGTTACCTATCCTGATTGGTCAGCTCCTCACTCAGTGTCTGTGTGCAGCCGGAGCCCGAGCTTCAATCAGCAGCAAGGGGAACAACTGAAGAATGAGATTTGAGAGGGAGCTTTTCTGGCGGCAAGGATAATTTATTGAAATTATTTTTTTTTAAGTAAAAGAAAGAACTTGCATTTATATAGCATTAATTTTAATGATCTCAGGCCATCCCAATGCACTTGCTAGCCAATGAGGTACATTTTGAAGTATAGTCACTTGTAATGTATGAAACGCGGCCGCCAGTTTGTGCACAGCAAGGTCCCACAAACAGCATTGAGATAATGACCAGACAATCTGTTTTAGTGATGTTGGTTGAGGGATCATTATTGGCCAGGACACCTGGGAGAACTTCCCAACTCCTCTTCGAATAGTTCTACGGGATCATTTATATCCATTCGAGGGGGCAGACAGGGCCTCAATTTAACGTCTCATCTAAAAGGGAGCACACCTCTGACAGTGCAGCACTTCCTTAGTATTGCACTGAAGTGTCAACCTAGAATAGATTGTATAAGTAAAGTAACCTAGGCGTAGTAGCCTAATAAGCCCAATCTTTGCAGAAACCTCAACAAATAATTAATATACAAAATGCTGGAGTTGCACTCTGTAGTTTGAAGAAAATTGCTGATTTATCAATGATTTTGTCACAACTACACAATTATGACTTCATGACAGTATTGTAGGAAGTGACAATGGGGAACAGCTGAAAGATAGGATTGGAGGGACAGACTGTCCTGGTGGCTGGGATTTTAATGATACAAATTCATAAATCGAAGAGGCAGATGCATCCATGCCTAAAGCCATTAATATGCTTTTATTTCCACCATTTACTTTAGTAATGGTGTAGGATTCGCAAAAATCCAGGAAAATACAGTCTACATTGTAAAACCCCTGAAATGGCCACATTTTATGAACACAAGATGGAGTTGGCAGATCACATGACTCATTTCAGAAGGACATACCACTGCAGTATCTTAAAGAAACCTGAGTCACCACCGATTAGAAGATTCCAGAACTGACTGCAATTGATATGGTAAAATGGTTACAGTAGTAACAAAGTCAAAACAAAAGTATTTACACCTCAAGGTGTGTTAATTGCTAGCAAAACGCAAACCCATCTCTGAAATCGCAGAGCACAGACAAAACCTATTATCTGTACCAAACTCAGAGGGACACAGGACAGATCCCATTAGTTTCATTTACAAGACATTAAAATAAAGTACCCGCTTTTGTCAAAACAGCCTGCCCATTACTTTAACAAAAGAAAACCCCTGATTTGGCGCCAAGATAAGGGCAAGAAAACAGTATAACTGTTGGGGGAAAAGAGTCATTCAAAAAAGACAAACAGTTTCACACAGACACGAGGTCAAAGGCACAGCGAGTGGAGAGGTTCGATTACGGTTCGAGGAGAACGGAGGGCCTACAAGTTCGAGCAGGAGAGCAGGTTCAGGAGCCGGTCCCATAAGGAAGATTGGAGATCCTGGACGATACAGGAGCACCAAGGTCAAGGACAGTTTTAAAAACCCTGGTGAGCATAGAGGCCCAACTCCACCTAGCTGATCTAGTCGAGGTATACTTTAGAGGCGGGAGGGTTTTTAATATTAAGGGCTTTGTAATTCGGGAGTGTTATTCATCCTTCGTTGTGCCGTGCGCTTTCTCCACCCCCGTTTTATTATATCGCTGATCTAGAATTGATGTATTATGATAGTCAAAGTAACTCTTGTGTGTTAAATTTTAGTTCCCATTGAGAGGCGTGTTCATGATTTTTGTCTGCATTGTTTCTTCATTCTCTATGTTTTATTCTCCTTAAAAATAAAGATACCTTTGATTTAAAACTTACCTGGTCTCACCTGATCCATTTGTCTTCCGGGTCACAAGTTGGGCCAACACATCAAGGTGGTCTGGCAATAAGCCCAGTGTCTAGAACCAGTGAGGGGGGAGCGCTTCGGAACCGCTCACGAGTAGTGTGAAATCAAAAACCGATCTCGCACACCACAAGCTCGTTAAAACGACCCCTTACAGGTCGCCTGAGGAAGAGTGTTTGAAGACCAGGACCTCAAACCCGGCACTAAGCTCATGGTCTACAGCGCAGCAGTGATACCCGCCCTGCTTTATGCCTCAGAGACATGGACCATGTACAGCAGGCACCTCAAAGCACTGGAGCGGTACCAACAATGCTGCCTCTGCAAGATCCTGCAAATCCATTGGCAGGATAGGAGCACCAACATCAGTGTTCGCGCTCAGGCCAACATCCCCAGCATCAAAGCTTTGACCACGCTTGATCAGCTCTGATGGATGGGTCACATCGTCTGCATGCCCGATACGAGACTCCCAAAACAAGCGCTCTACTTGGAGCTCCGACACGGCAAGAGAGCCCCAGGTGGGCAGAGGAAACGCTTCAAGGACACCCTCAAAGCCTCCTTGAAAAAGTGTAACATCCCCACCGACACCTGGGAATCCCTGGTCTAAGACCGCACAAAGTGGAGGAGAAGCATCTGGGAAGGCGCCGAACACCTCGAGTCTCTTCGCCGGGAGCAAGCGGAAGCCAAGCGCAGGCAGCACAAGGAGCGCACGTCAACCCAAGCACCCCACCCACCCACCCCTTCAACCACAGTATGCCCCACCTGTGACAGAGACTGTAGATCCCGCATTGGACTCATCAGTCACCTGAGAACTCATTTTTAATGTGGAAGCAAGTCATCCTCGGTTCCCGAGGGACTGCCTAAGAGAGGTCATAGATTCAAAATCACTGGATAAAGATCTAAAGGTGAGATGAAGAGAATGTTTTTTTACTCAGAATTGTCGGGGTCTGGAATGCTCTACTTGAAAAGGAGGTGGAAGCTGATTCCATAAATAATTTTAAAAGGGAGTTGGACAGGTATTGAGGATGAGGAACTTACAGGGTTCTGGACAAAAAGCAGGGATGTGGGACTAAGCACCACTGCTCTTTCAAAGAGCCAGCACAGGCATGAGGGGCTGAATGGTCTCTTTCTGTGCTGTAAGTTACTATAATTCTATGATTCTATACAACATAAAACAATAAAACGCATGTGTGCCTACACACAAACACACACACTCAACTTCTGCACAAGATTATTTTTCTTTCCCTGAAATTAAAAGCGGTGAAAGAACAAATTTGCAGTACTTGGCTAGTTTGCAAAGGAGTAATTAGAATTAATCCAAATTGAGTTCAAACACAATACTTATTCCTCATTTTAGCATGTGTCAGAAGATTAGATAAGCAAAAATTAATAATTATTTATTTTTTGTTTTCTAAACTTTTGGTGCAATTTTGCACTAATGAAGGTGAGGGCGATCAGTTTTGCAGAATGAAATGATTTCCCAGTGATTATATCAAGCTAAATCTCCATCTATTCTGTGTTAATCTTTAACCTTAGAAATGGAACACTTAATGCATTACCATTATTTTCTCCACACCAGCTTTATGGTCTTTGAGTAAGATTGCCAATATATTGCCAATTTTTGCTGAATTTTGGCCAGTTTTTTGTTGAAAACCTGTACCAACCAGAAGGTGGATTGATATCCATTTACTTTACAAAGGTCCAGAATGCCATTGAGATAAGTAAAGAAAACTACAGCAGTATCAAAGCTTCACTTCAGAGTTAGTTTCCTGAGGTGGGCTGATGGCTGGCAGCAGCAAATATAAACTGCTACTGCTGGCCACACTTGGGTCAAGTCCGCGATCTTGAATCTGGTAACTGACAGACCTTTCGCTAACCCTACAGTTTTCCTGACACCTGGAAAAGTTCCAAACAGACTGTCAAAGTTGCCAAGGAGACTTTGAACTAACTGAGTGCGTGCGAATCTCGCACAAGATCAGTTATTCATTGTTGCTGAACTTAAGTCCTGTAGTATAAATCAAGCAGAGCATCATGGGTATCAGGTTATATGACCAAATTTCTTCCACTGGAAGTGGTCTATAATCTAAAAAAGTTACGAGACTGCCGAACCTCCTTTCACGCAGTACCCTCTACAGCCGGCAGAAAGAACAAACTTTTATCCTACCAGCATTGGCTGGATTGGAACTCTTGCCCAAGGGGTGAAGGAGTTGTAGACTGAGCTGAGCAACTGGACAACCCAGTTTCCCTCCACCCCCAACTCTGAACAGATCAAGGTAAATCAGTACTACTTTGTATTCCCAGGTCACAGGTCATTTTCTTCACTGCCATGGATACCATTATTGCTTAAACCAACTAGTACAGACAAGGTCTATAAAACAGTGAAACAGGATTAAAAGAAAGCTTTGCAGAGATGTATAAAATAACTCATTAAAATTCATATTTTCATACAAACTCCAGACACATCAACCTATTAAACTTCCCTGCAAAATTTAACTCAACCCCCTTCAAATCTCCTCTTCCTAATTATAACACAGCAAAATTGATTAAACCTTGGGCCAGAAATTCCAGGCCAGAAGCGTGAGTACGGTCGGGTTACTCACGCATCTGGCCGTTGGAAATGCCGGCGTTCAGCAGGAACAGCGCATGCGGGGAACGCCGGCATTTCCAGACCCGAGGTCTATTCACAGCGCGTGCGACTGCACAGGCAGCGCTTGCGCAGTGAACTTTGTAGATTTCACTGATGGATTCAGTGAGGGTAAGTCCCTAGAACTTGCACTTAAAAAAAGCAAGTGTAGAGTTGTTCATTGGCTGGGGAAGGAGATATATTTTATGGAGGAGCTTATGAAATGCAATATTTAGGTTTGGGAAAGGGAGGGAAGTTATTTTAAGAAATTTTAACTAAGTTTTAAACTTTAATTTTTTTTTTTAAAACGGGTTTTCAGAACGGTAGGTAGAAGGAGCAATTGTGGCTGTGTGAATGGAATGTGAGAATGAGTTATGTATGTATGTCCACATATATTCCTTTACGTATATGTATGTATGTTTTATATTCCTTTACTAATGTGTATGAATGTATATTTTTAATTATGATTTTCCAATAAGTTACTTTCTCTGAAAGTCATAATTAAATAATACATTCATACACATAAGTAAAGGAATATATACATAACACGCAAAGGAATATATACAGACATACATACTTTCAGAAGCTCCACGATAAGAAATATCTTCCTCCGCAGCCTCTGGAGCAACTGTACCCATGCTTTTTTCATGTGTAAGTTGTAATGACTGGACCTCACTGAAAGCATTAATGAAAGCGGCGAATTATACTGCGCACGCGCTGCCTGTGCAGTCGCACGCGTTCTGCCTCTGAACCCCTTCGTTCAGAGGACAGGAAATGCCGGTTTTCCCCACATGCACTGTGCATGCTGAAAACCGGCATTTCATCCGGCCAGATGCGTAAGTACCCCGACCGTACTAGCGCATTTGGAAGGGAATTACTGGGCCAACATTTTACATGTCAATAAAGTAAAACCCTCCCGCCATAGGACTAACCGCCCTAATGGCTGGTTCAAAGATGGTTACGGTCACGGAATGAGCGTTAATCATGGCCATAAATCCTTCCACCACTTCATACAGTTCCCCAAAGGGAACAGTGTGAAGACACGTATGACGACGACATTGCTAAATAAATAAATGGAATTAAAAAAATTCTTTTAGGGCTTTTAAAAGTCTTTAAATTGCTTTAATTCTCTTTAAAACTACTTCAGATTACTCAAAATAATGTAAACATTTTAAAAAGTTTATAAAAGTTACCAAAATCTTCAAAAAACTTCCAAAAACCTATTTAAACTGCTGCTTTGCATGTAAAAATGGTTAGCAGCTTGACAGAAACATTGGGGGCGTGTCCAGTGAAACTGAGACCTCAAGGGGCGTGTCTCACTTGCACTGCACGCTCCTGACTTCGCGCTGGCTGCACTCCTGGGCGGCGTGACGTCATACGCTGCCCGGGATTCTTCTTCTGGAAACACCAATTCCAGGCGTCCCTGGAGCTGATCGGCAGTAGCGCGGGGTAAGTGTAAATACGGGGCTTGCACGCGCTGCAAGCCCCGTTCTGGAATTTCTGGGCCATTATGTTCGGTCAGGTTATTTGAGCCTATGTCCGCTTTACTGCAATTCTTTACTTACAAACAAATTAAGAATTTCTTCACTAACAAACCTCTGGAGGTTCACAGAGCCAGAGATTTGGAGTCTGTTGGATGGAACCAATATTGGAGACATCCCGTAAATTCACAAATGCAGTAAGTGTTGATGCCTGTGTTTTAATGTAGGTTATGCATACCATATAAAATGATGCAAACACGTTTATGAAAGGTAAATATCCAGTATCAACGACAAACTGAACTTCAAAAAGTTAACCAAGGCACAGGATATTGTCAAATGCTTTGGATCTTTCCATCTCCCAAGTGCTTTCTCAGCCCTTAATGTGAACACTGTACAAAGACTGTTGAAGATTTCTGTTTGAAAAGATTATATCCTTTAGTGATGTAAAATAGCTAAAGCCACTCCCAAAAGGCAACACAAACACTTCCCTTTTTCCTCTCAACAATAAGTGTGTAGCTCTGAAGGCCCCTTTGTGTTTAGAAAGGCACTGGCTCGAATTGCTCAGGCATGTCCTGAGAGCACTCACTCACCCCCAACTAACTGCAAACAGTTCATTTCTCAAGTTTGCCTCCCTGCTCTTGCCTCCACTCCTTCATTGAAGCCACTTCCTTCCCTAGTTTTTCAGATTGTAAAACCTTCCAAGTCTGCTTTCAAACATTCTCCCTACTCTTCCAGTTAACATTCTCGTTGCTGCATACCATTTTTCTTGTTATGATGTGCATCAATTCTGCAGTGTGGTTGAAGTGTTATTGAAAGTGGAATAACAAATAGTATAATTGTTAACTGTTGTGGAAAAATAAAGCATTTTCAAATATATAAAGGAAAGCCACCAATAAGGCACTAGGTTTAATTTAGATTGCCTCAAACGGAGTAATAAATTGATTTAAAAAAAAATGTTTACACCGGTCTTCAACCCTAACCCAATATAGACAATATACAGCGCACTCATCGTTGCTTTTACCTTACACCATCATTGCTGACAACAGTCACAAGCACAGACAATATTATAAGATAAATTAAGCCAGCCTACTATCCCCCAACCCACCCAAGATGTGATTCTTGCAGCAGCCCCAATGACAAAGATAAAACAATGGAGGAAGCTTTCACCTTCAATGCTCTAGCACCGAGCTTCATGCACTAAGTACATACTGGGAATCTAAGCACATCCTCCCTTCCCTCCCCAACATCCTCCCATGATTTTCCATAATTAATTTTATTACATCATTTTCATTTTACCAATGGTAAACCAGTAATATAAATACATCATGAAATTGCAAATGATTAGAGTGATGCATGTAAATGCGACATGGTGGGAGAGGGCTCCCCAAACAGCCAGCGCTCAAATATGCTTGGAGCTTTTTCGGTTGGAATTTTCATTACAAACTCACCGCACAGTAAATAATTTTCCACCTTTCACTTGCTTGGGAACCACCCAGCTGTGTGGGGCGGAGAAGCTGGAGAGAGCCCCAGGCTTTCCACAACCACAGTACTGCTTCAGGCGAGGAAAATAGATTAACACAAGTGAAAAAGCTTCACATGGCCCAGTGATGGCAGTGGAAACTGCGTCAATTTGAAGAAAATCTGAATTTGGAACTATATGTTTTTTTTTGGAAGGAGGACTGTGGATTGGTTTGCAGGCAATGGCAATCATCCATTTAATTAGTTTAGTGCTCTTGATTTCCACCAAGCTGCCAGTGGTAGAGCAGTCAATAAGAGACGGAGCAGAAGAGGTTAAGCAAAATTATTACATTTATTTACATCTGGACTACACTTTACTGCTAGTGATTGACAGATGCAATTAGTTAGGGAACAAACAGCATTCCCCTGCTAGAGTCCTGTATTCTTAGATCACAATTTACATTTCAAAGAGGCACTCGATAGTATGTGTTCATCTGTTGAACAGAGCTGCTGCAAATAGATTTTCAGTTATTTTACAGAATGCGAATGAGAGAGAAAGAGGAGCTGACTGACAGAGTGAGAAATACAGAAAACTATTAATTGAACACAGAACAAAGACGACATATAGGATATGATTGTAGTGTTCCCAGCAACAAAACCCTACACCAAGAGGAATAAAGAAAACATTATCCCATAGTCTACCACAGAAATCCGATCAGTGCATCAGTTCACTAAAGTCAAAGGTTACGTTGGTCAGATTGATCTCACATTAGTGAGTACAAACCAAAAAAAATGGAAAGATTACAGTTTTCATATTTTTTCTTGGTGCATTCAAACTTGAAAATATAGAGTATAGGAACAATTGAGGTCTGATCCTGATATGGAAACAGTGACATTTAGTATTATCTGCTAATGGCTACAGGATGTGATGGTGCAGGTTGTATGCTGGACTAGAGTTGGTTCTCGTTGAAGGACAGCTCTATTCCAGCAACATCAACAAAATGGCATGGTCACAAACAACAGAAAAGCCATAATAATATGTTGACAGACGTACATTTTATTCTGTAGTATCATCCTGTTATTAAATCGCGAATGCAGGGGTGCAACTAAAACTATATACAGTAATCCAATTTGCAAAAGACCAAATTGTTGGATCAGCAAGGCCACACAAACTGTGTGCATGTCTTGGATGTTTGTGACAAAACATAAATGAACCAGTGTTTAATTTTCTGCGATATTATACATACACAAGTGCTGGGAATCTTCAAGTGGGAAATTAGCAGGAGCTGGCTGCCAAAGGTAAAGGTCATTGTGAAAGTTGAAGAGGCTGCTCCTCTAATAGCTGAATTAGTAAATGCACTGCCTGGTGTGGAACTGACCCATACAGACCAGGGAGGTTACAAGTTCAATCCCCAATCTGTGCTGACCTCAGTTTGAAGGGTGGTGGGACAGTGTGATACAGTTGGCCTCAAAACCGTTTATGAAGGGGGGAAAAAAATTACATAGTGACATTTGGTGAATGCAGGATAAGATGTTGCGCATGGTCAAATAGCTTGCTGCCATTGTCCTGTAATTTGCGGTCAGCGGCGAAGCAAAGCCGTTTGCCGCTGGTCCAGAAGAAAGCTTCCCACAAAGATCTCGCAATCTCTGTGGTGAGAAGTTTGGCTTTTTCGACGTTCAATTGTGATCAGTGCAGTATAATGGGAATTCCATAGCGCGAGCTGCTGTGACGTCAACAGGCTGTCTAAGCAGCCAATCACAATGCAGAATTCTCACAGGCAGTGAACGAGGAAGTGAAGAAGCTGATTTTTTTGACTTTTTTAAAATGTTAGAGAGAGCAAAACAAAGATTGGGGCCTTCACATGGTGAAAAGGTAAACCTGAAATAAAGATGAACAAACTTTTAAAAATCTAAAAACAAATTTAAGTTTCTTAAAAATTGTAATTTTTATTAGAATGGAGAAATTTGACACTCCACAAAATTAAAATTAGTTTTTCAGGGCCATAACATTTGTTTAGCAGTTAACACGTTGTTAAAACCACAGTTACACCTAATCCAACAAGGTCTAACTTTTAACAGCGATATTACCGCGGACGAGCCCAAGGTTGAGCCAATTTCCCTGATTGTACTGATTGCCGGCTATGGGGGGGCCCATTGGGGAACCAATGTTGGAGCAGTCAATGACTGACCGCAACTTCAGGATTTCCACGTTTAGATGCACATACGCCAAATCCTGAAGTTGCGGTCAGTTTCAAAGGCGCAATACCAGCGCTGTTCGTTTGTTGTTAGTACCCACCGCAAATTCCAGGCCAACTTTCACCCAAGGAACTCGATCCCAGCAGGAGTCAGCACCTTAAAAGGAGGAAGAAATTTGGGCCTTTTTATAAAAAAAAATAGAATTAGATGAATTCTGGATGATTAAACTCCAGATTAATTGCACAATTAAATTTATGCTGTTGCAAAATAACTACCAACATAGGTTTCAAGTGACTTGTGCCAATATTTAAACTTTAATCCTTCCATATTGATGATTTTCAAAAGCAAAATCATACACTAGCCAAATAAATATGCATTTCTTTGTCAGTGCATTTTAATATTCTCATTTTAATAATTAGTTAAAGATTCATATATCTCCTAAATTATTTAGATGGATTGAATTAGTAAAACAAACTACAATCTGCTCCCAGTTGGCTTGGTGCTGTCAGCACTCATCACAGATTAGTAAAACATCTGCTCTGTGCATCTTCCTGATTTAAGCAGTTTACCAAGAGTATTATGTTGCCCTACATTACAACAGTGACAACACTTCAAAAGTGCTCAATTGGCTGTAAAGCGCTTTGGGATGTCCTGAGTTCTTGAAAGGTGCTTTATCAATGCAAGTTCTTTCTCTTTTAAAGATAAGAACCAAGATCAGGGTTTAATAGGTTACCCGGTAAACACCCCAGATAGGTGTATTTGCAGGAGATGTCATTCAATCAATCGAAACCTCAACTATCAGATAAAGCAAAGTTGGTCTTTAGTTCCTTTGAAAGTTACATATAGACCTCTAACCCAGCTTCTGTGGGTTAACATAGAAACATAGATATAGAAGCTAGGAGCAGGAGTAGGCCATTCGGCCCCTCAAGCCTGCTCCGCCAATCAATGAGATCATGGTTGATCATCCAAACTCAGTGCCCTGTCCCTGCTTTCTCCCCATATCCCATGATCCCTTTAGCCTTAAGAAATATATCCAACTCCTCCTTGAATATATTCAATGAATTGGCCTCAACTGCCTTCTGTGGTAGAGAATTCCACAGGTTCACCACTCTCTGGGTTCTTTGCTCTCAGGTTCCTAGAGAACAAATAATAAAAATGACAACAGAGAAGGTCATAGACTTAGGTAGCAGTGGGGAAATTAAAAACCAGAGCGTGTCAGGAAGGGGCAGAAGGTATGGAGTAAAAGGTAAAGTAATAAAAAGGGCAAAAGCAGGAACTAAGTGTCACAAAACATATTTGAAAGTTCTCTATCTGAATGCACGTAGCATTCGTAACAAAATAGACGAGTTAATGGCACAAATAACTACATATGGGTATGATCTTGTGGCCATTACAGAAACATGGCTGCAGGGTGACAATGCCTGGGAATTAAACATACCAGGTTATTTAACGATCAGGAAGGACAGGCAGGAAGGAAGGGGAGGTGGGGTGTGGTGGCTATGTTAATAAAGGAAGGAATCACTGTAATACAGAGAAATGATATTGGGTCAAAAAAAAATCAGGATAATGAAACAGTTTGGGTGGAGGTAAGGAATAATAAGGGGAAAAAAACACTAGTGGGCGTAGTCTATAGGCCTCCGAACAGTGGCAACTCTGTTGGACGGAGTATCAATCAGGAAATAGTTGAGGCTTGTAATAAGGGAACATCTATAATTATGGGGGATTTTAACTATCATATTAATTGGACAAATCAAATTGGGCAGGGCTGCCTAGAGGATGACTTCATTGAGTGCATTAGGGATGGGTTTCTTGAGCAGTATGTAACTGAACCGACCAGGGGGCAAGCAACCTTATATCTGGTCCTGTGTAACGAGACAGGGTTAATTAAAAATGTCCTAGTAAAGGATCCCCTTGGAATGAGTGACCATAACATGGTTGAATTCCATATTCAATTAGAGGGTGAGAAGGTTGGATCTCAAACAAGCGTGCTAAGCTTGAATAAAGGAGACTATGAAGGTATGAGAGCGGAATTGAGTAGAGTGGATTGGGAAAATAGATTAAAGTGTAAGACGATACGTGATCAGTGGTGTACATTTAAGGAGTTATTTTACAACTTCCAAAAAATATATATTCCACTGAGAAGAAAAGGGTGTAAAAGAAAAGACAGCCATCCGTGGCTAAGTAAAGAAATTAAGGATAGTATTCAACTAAAAACAAGGGCATATAAGGTAGCCAAATCTAGTGGGAGGAGAGAGGATTGGGAAAACTTTAAAAGACAGCAAAAAATAACAAAAAGATTGATTAAGAAAGGGAAGATAGATTATGAAAGTAAATTAGCAAAAAATATAAAAACAGATAGTAAGAGTTTTTATAGTTGTATAAAAAGAAAAAGGGTGGCTAAAGTAAATGTTGGTCCCTTAAAGGATGAGACCGGGAAATTAATGGTGGGAAATATGGAGATGGCAAAAACACAATGAATATTTTACATCAGTCTTTACAGTAGAAGACACTAAGAATATCCCAACACTGGACAAACAGGGGGCTAAAGGGGAGGAGGAGCTAAACACGATCAAAATCACTAAGGAAGTGGTACTCGGTAAAATAATGGGACTCAAGGCGGATAAATCACCTGGACCTGATGGCTTACATCCTAGGGTCTTGAGGGAAGTGGCGGTAGGGATTGTGGATGCATTGGTAATAATTTTCCAAAACTCCCTGGACTCGGCAAAGGTCCCGGCAGACTGGAAAACTGCTAATGTAACACCCTTATTTAAAAAGGGCAGTAGACAGAAGGCTGGAAACTATAGACCGGTTAGCCTAACATCTGTGGTAGGTAAAATTTTGGAGTCCATTATTAAGGAGACAGTAACAGGACATTTGGATAATCATAATTTAATAGGACAAAGTCAGCATGGTTTTATGAAGGGGAAGTCATGTTTGACAAATTTGCTGGAGTTCTTTGAGGAAGTAACGTATAGGGTGAATAAAGGGGAACCAGTGGACGGAGTGTATTTAGACTTCCAAAAGGCATTTGACAAGGTGCCACACAATAGATTATTGCTTAAGATAAAAAATCACGGGATTGGGGGTAATATTCTGGCATGGATAGAGGATTGGCTATCTAACAGAAGGCAGAGAGTTGGGATAAATGGTTCATTCTCAGACTGGCAATCAGTAACTAGTGGTGTTCTGCAGGGGTCAGTGCTGGGTCCCCAACTCTTTACAATCTATATTAACGATTTGGAGGAGGGGACCGAGTGTAACATATCAAAGTTTGCAGATGATACTAAGATGGGAGGGAAAGTAGTGAGTGAGGAGGACATAAAAAACCTGCAAGGGGACATTGACAAGCTAAGTAAGTGGGCAGAGATTTGGCAGATGGAATACAATACTGGAAAGTGTGAAGTTATGCACTTTGGCAGGAAAAATCGTAGAGCAAGTTATTATCTTAATGGCAAGAAACTGGAAAGTACTGAAGTACAAAGGGATCTGGGGGTCCTGGTGCACGAAACTCAAAAGGTTAGTATGCAGGTGCAGCAAGTGATTAAGAAGGCCAATGGAATGTTGGATTTCATTGCTAGGGGGATAGAATATAAAAATAGGGAGGTATTGCTTCAGTTGTACAAGGTATTTGTGAGACCGCACCTGGAATACTGTGTACAGTTTTGGTGTCCATACTTAAGAAAGGACATACTTGCTCTCGAGTCAGTACAAAGAAGGTTCACTCGGTTAATCCCGGGGATGAGGGATGGACATATGAGGAGAGGTTGAGTAGATTGGGACTCTACTCATTGGAGTTCAGAAGAATGAGAGGCGATCTTATTGAAACATATAAGATTGTGAAGGGGTTGGATCGGGTGGATGCGGGGAAGATGTTCCCGATGATGGGTGAAACTAGAACGAGGGGGCATAGTCTTAGAATAAGGGGCTGCTCTTTCAAAACTGAGATGAGGAGGAACTACTTCACTCAGAGGGTGGTAGGTCCATGGAATATGCTGCCCCAAAAAGCTGTAGAAGCTACATTACATAAATTTAAAACAGAAATAGACAGTTTCCTGGAAGTAAAGGGAATTAAGGGTTACGGGGAGCGGGCAGGAATTTGGACATGAGTCTAGGTTCGGATTGGTCATGGCCCTGTGGGTAGCGGAGTGGGCCCAGGGTCCGTGTAGCCTGATCCTGCTCCTATTTCGTGTGTCTAATTCTGTTAGATTCAGGAGATGGTTCTGTGATAGTGGATTGGCGGTTAGGATCAGATCAGCCATGGTCTTATTGAATGGCGGAGCAGGCTCGAGGGGCCGATTGGCCTACTCCTGCTCCTATTTCTTATGTTCTTATGGGTGAAGAAATTCCTCATCTCTGTCCTAAATTGCTTACCCCTTATCCTTAGGCTGTGACCCCTGGTTCTGGACTCCCCGGCCATCGGGAACATCCTTCCTGCATCTAGTCCTGTTAGAATTTTATAAGTTTCAATGAGATCTCCTCTCATTCTTCTAAACTCCAGCAAGTGTAAGCCCAATCGACCCAATCTCTCCTCATACATCATTCCTGCCATCCCAGGTATCAGACTGGTGAATCTTCGCTGCACTCCCTCCATGGCAAGAACATCCTCCCTCGGGTAAGGTGACCAAAACTGCACACAATACTCAAGATGTGGTCTCACCAAGGCCCTGTACAACTGCAGCAAGACATCCTTGTTCCTGTACTCGAACCCTCTCGCTACGAAGGTCAACATACCATTTGTCTTCCTAACCGCCTGCTGCACCTGCATGCTTACCTTCAGCGACTGGTGCACAAGGACACCCAGGTCTCGTTGCACTGCCCCTTCTCCCAATCTATTGTTGTTCAGATAATAATCTGCCTTCCTGTTTTTGCCACCAAAGTGGATAACCTCGCATTTATCCACATTTTACTGCATCTGCTCAATCACCCAACCTGTCCAAATCATACTGGAGTTTCTCGGCATCCTCCTCACAGCACACATACCCACCCAGCTTTGTCGCGTTTGCAAACTTGGAGATATTACATCTAGTTCCCTCGTCTAGATCATTAATATATATTGTGAATAGCTGGGGTACTAGGACCGATCCCTGCAGTACCCCACTAGTCACTGTCTGCCACTCGGAGAAAGACCCGTTTATTCCAACTCTTTGCTTCCTGTCTGCCAACCAGTTCTCTATCCAAGTCTGTACCTTACCCCCAATCCCATGTGCTTTAACTTTACATGCTAATCTCTTATGCGGGACCTTATCGAAAGCCTTCTGAAAGTCCAAAATACACCACATCCACTGGTTCTCCCGTATCTATTCTACCAGTTACATCCTCAAAAAGTTCCAGTAGATTAGTCAAGCATGATTTACCTTTTGTAAATCCATGTTGACTTTGTCCGATCCGGTCACTGTTTTCCAAGTGCTCTGCTATTACATCTTTTATAATGGACTTCTGCATTTTCCCCACTACCGACGTCAGGCTTACCGGTCTGTAATTCCCTGTTTTCTCTCTACCACCTTTTTTGAATAGTGGGGTAACATTAGCTATCCTCCAATCCATGGGAACTATTCCAGAGTCAACAGAATTTTGGAAGACGACCAGCAATGCATCTACTATTTCTAGGGACACTTCCTTAAGTACCCTAGGATGTAGCCTATCAAGCCCTGGGGATTTATCGGCCTTCAATCCCGTCAATTTCCCTAACACCATTTCCCTACAAATACAGATTTCATTCAGTTCCTCCCTGTCATTAGACGCTATGTTCCCTGACATCTCTGGGAGGTTATTCGTGTCCTCCTTTTTGAAGACAGAACCAAAGTATGTATTTAATTGGTCTGCCATTTCTTTGTTCCCCATTATAAGTTCCCCTGATTCTGACTGCAAGGGACCTACGCTTGACTTCACCAATCTTTTTCTCTTCACATATCTATAGAAGCTTTTACAGTCAGTTTTTATGTTCCCTCCAAGCTTACTCTCATACTCTATTTTCCCCCTCTTAATTAATCCCTTTGTCCTCCTTTGCTGAATCCTAAACTGCTCCCAATCCTGAGGTTTGCTGCTTTTTCTGGCCAGTTCATATGTCCTCTCCTTGGATCTTATGCTATCCCTAATTTCCCTTGTTAGCCACGGTTGAGTCACCCTTTTTGTTTTATTTTTATGCCAAACAGGGATGAACAAATTCTGCAGTTCATCCATGCGATCTTTAAATGTATGCCATTGCCTATCCACCATCAACCCTTTGAGTAACACTCCCCAATCAATCCTACCCAACTCGCGCCTCATACCATTGTAGTTTCCTTTATTTAAATTCAGGACCCTAGTCTCCGAGTCAAATACTTCACTCTCCATCTTAATGAAGAATTCTATCATATTATGATCACTCCGCCCCAAGGGGCCTCGCACCACAAGATTGCTAATTATTCCTTTCTCATTACATAATACCCAGTCTAAGATGGCCTGATCTCTAGTTGGTTCCTCGACATATTGGTCCAGGAAACCATCCTATATACACCCCAGGAATTCCTCCTCCACAGTATTGTTACTAATTTGGTTAGCCCAATCTATATATAGATTAAAGTCACCCATGATAACTGCTGTGCCCTTATTGCACGCAGCTCTAATTTCCGATTTAATGCCATCCCCAACCTCTGCATTACTGTTTTGGGGTCTGTATACAACTCCCACTAAGGTTTTCTGCCCCTTGGTATTTCTCAGCTCTACCCATACAGATTCCACATCATCAGAGCTAATATCCTTCCTTACTATTGTGTTAATCTCCTCTTTAACCAGCAATGCTACCCCACCTCCTTTTCCTTTTTGCCTGTCTTTCCTGAATATTGAACACCCCTGGATGTTGAGTTCCCAGCCTTGGTCACCCTGGAGCCATGTTTCCGTAATCCCAATCACATCATATCCGTTTACATCTATTTGCGCAGCTAATTCATCCACCTTATTACGAATGCTCCTCGCATTAAGGCACAAAGCCTTCAGGTTTGTTTTTTGAACACTCTTAGACCTTTTAGAATTATTATTTACTGTGGCCATGTTTGATTTAAACCCTTGATTTCTCTGACTGCCACTTTTGTTTTCCACCTTCCTGTCTTTTGCTTCTATCCTTGTTTCATAGAAACATAGAAGATAGGAGCAGGAGTAGGCCATTCAGCCCCTCGAGCCTGCTCCGCCATTCAATGAGATCATGACTGATCATCCAAATTCAGTACCCTTTCACTGCCTTCTCCCCATATCCCTTGATCCCTTTAGCCTTAAGAAATATATCCAACTCCTTCTTGAATATATTTAATGAATTGGCCTCAACTGCCTTCTGTGGTAGCGAATTCCACAGGTTCACCACTCTCTGGGTGAAGAAATTCCTCCTCATCTCTGTCCTAAATGGTTTACCCCTTATCCTTAGACTGTGACCCCTGGTTCTGGACTCCCCGGCCATCGGGAACATCCTTCCTGCATCCAGTTTGTCTAGTCCTGTTAGAATTTTATAAGTTTCAATGAGAACCCCTCTCATTCTTCTGAACTCCAGCGAGTATAAGCCCAATTGACCCAATCTCTCCTCATACGTCTTTCCTGCCATCCCAGGTATCAGTCTGGTGAATTTCCCTTTCCTCTGTCTCCCTGCACAGGTTCCCAACCCCATGCCATTTTAGTTTAAACCCTCCCCCACAGCACCAGCAAACACTCCCCCCTAAGACATCAGTCCCAGTCCTGCCTAGGTGCAAACCATCTGTTTTGTGCTTGTCCCACATCCCACAGAACCGGTTCCAATGTCCCAGGAATTTGAATCCCTCCCCCTTGCACCATTCCTCTAGCCATATATTCACCTGAAATATCCTTCTATTTCTACTCTGACTAGCACGTGGCACTGGTAGCAATCCTGAGATTACTACCTTTGAGATCCTATTTTTTAATTTACCTCCTAACTCCCTATAATCCGCTTTTAGGACCTCATCCCAGTTTTTACCTATATCATTGGTACCTATATGCACCACGACATCTGGCTGTTCACCCTCCCCCTTCCAAAATGCTCTGTAGCCGCTCCGAGACATCCTTGACTCTTGCACCAGGGAGGCAACATACCATCCTGGAGTCTCATTTGCAGCCGCAGAAAGGCCCATCTATTCCCCTTACAATAGAATCCCCCATCACTATAGCTCTCCCACTCTTTTTCCTCCCGTCCTGTGCAGCAGAACCACACACGGTGCCATGAAGTTGGCTGCTGCTGCCTTCCCCCGATAAGCCATCTCCCTCACCAATATCCAAAGTGGTATATCTGTTTGAGAGGGGGATGGTCACAGGGGATCCCTGCACTACCTGCCTGTGCCTACTACTCTGCCTGGCGGTCACCCATTCCCTTCCTGCCTGTGCAGCTTTTACCTGCGGTGTGACCAACTCCCTAAACGTGCTATCCACAATGTCCTCAGCATCGCGAATGCTCCAGTATGTATCCATTCGCAGCTCCAGCGACACAATGCGGTCTGCCAGTAGCTGCAGCTGGATACACTTCCCGCACACATGGTCGTCAGGGACACAGGAAGTGACCCTGATTTCCCACATAGTGCAGGAGGAGCATACCACAGCGCCGAACTGCGCTGTCATGAACTACCCTTTAATTAATTCAAATTAAATTAAATCAAATCAATCCCACTAATTACACTAAAATTAAATGATACACTCAAGGGGCAGGTGCAGCAGGTGGTTAAGAAGACAAATGGTATGTTGGCCTTCGTAGCAACAGGGTTCGAGTACAGGAACAAGGATGTCTTGCTACAGTTGTACAGGGACTTGGTGAGACCGCCCCTTGAGTATTGTGTGCAGTTTTGGTCACCTTATCTGAGGAAGGACGTTCTTGCCATGGAAGGAGTGCAGTGAAGATTCACCAGTCTGATACCTGGGATGGCAGGAATGACGTATGAGGAGAGATTGTGTCGATTGGGCTTATACTCACTGGAGTTTAGAAGATTGAGAGGGGATCGCATCGAAACCTATAAAATTCTGTCAGGCCTGGACAGACTAGATGCTGGACGGATGTTCCCGATGGTCGGGGAGTCCAGAACCAGGGGTCATAGTCTAAGGATAAGGGGTAGGACATTTCGGACTGAAATGAGGAGGAATTTCTTCCCCCAGAGTGGTGAACCTGTGGAATTCTCTGCCACAGAGGGCGGTGGAGGCCAGTTCATTAAATATATTCAAGAAATAGTTGGATATATTTCTTAAGGCTAAAGGGATCAAGGGATATGGGGAGAAGGCAGGGACCGGGTACTGAATTTCAATGGTTAGCCATGATCTCATTGAATGGCGGAGCAGGCTTGAAGGGCCGAATGGCCTACTCCTGCTCCTATCTTCTATGTTTCTATGTTTCTATGTAAGGGCCCTTGTTTACCAGCAGTCCCCGCTACACAACAGAGACCCTAGAAACTATAACCACAAAATGTAAGTTTGGAAAAAAGCGAGAAAGAGAGAAATACTCACCAACCACTTACCTGCTTTCTTGTGACGTCACACTTCGATTACTTTTTACTTCTCTCTCCCGCTCCCTCCACTCTCGGGCCTCTCTCTTTATATTCTCAGGCTCCGCTCTCGCTCCCTCGCAGGTCCGCCTGCCTCCGCTCTCGGGCCTCTCTCTTTATATTCTCAGGCTCCGCTCTCGCTCCCTCGCAGGTCCACTGCCTCCGCTCTCAGGCCTCTCTCTTTATATTCTCAGGCTCCGCTCTCGCTTCCTTGCAGGTCTGCTGCCTCCGCTCTCAGGCCTCTCTCTTTATATTCTCAGGCTCCGCTCTCGCTTCCTTGCAGGTCTGCTGCCTCCACAGTTGTTGAGTTTCTGGTCTACCATTGGGGCTGTCCGTTTACCTCTGGACTGGCTTTGATCCACTCCTCCTGGCTACTACCCTGCTCTGGATGTTGTTGCCAGATATTGAATGATCTACTCCCTGCCTGTGGCTGCTGGCCCCACTCTACACAACCCTGCCTTCAGAACCTCTGCATCATCCTTCGTTGGTCTATTTTATAGGTCTTCGCTGCTCTACAGCGGATCCTCAGACCAGATTCCTTCAATTTATTTTTCACCCTCCGCTGGCTTTGCTATCTTCACAGCTGTTGGCCCCTGGAGTTCATTCCTACTGCTCCATGCTTCCCTGCTGGTCTATTGGATCTGCTGGAGTGAATGGTCCACTGCTAACTCTGAACCTGGTAATTGGCTGCTCAAAGTGGATTTCATGCTGTCTGCAAGTGGGCTTAACCCAGTCTCTGAGCCCTCAAACTTTAACGTTAGACTGTTTCATATTGTTTCCTCCCTACCCTCAGTTTATGACCACTACATGTGGCACTTAATGCAGCCACAAATATAAGATAGTCAGAGAGAGGATAGATTGTAGAACTCACTATCATATGGAGTAATTGAGGCAAATATCATTAATACATTTAAAAGGAAGCTAGATGAGTACATGAGGAAGAAAGGAATAGAAGGCTAAGTTGATGGGGTTAGAGGAAGTGGTGGGGGGGTGGGGAGAGGAGGCTTGTATGGAGGAGAGTTGTTGGGCCGAAAGGCCTGTTTCTGTGTTGTAAAATTCTATGTAATTCTATCCAATCAGGTTTCTGTCACGCCACAGTACTGAAACAACCCTCATCAAAGTAACAAATGACCTCTTATGTGACTGTAACCATGGTAAACTATCCCTCCTCATCCTTCTCAACCCGTCTGCAGCCTTTGACGCAGTTGACCACACCATCCTCCTCCAACGCCTCTCCTCCGTCCTCCAGCTGGGTGGGACTGCACTCGTCTGGTTCCATTCTTATCTATCAAGTCATAGCCAGAGAATCACCAGCAATGGCTTCTCTTCCTGCTCCTGCATCATTTCCCTCAGCTCATCTGCTACTGAAACCCTGGTCCATGCCTTTGTTACCTCTAGACTTGACTATTCCAACACTCTCCAAGCCGACCTCCCATCTTCAACCCTCCATAAACTTGAGCTCATCCAAAACTCTGCTGCCCGTATCCCAACACTCAGCAAGTCCCGTTCGCCCATCACCTTTGTGATCGCAACATTGGCTACTTGTGCTGCAACAACTCAATTTTAAAATTCTCACTCGTTTCCCAATCCCTCCATGGCTTCACCCCTCCCTATCTCTGTAGTCTACTCCAGCCCTACAACTCTCCAAGATCTCAGCACTCCTCCAATTTTGGCCTCTTGCCCATCCCCAATTTTAATTGCTCCACCATTGCTAACCGTGCTTTCAGTTACATAGGCCCCAAGCTCTGTAATTCCCTCCTTAAATCACTCTGCCTCTCTCTCCTCCTTTAAGACACTTACGACTCTATGACTATGGCTCCTTAAAACTTACCTCTTTATCTGTTCTAATATCTCATGTGGCTTGGTGTCAAATTTTGTTTGATAACGCTCCTGTGAAGTGCCTTGGGCAATTTTACTGTTAAAGGTGTGATATAAATGCAAGTTGTTGTTATGCAAGACTAGATGGGGAGAAGCTGAACGCTGACAGCAAATACCCTGGAAAATTGCAAAACATCATTTGGCAAACAAATAGGTTCTAGTGTTGAATACTAGTTTTGAATGCTTTGTGGACAGGACATACCTGGGCAATTTTCCACATTGTCGGGTAGACGCTAGTGTTGTAGCTGTACTGGAACAGCTTGGCTAGAGGCGCGGTTAGTTCTGGAGCACAAGTCTTCAGCACAATAGCCGGGATGTTGTCGGGGCTCATAGCCTTTGCTTAATCCAGTGCACTCAATTATTTCTTGATATCACGTGAATTGAATCAAATTGGCTGACGACTGGCATCTGTGACAGTGGGGACCTCAGGAGGAGGTCTAGATGGATCAACCACTCAGCACTTCTGGCTGAAGATGGCTGTGAATGCTTCAGCCTTCTCTTTTGCACTCACATGCTGGACTCCGCTGAGGATGAGGATGGGGAATGTTCATGTAGCCACCTCCTCCCGTTAGTTGTTTAATTGTCCACCAGCATTCAAGTCTGAATGCGATAGGACTGCATAGATTTGATCTGATCTGATGGTTGTGGATTGCTTAGCTCTGTCTATAGCATGCTGCTTCCATTGTTTAGCATGCATGTAGTCCTGTTGTCTTTTTTAGGTACGCCTGGTGCTGCTCCTGGCATGCTCTTCTACACTTCTCATTGAACCATTATTTAATTGAATTCAAATTCACAAACTGCCATGGCGAGATCTGAACTCACATCTCCACATTATTAGTCCAGGCCTCTGGTTTACTAGGCCAGTAATAGAACCACTATGCTACCGTACCCGATAATTCCTTCCGCGTCCATTCTTGTGCACATTTGGTTTGCCTGTCTGGATTTGAATTTGGGGTGGGCAGAGTGCGGGAAGGAAGGAAACCCCTATGGAGAATTCAGTGCGAGGCCTGGGTAATTTTAACTCCTGAGCCTCATTTAAATAAAGCAGCACTCTCTCTTGCCCGAAAGCGGAAGGGGTGATGTCAGGCCTGGCGGGCGGGAGTACATGGATGCAGGAGACCCAAGGAAATGGTCTCTGGCATGAAGTTAGTGCTGGGGAGGGGTTTGGCAGCAGAGGCTGGAGATGGGAAGGAGAGGCAAGGCCAGGGCTGGGAAGACCCAAGGACTCCTTGCAAGGCCCGGGGGAGCACGCTTGCTCCTCCTGGCCCAGAAGGATTCCACAGAAAAAAAAAATTAAACTACTTGCTTTGGCCTCTTCTGGCTACTCTGCTGACATGCTATACCTGTCAGATTTGGCCCAGCGTTGATCTTCCAAATAAGTGCATAAATAATGGCGTCACGGCAATGACATCATCGGGCTGCAACTTTCAACTGTGGGGTAGACTCCCGCCTGCCTGGGGCAGCCAGCCCTGATATGAGGTCAATTAAGAGGTTTGGGGTTGGGGGGGGGGGGGGGGGTGGGGAGGAATGTTTTGGGAACATGGCATGGCCTCCCCACCATCTTAACCATTCCCGCTGGGTGGGGTTATAATCAACCCCAATCGTTCTACCAGTTGAAAATTTCACCTGTTCAGGAACAGGTCAGACTTAGGCAAATATTACTGTTTATACTTCAGTAACATCATTGGCCAATTACAAAATTCAGGGCTGCTCTGAATCCAGAGTTTTGGATTTTAAATCGTTTCTCTGGTTGGGAGTCCAGTGCTGCACCATTTCGCCTGACAAAAATGGAAATGGGGAGCAATTTTAATGTTACAACTTATCAATAAAGTGGAATTCTGTCATATCAACAACGGAGATGTTGGCACATTTCTGCAGTATTAGTCATCACCTTTAAGATAATTCACTCTAAAGGGAAGCATCCAGACTGGGAATAAAATGTGGCCAGTTTCAAGTGAAAAAACATTATATGGATGATGAGTAATACTTCAATGTGTTTTTTATTAAAACACATAGAAATAAAATTAAAAGGGGGCGATAAAGAACCTCGGCTGTGATTTTCCACTCTGGTGGAATCCCGACACTGTCAGCAGGAGAGCAGTTCCACTTGCCGGGGTGCTAAAGTTACTCCAGCGAAAAATCCTATTCAGTGCATGCAAAGGAGTAGAACAGATTAACTGGTTATTCATCTCATTGCTGTTAGTGGAAACTTGCTTAGTGTGCAATGATTGCTGCATTTGCCTAGATAGAAATGGGGACTGTACTTAGTGCCAAAGTAATCCATGGTATGCAAAGTATATTGGATGTTTCTGAGAGAGGTAATAGAACAAATAATTTGAAAGTCTCTGTGGGGTTCTAATCAACACAAAGAATGAGACTTCTAGGTGGAGCAGAGGAGGCAAAAACATTGGAATCCTGCAAGAAACGGTTGGATGCAATAATGGTGGTCTGTAGATTTGTTCTGGATGGATGAGCTAAGTGGGCCAAATAGCTTTCGTTATCTATATCCATCTTGTTTTTTTGCTGTGCAATTATCCTAAACTCAGAATATCTTTGCAAATATTGTGAAGAGTCAAAAATTTGCTATGATTGCAGTTTGGCTCCCACCATATCCTAACATAATCTACAGTTCCCAGTATCCCTTGGAGATGAATGTAGACCAATGGAGCAGAGTGATTTGGACTGGCAAAGACTGTGAGGAACTCAAGACAATGACTGGTAAAAATTTTCAACTTCAATTTTGCAAATATTTGATTTAAGACTACGGACTAGAAATTCCAGAGCACTGGGAACCTGCTGGTGACACCCTGCGCCACAGTTAACGGCCGCCAAAATTAATGGCACTGGCAGCACCAGTATATTGATGCTGCTTGCTAATTAACTGTAGCGCAGCGCTAAACATACTGTGCAAGGACAGTTTTTGGGTGGTAGTCCCAGCAGGAAGCCCAATGTAGCGTGGCCGTAACGTCATTGCAGCAAGCACAGCCTTCTCTTAAAGCAAGACTATCAGTTTAGTCAGTTGTTAGTCTTTAGACCTCAACTGCTTTCTGGAAAAAAAAATTAAAAGGAATTCCCAAATGGCATCTTCAGCTCTTAAAGCAGAGTTGCCTTCCATACCTAAAATAAATGCTAAAAGTGCTTCAGCATTAACACAAATGACTCAGCAAGCCAGTGAAGGGGCATCCAGGGTCTTGCACGCAACACTCCAGCTTTGTGCAGGGGGTGGTCAACACTGCAAGAGAGGCCCTCTATTCACAGGGGCCAGGAGGTCCTCCAGAAAGAAGGATGTGGGACCAGATCACCGAGGCCGTCACTGCCAGCAGTGTTGCCCCCACCATCTGGCTCCATTGCCCAAAGAAGCTTCATGACCTCAGACCATTGGTCAAGGTCAGTGAATGCATCTTCAAAAGCCATCTCCTACCAACTGCACACCTAGCATCACACACTGCTCATTGCACGAGCCCCCCCACACCCCATCCCAATCACTCACCTACCAACAATCTGTACCAAACACAAGGCGCACCACCCATTCCTAGCTTCATCTCACCCCCTTGGAGGAGACAGTGCTGGCCATTCTTGGCAGGGGCATGGCTGAGCCCTTGGCCAGCGGCAGGGCTGAATGGATACAAGATGCTGGTATCCTCATACTTTATCCTCCTTCTCGCATGCACCTCTTGCTTTCCGGACCACAACTCCACCCTTGTGCCTTCCTCATTTCATTGACAAATGGAATGCAGCCTGCCCAGCCAGTGGTTGTCCAAGAAGAGGGCAAGGAGTGTGAAGAAGAAAAAACACCATCACTCAATTTCTCACACTCAGCCACCAGCGACTCAAGGTCGACCTGCAAGACCATCTGCAGTGTCCCCCACTGAAAGTCAGCAGCCTTCCACCAGCCATGCTGCAGCCACTGGGGTAGCACTGCATGACATCAGTAGGAAAGGCAAAGGCACATACAAGACAGTCACTAAGGGAATGCATAAGGGTGATGTGTTGATTTCTTGATGTCATATTGGATGGGCAGATGTATAAAGTTGGATTGAAAAGTTTGCTTTGTAGTGGCTTTTATTTCAGCATTGTGGCCAAGAGGATGCTGTGATGGTCAGTAAAAGAGGGAAGATAAGGTGTGGGATAAATATTGAAAGGGGAATTGGGGTTGTGGTCACTGGTACTACAGGTAGATGATTCGATCCCAGATATCCCAGCCAGAAAGTGGCTGCCTTCCATTTCCTCCTCTTCTGCATCTTCCTCGTCCCTTTGCGTGTGGATGCTGTAAATCTGAAATAAAAGCAGAAAATACTGGAAATACTCAGGAGGTCAGGCAGCATCTTGACCAGAGACGTGAACTATGTTTCGCTCTCCATAGATGCTGCTTGACCTGCTGAGTATTTCCATAATTTTCTGTCTTCTCAGAGGCATTTCTTTACCATCTGAGGCCTTGCAAGTGTCCAGCAGCACTCCCTGCACACTTTAAAAACTATTAGCATCTAGAGATAGCGGATGCACTAAGGATGATTTTTCAGAATTCATTAGACTCGGGAACAGTGCCGATGGATTGGAGGGTAGCTAACGTTACCCCACTATTCAAAAAGGGGGGTAGGGAAAAAGCAGGTAATTACAGACCTGTAAGCCTTACATCAGTTGTGGGCAAAATGCTGGAGTCCATCATTAAGGATGAAATAGCGGAGCACTTAGCAAATGGGGACAGGATAGGACAGAGTCAACATGGATTTACAAAGGGTAAATCGTGCTTGACTAATCTATTGGAATTTTTTGAGGGAGTAACTGGTAGAATAGATGGGGGAGAGCCAGTAGATGTGGTGTACCTGGACTTCCAAAAGGCCTTCGATAAGGTCCCACATAAAAGATTAGCATGGAAAATTGAGGCTCATGGGATAAAGGGGAAAGTTTTGGCGTGGATAGGGAACTGGCTGTCAGATAGAAAACAGAGAGTTGGAATAAACGGCTCATTTTCTGAATGGCAGGCAGTAACAAGTGGGGTACCACAGGGATCTGTCCTGGGCCCCCAGCTGTTCACAATTTACATTAATGACCTGGATCAGGGAGTCGGATGCAGCATTTCCAAATTTGCAGACGACACTAAACTAGGAGGGGGGGTGGGCTCAGAGGAAGAGACCAGGAAGCTCCAGAGCGATTTGGACAGACTGGGCGATTGGGCGGATAAATGGCAGATGCACTATAATGTGGACAAGTGCGAAGTTATCCACCTTGGGTGCAGGAACGGGAGGGCAAATTATTATTTAAATGGCAATAGATTGGGAGAGGGGGAAGTACAGAGAGACCTGGGTGTTCTTGTACACCAGTCACTGAAGGCGAGCATGCAGGTGCAACAGGCGGTCAAGAAGGCAAACGGTATGCTGGCCTTCATAGCAAAAGGGTTAGAATACAGGAACAGGGATACCTTGCTGCAGCTGTACAGGGCACTGGTGAGACCACACCTCGAGTACTGTGTACAGTTTTGGTCGCCTCATCTGAGGAAGGATGTTCTTGCCATGGAGGGGGTGCAGCGGCGATTCACCAGGCTGATACCAGGAATGGCGGGAATGACCTATGAGGAGAGACTATGTAGTTTAGGGATGTACACACTGGAGTTTAGAAGATTGAGAGGGGACCTCATAGAAGTGTATAAAATTCTGACAGGTCTAGACAGACTGGATGCAGAAGGAATGTTTCCCTTGGCGGGTGAGAACAGAACTAGAGGACATAATTTAAGGATAAGGGCTAAACCATTTAGGACAGAGATGAGGGGGAATTTCTTCACTCAGAGAGTGGTGAACCTGTGGAACTCATTGCCACAGAGGGCAGTGTACGCCAGCTCATTAAATATATTTAAGAGGGAATTAGATATATTTCTACGGGCAAAAGGGGTTAAGGGTTACGGAGAGAAGGCGGGGACGGGATACTGAATTAAAGGATCAGCCATGATCTCATCGAATGGCGGAGCAGGCACGAAGGGCCGAATGGCCTACTCCTGCTCCTATCTTCTATGTATCTATGTATTACACCAAGCCAACTACTTCAATAAAATATAAAAATCCAGTCCAAAAGCTTAAATGCAAACTTACCTGAAAGATGTGTGTGTCCCTTTAAGAAGTGCTGACAACATCTCTGTCAGTCTACTGCACACTCACTTTTCAGAGTGAGCTTAGGATCCAGCACTAAACTCAACGCAAAGGTCCAAGTTCACAGTGCATGGCGTTAAGTCAGCATTACACTCTGACTGATGTCACGCTTTCCAGATTTGCATGTCCAGGGACAGCGCTGCTAATGGGAGCGCTATGACTGTCACCAAATTGGCGGCCGCGGAGTCCCATGCCAGAGGCGGGCATTAGAGCAGCGGCCGCCATTTTTTTTCAGGAATCTGCCGGTAACAGGTGGTGGCAAGTAGACCAGTTTCTAGGCCTATGTATCCAACAGGCACAGGGAGCAGAATAATGGGCTCTCTGGTGGGCCTGACTGGCAATCTCCAGTCTGGGGATTTGAATCTATTATGCTCAATGATTATTGTCAACCTCACATTTTCACATGGATGTTGATTACTTCAATTAGGACAGAGTGGGTTCTTCTCTGACCACTGCACAGTAACGAAAGGCATGTCAACTCCACCACAAGCACATAAACAAACTGTAGACAGCTGTGAAATTACATAACCACACTACAACTTGTCCACAAACAGGCCAATGGTCCACATCACGTATTAGAGTAATACAGTATAGTAGAACCGGAAATATGTGAATCGTTCTAAATTTTTTAATTAAGTAAAACTTACCACCATTCCAAACTCACTTCCAAATTTAGAGACTGGCAATTTTGGAAGATCAATGAATACTGAAATAAAACCAACTAATACATTCATACCAGACAACAGCATTTACATTCATATATTTATTTAGCACCTTTCATGTCGTCTGGATATCCCAAAGCACTTCACAACCATTTGATTATTTTTGAAGTCCAGTCACTTTTGTTATGTAGATAGATTTGTGCGTGGATCGTTCCAACAAAAAGAAAAACAATTGTTTCAGTAGGGTGTTAACTGAGGGATGAAGGTTGGCCAGGACCTCCTTGCTCTTTGAGTAATACCTTGGCAGCTTTCACGTCCACCCGAGAGGCCAGACTTAGTTTATCATCTCATGCGAAGAAGGCATTTCCAACAGTGCATTAAAGTGTCAGTTTAGATTATGCACTCAAGTGTCTGGAGTGGGGCTAGAATCCATGACCTTCTGACTCAGAGATGAGTGTGCTACCACTGAGCCACAGCCGACACTTGTGGCCGACGATCTCTTTCTGATCTCAAAAAAGTGACTACAATAGACTGCCAAAAAAAACCTTCCCGTAAAACAACTGAGCAGGCCCCAGAAAGTTCCTTTGACAATAAATTATACAATGTGTAATCATTTATATTGCCAGTATAAGAAAATAAAGCTTTATGTATTAACACCTGTTAAAATAGCAGAGAGGAATGTCATACAAACATCTCCCCTTTATCTGCAGTAATAATTTCTAGCCTTGTGTATATTTTCTGGTCCCAGTACTAAATCGGCAGTACTAGAGCGCAGCAAGCATAACTCTTGTTGACTTCTCTCCAGGCCAGATGACCAAGATTTTCCAGGATCTGTCCTAATTATTTATGATGACCTCCTGACTCATATTGGTGGCTGAAGTCTTAGAAATGTTTCAATTACAGCCAGCTTTCCAGTGAATGACCAGACAACATTTGGCTATTTTAGATTCCAGATGAAGATTATGTACTCTAAGGAGAAAGCAAAAACAAAAACAACTTTAAACACGTAGATCAACTATTTTAACATGTAAAAATGTAGAAAATTAAAAACAGAAACCGGTACAAAAAACATACTGGCCCAGAAATTCGGGTCTCCACGGGCGAGTACGCACGGGGTACTCACCCATAGGCCCAATGCAAGTGTCGGTTTCCTGCATGCACTGTGCATGCGCGGGAAACCGGCACTTCCGTTCCCCTGAAAGAAGGGGTTCAGAGGTCAAACGTGTGTGCAGGAGAGGCTGCGCGTGCGCCTCGAACTCCCGCATAAAAGAGATTAGCGTGTAAAGTTAAGGCACATGGGATTGGGGGCAAGGTATTGACTTGGATAGAGAACTGGTTGGCAGACAGAAAGCAAAGAGCTGGAATAAACGGGTCTTTTTCCGAGTGACAGGCAGTGACTAGTGGGGTACGCAGGGTTCGGTCCTTGGGCCCCAGCTATTCACAATATATATTAATGATCTAGACAAGGGAACTAGATGTAATATCTCCAAATTTGCAGACGAGACAAAGCTGGGTGGGCGTGTGTGCTGTGAGGAGGATGCCGAGAAACTCCAGGATGATTTGGACAGGTTGGGTGATTGGGCAAAAGCATAGCAGATGCAATATAACATGGATAAATGTGAGGTTATCCACTTTGGTGGCAAAAACAGGAAGGCAGATTATTATCTGAATGGCAATAGATTGGAAGAAGGGGAAGTGCAACGAGACCTGGGTGTCCTTGTGCACCAGTCGCTGAAGGTAAGCATGCAGGTGCAGCAGGCGGTTAAGAAGGCAAATGGTATGTTGGCCTTCGTAGCGAGGGGGTTGGAGTACAGGAACAAGGATGTCTTGCTGCAGTTGTACAGGGCCTTGGTGAAACCACATCTTGAGTATGGTGTGCAGTACTCCAGGTGTGGTCTCACCAATGCCCTGTACAGTTGTAGCAAGATTTCCCTACTTGTATATTCCATCCCCCTTGCAATAAGGGCCAACATTCCATTTGCTACACCTGCATGTTAACTTTTTGTGTTTCATGTACGAGGACCCCCAGATCCTTCTGTATCACAACATTTTGTAGTTTTGCTCCATTTAAAGAATAATTTGCTTTTTTATTCTTCCTACCAAAGTGGATAACCTCACATTTTCCCACATTATACTCCATCTGCCAATTTTTTGCCCACTCACTTAACCTATCTATATCCCTTTGCAAACTCTGTGTCCTCCTCACAACTTGCTTTCCCACCTACCTTTGTATCATCAGCAAATTTGGCTACAGTACATTTGGTTCCTTCATCCAATTCATTAATATAGATTGTAAATAGTTGAGGTCCCAGCACGGATCCCTGTGGCACCCCACTAGTTACAGTTTGCCAACCTGAAAATGACCCATTTATCCAGGCTCTCTGTTTTCTGTTAGTTAGCCAATCCCCTATCCATACTAATATATTACCCCCAACCCAGTGAGCTCTTATCTTGTGCAGTAAATTTTTATGTGGCACCTTATCGAATGCCTTCTGGAAATCCAAATACACTACATCTACTGGTTCCCCTTTATCCACCTTGCTCGTTACATCCTCAAAGAATTGTAATAAATTTGTCAAACACAATTTCCCTTTCATAAAACCATGTTGACTCTGCTTGATTGTATTATGATTTTCTAAATGTACTGCTATTAATCCCTTAATAATGGATTCTAGCATTTTACCAATGACAGATGTTAGGCTAACTGGCCTATAGTTTCCTGCTTTCTGTCTCCCTCCTTTCTTGAATAGGGGAGTTACATTTGTGGTTTTCCAATCTGCTGGGACCTCTCCAGAATCTAGATTGATACTAATATTGCATTTTCTACAGAAAAAGTATTAATAAAACTATTTCACCAAGTAATTTTGTTCGATAAAATTGTCTATTATTTTTATAACATAACTGTTTTTAATATGTAAAAAAAATGTTGCTGTAATATAAGAACATTATAAAAATGTGCCACTAAGCTACATATAAATGTTTTGCTCACTATAACAAATGTATGGATTTTTAATATATATACAGGAAACTTTGTGCTATCCGGCACCCACGGGTCCGAGCTGCTGCTGTTGCCTCAAAACTGCCGTACTCTCCAGAGTTAATGTTGAGAGATACGGAGATTCTTATCTCCGTATTTGACAACAAACACTGTTGCTTAGCAACAGCTTCTAAACACTCGGGTGTGGCCCTAAAGCTCTGTAGCTGAAGCTGTTGCTATAGCTACAGACCTTGCACAGCTTGACTGTTCAAACAAAGCAAAAAAAACAAACAAAAAGAATAAAAAACGGCTGCTGATTTTTGCCGGTGGCTCCAGATTGCCGGATAGCTCACCTCCGCATAGCACAAAGTTTCCTGTACTCTGTTATCCTAACTGTAATATTTGAACTTATTATTGTTCACAAAATATTATTGATCATTCATAAACAAAATCAGGAAAAACTTTTTTTCTGGTCAGCAAGTCTGTAACTAGGGGACTTAAATTTAAGATCCTCTCCAGTTTCTTCAGAAAATATGGATTTTTTTGATTGGATCTAGGAAAGGCAGTCATGGGGATTCCCAATAATAGTTGTTTTTGACACCAAATAGTATAAACAGGATCCTTAAGAGTGCTGCAGTTCTCGTGATTTGCTTTATTTGATCAGACAGAAGGCTCCATGTTAATTCCCTGATTGAGAAAGACGTTAGAATCATAGAATTTGACAGCACAGAAGGAGGCCTTTCAGCCCATCTGGTCTGTGCCAGATCTCTACTTAACCTTCTTTGTTACAATGAACAAAGCCCCAGTTTCTTTGGTATCTCCTCATAACGGAAGCCTCCAATCCCTGGTATCAACGGAGTGAATCTCTCCTGCACCCTCTCTAAGGCATTGACACCTTTCCTAAAGTAAGGCACCTAAACAAAATATTCTAACTCCAGATTAACTAATTATTTACACAAGTTTAGCATTACCTCTTTGCTATTTGTAAACTTTAGGATCATATCAAATCAAATCAACTTTTATTGTCATTGTTAGTGCACAAGTGCAGTACAACGAAATGTAGGCTTGCGGCTCCCGAGAGTGTACATTTGGATTAAGACATTTAAACATTCAACATACATTTGGCTTGTAGTATATTAACATAAATATAACCATAATAAAGTGCATTGGCAGATGTGCAGGCTTTAGAGTTTATTTGTGGAGTTCAGTAGGATGACAGCCCTGGGAAAGAAGCTGTTCCTAAATCTGGTCGTACGGGTGCGAAATGCATCTGTAGCGTCTCCCAGATGGCAGGAGGGCGAACAGACTGTGGCTGGGGTGGGTAGGGTCTTTGATGATGGACCGTGACCTCCGTAGACAGCGCTTCTGGTATATGTGCTCTATGGTCGGTAGCCGGGTGCCGGTAATGCATTGGGCAGTTTTGACTACCCACTGCAGGGCTTTCCGGTCATAGTAGCTACAGCTGCCATACCATACTGTGATACAGTTTGTCAGGATGCTCTCTATAGTGCAGCGGTAAAAGTTAGAGAGGATCAGGGGTGACAGATTACATCCCTTCAGCCTCCTTATGAAATATAGGCGCTGCTGGGCCTTCTTCACCAGAGAGGAGGTGTTGAGGGACCAGGAGAGGTCTTCCGTGATGTGGACTCCGAGGAACTTAAAGCTGTCCACCCTTTCCACCACAGCCCCATTGATGTGGATGGGGGTGTGACTTCCGCCTTTGGACTTCCTGAAGTCCAATATGATTTTTGTTTTCTTGGTGTTAAGGGCCAGGTTGTTATCGGCGCACCACTTCATGAGATGCTGGACCTCCTCCCTGTAGGCTGACTCATCGTTGTTGGTGATCTGGCCTACTACCGTGGTGTCATCCGCAAACTTGATGATGGTGTTGGAACCCTTAACAGCCACACAGTCGTGGGTGAAGAGGGAGTAGAGGAGGGGGCTCAGCACACATCCTTGTGGGGCCCCCGTGTTCAGGGTCGGGGGGGGGGGGGGGGGGAGGTGTGGTTACCTAATTTGACAGACTGGGGTCTTTTGCACGCCTTTTTAAAAAAAGATACATTTATCAACTTGTCCTCCCACTTTTAAAGATTTTACAGTAACATCAAAACTGAAAGTAGTATGAGAAAACTGAAAAAATGAACTTGCATTGCTAGAGTGCAGGACTTTGGCTTTAAAAACCCAACACTTTTTGCTTCTCATATAATGTGTTATTATTCGGCTAAAAGCTTTGAGCTTCATATCCATATTTAATATAAAGGTATTTGTTGTTCTAATATGTCGGAGTTCATATCTGCCATCCAGACCATTTTTAATCCTGTAAGCAGTTTACTGTAAGTACAGGCAGTCATTAACCTTCGGGTCACACAAATTATAGTTCATAGGGGACAAGGTTCAAGTACAGGAATTACTGCAATGCCATTGAGAGGGGAAAAGGTTCTATAAAACCCACAATTGTAAGAGCTATCTTGATAATAATACTTAAAATACCCTAAAACAGGAAGGATTTAATGGAAGGCGAATTGGCAACATGACCAATACCTCCCTTGACCCCTCCACTGTCTCTGATTTGTCACACTGCTTGTCCAACATCCAGAAATTTCCTCCAACAAAATTTTGGGAAGACCAAAGCCATTGTCGAAGAGGAAGAGGACAAAAGGAAGAAAAACTTGCATTTATATAGCACCCTTAACATAGTAAATGCCCCAAAGGCACTTCACAGTGATGTTATCAAACAAACTTTAACACTGAGCCACACAAGGAGTTATTGGGACAAAGGACCAAAAGCTTGATCAAAGAGGTAGGTCTTAAGGAGTGTCTTAAAGGGAGGAGAGCGTGGTACAGAAGCTGAGAAGTTAAGGGAGAGAATTAGAGCTTAGGACCTGGGCAGCTGAGGGCACAGCTGCCGATGGTGGAGCAATTAAAATCAGGGATGCACAAGAGGCCAGAATTGGAAGGGTGTAGAGATCTGAGGTTGCCTACATCCTAGGATTTTAAAAGAAGTGGCTAGAGACAGTGGATGCATTGATTCTGATCTTCCAGAATTCCCTACTTTCTAGAAAAGTCCCCATGGACTGGAAGGTAGCAAATATAACCCCGCTATTTAGACCTACTCGACAAATACTGCCAAAATTGGGCCCTGACAGTAAATCTAAAGAAAACCAACATCATGATTTTTCAAAAAAGGCCCAGATGTCAGGAAAACAAATACCAGTTTACCCTCAGTGATACCACTATAGGACACACTATGAGCTACACTTACCTTGGTCTAACCATTACAGCATCAGGGAGCTTCAACATAGCAGTGAATGCACTAAAAGAAAAAGCCCGAAGAGCCCTATATGCAATAAAAAGAAAATTCTACAACATCCAAATTCCAATCAAAATCTGGCTCAAAATATTTGATAGTATAATCCTGCCCATTGCGCTGTATGGTAGTGAAGTATGGGGCCCACTCAATCACCAGAGCTACACTAAATGGGAAAAACACACAATAGAAGCCCTACATGCAGAATTTTGCCGAAGCATTCTTCGCACCCAAAGGAAAACACCAACAAATGCATGTAGAGCCGAACTAGGCAGATACCCCCTGATAATAAACATCCAAAAACGAGCACTAAACTTTCTAAATCACCTCAAATCTAGTTCCCCAGACACCCTTCATTTTAAAGCCCTCCAGACCCAAGAGCTGAATCCAGAAACGAGTCCCCTGAGTCAGATGTTACTGAAACTAAGTTCTCCTACCCAGCCGGACCCTGACCAGTCCCAGACCAACACTGCTCCCCAAACACCAATCCGAGTGAACCAAATCATTAAACAATGCAAAGAAACCTACCTGGAACATTGGAACAAAATAACCAAAAGCCAAAGCAGATTAGAATGCTACCGGGCCCTAAAAAAGAGAATATAAACTGGCAGACTATCTCTCGACCATCAGAGACACAAAACAGAGACAGACCCTCACCAGATACAGACTAAGCGACCACCAACTGGCAATTGAAAAAGGAAGATACAAGAAATCCTGGCAACCTAAAGAAAATAGAATATGTGATCACTGTCTGGCCGGCGAGGTTGAGACAGAGGTGCACTTCCTCCTAAAATGCGAAAAATTCAACAAGACAAGAAACATATATTTTGACAAGCTCAGCCTTACAACCCCAGATTTCAAAGAATTGGATGACCTGTCAAAATTAAGAATAGTCCTGGGGGAGGGAGACAGACCATGTCTTGGTGCCCAATATGTAACAACGTCACAACCTGAGGAACAGTGAGTGACTAACGAGCACACCCATAGCATATATACTCTAAAAATGTTTAAATTAATACCAATGTACCCAACGACTGTTTTAAATTAATACTGAATGCACCCAACGAGGGTCAATGACTGTTTAAATTAATACTGTCTGTACCCAACGAGGGTCAAAAACGTTTGACACCTACAGAATGTTGGAAACCTGTACTTTTTGTTATGTAAGCTTTGGCAATATGGTTCCCTGTAAACTTTCAAGCCAATAAAGCATTTGAATTGAATTGAATTGAATTGAGAAAACAGGGAACTACAGGCTAGTTAGCCTGACATCAGTAGTAGGGAAAATGCTAGAATCTATTATTAAGGACGTGGTAACAGGGCACTTAGAAAATCATAACACGATTGGGCAGAGTCAACATGGATTAATGAAATGGAAATCGTGTTTGACAAATCTGTTTGACTATGAGGTTATAACTAGCAGGGTAGATAAGGGGGAACCAGTGGATATAGTGTATTTGGATTTTCAAAAAGCATTCGATAAGGTGCCACACAAGAGATTATTACACAAAATTAGGACTCATGTGATTGGGGGTAATCTATTAGCATGGATTGAGGATTGGTTAATGGACAGAAACCAGGAATAAATAGGTCATTTTCGGGTTGGCAGACTGTAACTAGTGGGTTACCGCAGGAATCAGTGCTTGGGCCTCAGCTACAGGTAGACTATCCTTTATCCGAACTTCTGAAAACCGAAAACCTCTAAAAACCGAAAGTTTTTTCGTTCAGCGTAAGTCGTGCGCACGACATGACCAGAGTGGCGCACGACTTACGCTGAGCAGGGCAGAGGGTCACAGAGTTCCCTCCTGGGTAGGAGATTGCAGGCCGAGCTGGGCAGTCTGAAGGAGATACCGGGAGAGTGAACCCAATAACACAGCGGCCCGTCTGATAGCTGCAGCGGCCTGTCCGATATTCTTTTCTCCCCCCCCACCCCCGACCCGACCCGAACCGCGGCCCGTCCGATATTCTTTTCTCCCCCACCCGACCCGACCTGAACCGTGGCCCGTCCGATATTCTTTTCTCCCCCCCCACCCGACCCGACCCCCGACCTGATTTGCGGGCCAGCTTAGTAGGAGTCAGCCGATATCCAGCTTTTCAGAGAAGCAGGAAGGGGAATGAGACACGGAACAGTTGCAAGAGGTAGCCTGAACTTTTAAAATTTATATTAAATACAAATTTCCCAGTCTTATAATAATACCTTCTGAAATCCGAAAAATTCCAAAAACCGAAACTCAGCTGGTCCCAAGGCTTTCGGATAAGGGATAGTGTACCTGTATTTACAATCTATATCAATGACTTAGATGAGGGGACAGAGTGCAATGCATCCAAGTTTGCTGATGATACAAAGCTAGGTGGGAAAGTAAGCTGTGGGGGAAGGATGTAAAGAGGCTGCAAAGGGATATACAGGTTAAGTGAGTGGGCAAGAAAATGACAGATGGAATATATTGCAGAGAAGTGTGAAGTTATCTACTCTGGTAGGAAAAATAGAAAAGCAGAATATTTTTTAAATGGTGAGAGACTGGGAAATGTTGGTATTCAGAGGGACCTGGGTGTCCTTGTACACGAATCACAAAGTTAACATGCAGATATAGCAAGCAATTAGGAAAGCAAATGGTATGTTAGTCTTTATTACAAAGGGATTGGGCTATTAGAGTAAAGAAGTCTGACTACAATTATATAGGGCCTTGGTGAGACCAGACCTGGAGTACTGTGTACAGTTTTGGTCTCCTTACCAAAGGAAGGATGCCTTAGAGGGAGTTCAACAAAGGTTCACTAGACTGATTCCTGGGGTGAGGGATTGTCCTATGAGGAGAGATTGAATAGACTAAGCCTATATTCCCTAGAGTTTAGAAAAATGAGAGGTGATCTCATTGAAACATACCAAAATCTTACAGGGTTTGACAGGGTAGATGCTGGGAGGATGTTTCCCCTGGTTGGGGAATCTAGAATTAGGGGTCACAGTCTCAGAATAAAGGGTTGGCCATTTAGGACTGAGATAAGGAGAAATTTCTTTACTCAAAGGGTTGTGAATTTTGGAATTCTCTACCCTAGAGAGCTGTGCATGCTCAGTCGTTGAGTATATTCAAGACAGAGATCCATAGATTTTTGGATACTTAGGGAATCGAGGGTTACGGGGATAGTGCAGAAAGGTGAAGTTGAGGTAGAAGATCAGCCATGATCTTACTGAATAGCGGAGCAGGCTCAAAGGGCCGAACGGCCTACTCCTGCTCCTATTTCTTATGTTCTTACGTTGTAGGGCTGGAGGAAGTTACAGAGAGAGGGATAGGTGAGGCCATGGAGTGATTTGAAAACAAGGATGAGAATTTTAAAATCGAGGCATTGCCAGACCGGGAACTAATGGTAGGTCAGCGAGCATGATGGGTGAACAGGACTCAGAGTTGGGACACGGGCAGAGTTTTGAACGAGCTCAAGTTTACGGAGGGTAGAATGTGGGAGGCTGTCCAGGAGTGCGTTGGAATAGTCAAGTCTAGAGGTAACAACGGCCTCGATGAGGGTTTCAGCAGATGAGCTGAAGCAGGGGCGGAGTCGGGCGATGTTACCGGGGGTGGGGGAGCAATGGCAGCTGATGGAGGGGGTGCAGCAGCAGGAGAGGGAGGCACAGGGGGCAACAGCAGCGATTGGTGGGGGGGGGGGGGGGAGGTGCAATGATTTGTGGTTGTTCACTTCTGTCCGCCTCTCCTTCTGGGAATCTTATATTGACCTTCAATAATGCAGCTGAAGTAATAATATTTTTTGGTTATTCTTGTCTTCATGCTATTCCTCATTTGATATGTGACCATATAGTGGCAGAGGCACAGATACGTGTATGGCATCAACATGCAGAATAATGACCTGCAATTTACAATTTACAGGCAGCAAGTCTTAACTTAATGTTCTCTTTGATGTGCAATTGCATAGTGGTTCCAGAGGACTATGCATAATTTTGGAAAAAGGCAAAGTAAACTGCAGTAATTTCATTTGCAGTAGAAAAAGGAAAAGACTTACATTTATACAGTGCCTTTCATGACCTCAGAAAAGCCCAAAACATTTTACAGCCAGAGGCATTTTTGAAGTGTAGTTATTATTTTAATATAGGAAAGCAAAGAAGCAGGGTCTCACAAGCAGCAAGGAGATAACAACCAAATCATCTGTTTCAGTGATGTTGGATGAGGGATAAATGTTGGCCAGGACACCGGGAGACCTCCCTTGCTCCTGTTCCAATAGTGCCATAGGATTTTTTTGCCCACCCGAGGGGGCAGGCAAGACCTAGGTTCAATGTCTCATTTGAAAGCAGCACCTCCGACTGTGCAGTACTCCCTCAGTAGTGCACTGGAGTGTCAGCCTGGATTATGTGCGCAAGTCTCTGGAGTGGGACTTGAACCCATGACCTTCGGACTCTTCTGCAAATTTAGTAGAATGCATTTAGCTTCACACATCTGGAGCATGTCTATCCAGTAGGCGGAGTTTGAGCGTGTCGGTTGTCTGTTCAACTTGTTGAACTTAATTGGGTGATTTAACAGTTCTTAGTTTGGCTGTTGGATGAAACACCATACTGACATCGCTGCAGGAGTTCCTCAGGGCAGTGTCCTAGGCCAACCATCTTCAGCTCCTTCATCAATGACTTTCCCTCCAACAGGAGGTCAGAAATGGGGATGTTCGCTGATGACTGCACAATGTTCAGCACCATTCACAACTCCTCAGATAATGAAGCATTACATGCCCGCATGCAACAAGACCTGGACGATGTTCAGGCTTGGGCTGATAAGTGGCAGGTAACATTCGTGTCAGGCAATGACTATCTCCAACAAGCGGGAGTCTAAACACCTTCCCATAACATTCAACAGCATTACCATCACCGAATCCCCCACCACCAACATCCTGGGGGGGGGGGGGGGGGGGTCACCATTGACCAGAAACTTAACTGGACCAGCCACATAAATACTGTGGCAACAAGAGCAGGTCAGCGGCTAAGTATTCTGCGGCGAGTGTCTCACCTCCCGACTCCCCAAAGCCTTTCCACCATCTACAAGACACAAGTAAGGAGTGTGATGGAATATTCTCCACTTGCCAGGATGAGTGCAGCTGCAACAACACTCAAGAAGCTCGACACCATCCAGGACAAAGCAGCCCACTTGATTGGCACCCCATCCACCACCTTAAACATTCACTCCCTCCACCACCGGTGTACCGTGGCAGCAGTGTGTACCATCTACAAGATGCACTGCAGCAACTCGCCAAGGCTTCTTCGGCAGCACCTTCCAAACTCACAACCTCTTCCACCTAGAAGGACAAGGGCAGCAGGCACATGGGAACACCACCACCTCCAAGTTCTCCTCCAAGACACAGGCCATCCTGACTTAGAAGTATATCGCCGATCCTTCATTGTCGCTGGGACAAAATCCTGGAACCCCCTCCCTAACTGCACTGTGGGAGTACCTTCACCACACGGACTGCAGCGGCTCAAGAAGGCGGCTCACCACCACCTTCTCAAAGGCAACTAGTGATGGGCAATAAATGCTGGCATTGCCAGCGACGCCCAGATCCCATGAACTAATTAAAAAAAAATTCCATCTCTGAGGGGAAGAAAACCAGAGTAGTCCCTACTAATACAAAAGCAAAATACTGCGGTTGCTGGAAATCTGAAATAGAAACAGAAAATGCTGGAAATATTCAGGTCAGGCAGCATCTGTGGAGAGAGAAACAGAGTTGACATTTCTGTTGGATCCGTGATTCAAAGGATATGCTGTTATAAAATAATCACACGGATGCTGTACATCAACAATAAACAGGTCTTTACTGGAGGAGGGTAGTCTCAAGACAGGGGGTACAGAGGCATGCGCAAAGCTTATATACCGGTGTGGTCACTGCCGGTACTACAGTATACAGGAGCTGTAAAAGTAGTTCTGACTTAAAGGCACATACACTACAATTCCTCCCCTTTTAGATTAGTAGTACCCCTAATATTCAAATAACAATTAACATTTCAACATGTACAATAAACAACAAAAGTCCATTTATAGATTCAGTCTTTGGGGCGGCTTCCTGACCCTTTCGGGATAGCGCCTTTCCGGAGGTTCTTGTTCTTGGTGCAGAGGCGATTCTGACTCCTTTTCATCGGGTAGTTCACCGGGTTCCACTGCTACTGGGTCTGAAGTAGATGCTACCGGTATGTCGGGTTCATCCCCAGGTACTCGAGACATGGGGTTGACGCGTTCCTGTGACGCTAAGATCTGATCGACGTGGCGTCTCACAATGTTCTCCCCGACATCCACTGTGTACATTAATGGCCCCTGCCTTGTGCATATCATTCTGGGTTGCCATTTCTCTGTTCGATAGTCACGGGCCAAGACTGGTTGCCCTACATTGAAGCTCCTTGTCGGCTTCTCATTGATGTGCTGGAATTGTTTGTCCTCAACATTTCTTCGCACATTTGGTCTGAGCAAGTCCAGACGAGATCTCAACCTTCGGTAAAAGAACATCATGGCCGGGGTCTGGTTGGTAACTGCATGTGTCGCGTTTCGGTAGGCTAATAAGAAATTGTCCATCTTACGCTGTAGTGGAATTTCCTCATCGCACATGGCCTTTATCGCCTCCTTAAAGGTTTGTACGAACCTCTCAGCCAATCCATTGGTGGCTGGATGATACGGGGCGGATGTGTAATGCCTTATCCCATTCCTTTTCATGAATTTTTGGAACTCGTCGGACACAAACTGTGGTCCATTATCAGAGCAGATCTGCTCTGGCAAACTGTTTCTGGCAAATATGGTCTGTAGGACTGCAATCGTTTTCTCTGTAGCGGTTGAAGACATCTTTATCACCTCAGGCCTCTTGTAAAGAGGCATGTGGTGGTGCATTTTGGACCTTCTGGCATCCTAAGCAGCTCTTAGTTAGGTCTTCGATTTGTTGATCGATTCCCGGCCACCACACAAGCCCTAGCAAGGCTTTTCATTTTCAGTCCCCTCAGATGACCTTCATGTAGCTCATTTAGCACTCTCTCCCTTAACTTGGGTGGAATCACCACTCTGGATCCACACATCACTGTCCCCTAGCATACTGACAGCTGTTCTCTTCTGGATGAGAATGCTGGCAACAGTGAGTCACCATGTGTTGGCCATCCCCTCACTGTCAATTCATATACCCACGACAGCGTCGGATCATTTCGGGTCTCCTTCTCTATATCCGCGTTTGTTACTGGCAATCGTTCAATTATTGACGAATAAAATATCTCGATAGGGTCCACTGCTGGTGCTTCCTCCACAGTAGGCAGTGGCAGGCATGATAGCCCATCAGCGTTCCCATGCTGTTTCGTGCCTTGAAATTCTATTTCATATTGATTCGCCCCTAGAAACAGGGACCATCTTTGTAACCGCTGTGCAGTCATCACTGGAACGCCCTTCTTAGGATTAAAGATGGAGACAAGTGGTTGGTGGTCAGTCAGCAAGGTGAACTTCTGCCCATGCAGATAGTGGTTGAATTTTTTTACTCCCCATACTAGGCTGAGGGCCTCCCTGTCAATCTGGGCGTAGTTGCGCTCGGCTGAGGTTAGTGACCGAGACGCAAAGGCTACTGGCCTCTCCAACCCGTCTGGGAATTTGTGCGACAGCACCGCTCCAATACCATAGGGTGATGCATCACATGCCAAATGAATTGGTAGTGCTGGGTTGAAATGGGCCAACACCTCTTTTGATGTGATCAATTCCTTCCACTTCTGGAAAGCTCGTCTACGTTCGTCATCCCACTTCCATGGTACCCCTGTTTGCAGTAGGGTGTTCAGTGGGTGTAATACTGTAGACAAATTTGGTAAGAACTTGTGGTAGTAGTTTACCAGCCCGAGGAACGACCTCAGTTGTGACACATTTTCCGGTGCTGGAGCCTTGACTACTGCCTCAATCTTGTCAGGGGACTTATGTAACCCCTCTTCAACGATGATGCGGCCACAATACGAGATCTGTTTCTGGAAAAACTCGCACTTGTGGCGATTAGCTCGTAGCCCATACTCCTTTAATCTGGTGAGCACCTTCTCCAAGTTGGCGAGGTGATCACCGTCATTTTCGGCCGTGACCAAGATGTCGTCCAAATAACACTGGGTCCCTGGAATCCCTTGCAGGACCTGATCCATCGCCCTTTGCCAGATAGCCAGAGCCGAGGCTACTCCAAACACCAGCCGGTTGTATTGGTAGAGACCTTTATGAGTGTTGATCGTAAGATATTGTTTCGATGCTTCCTCTACCTCCATTTGCAAGTATGCCTGGGCTAGATCAATTTTGGTGAAGCGTTTACCTCCAGATAGCGAGGCGAAAATATCCTCAATTCATGGAAGCGGATATTGTACCGTGTGAAGGACTGGGTTCACTGTCACCTTAAAATCCCTACAGATGTGGACCGTCTTTGGTTCCCCAGGCGTATTACTCAACGACCTCTTCATTACAGGAACGATGGGTGTAGCCCACTCGCTCCAGTCCACTTTGGGCAGTACTCCTGAACGTTCCAACCCTTCCAGCTCTGCTTCAACAGCTGGTCTGATCGCATAAGGCACTGGTCTGGCCTTCAGAAACTTTGGGCTTGCATTTTCCTCTATTTTAATTGTTGCTGTTATTCCTTTTAGTGTTCCTAGTCCCTCCTGGAACACTTCTTTTGCGTCGGTTAGCATTTTTGACAGTCGTCCAGGTGTGACGTCGTCATCCTTTTTGGCCTCAACCTTCAGTGCCTGTATGGAATGCCAATCTAATTGTATCTTCCGGATCCATTCACGTCCTAGCAGTGGTGGTCCTCCATCTGGCAATACATATATATCCATTTTAGGTACTTCCTGGCCTTTATATGTCACTTTCACCCTTATTTTTCCTTTGGGGTAGACTTTTTGCCCCGTATACATCTTCAAGACAATCGCTGTAGCTTTCAAGGGTATGTGTGAAAATAGCCGCTTGTAGTCTCTTTGATTTATGACTGTTAGAGCTGACCCTGTGTCCAATTCCATTTTCACTTGGACTCCATCTATCTTGAGTGTAACCCAGATAGTCTGGTGATCCTCCATTTCGGTTACCTTATGTAGTTTCAGACAACCCAGCTCCTTGCTTCCGGAGTCTGTGTCACTTTTCTGTTCGTCTGATCCACTGTCCATCACCTGGTGTACCTTTTTGTACTTCTCCTGTGGAGATTTCTTACTGTTGGTTTTCTTCCCAGACCTGCAGACTCTTGCTATGTGTCCTGCTTTCCCACACTGTCTGCACACTTGGTCCTTGAACCAACAATCTTTCTGGTCATGTGTTGTTCTGCCGCAGCGATAGCACTTCCCTGTTCCATAGGACATTTCATTGGTGCCATATTCTTGCGGTCTCCATTGTATCTCTGCAGCGCCCCTTGCGGCTGCTTCGTGTGATACTGCCATACTGAAAGCTTTGTCCAGCGTAAGGTCCTTTTCTGATAGAAGCCGTTTCTGGGTTCCTTCACTTTGTAGCCCACACACAAACTTGTCCCTTAACGTATCTGCTAGTCCCGCTCCAAACTGGCAGTGTTTCGATAGCTTGCGCAGTTCCGTTAGGTACTCAGCATTGCTTTCGTCTTTGTGTTGGTTCCTTTTATGGAACTTAAATCGTTCAGCTATCAGCAGCGGTGTGGGGATTAAGTGGTCCTGTAGGATTCCTACTATGCTTTCAAAATTCTTGTTTACCGGCTTCTCTGGGGTTATTAGATTTCGCAGTAACCCATAAGTTTTTGCACCCATGGAATTTAACAGAACCAGTGCTTTATTAGCATCTGGCACTTCATTTGCACTGCAGTACACTTCAATACGTTCCACATATGTCGCCCAATTTTCGACTTCATTGTCGAACGTAGAGATACAGCCACTCTTCGGCATCCTTGGGTGTGAGTTAACTGTCAAAAATGGCGCCTCCCGCGCTTCCCCTTCTCCGCTGGCACAAAATGGTGTCTCCCGCGCTTTCCTTCCTCCCGCGCTCGCCCTTCTTCTCCGCTGCGGCTTCTAAAAATGGCATCTCCCGCGCTCTTCCTTCTTCTCCGCGGCTCAATGGCGTCTCCTGCGCTCCCCTTTCTTCGCCCCGCGGACCCTGTTCAGCCCGTGAGCCCTGGCTGTGCTCTGTGCGTTCTTCTTTTTATTTATTTATTTATTTTGTTTGACGCCGCTCAGTCTAGAACCCGGCTGTTTCTTTACCCTCTCTCTCTCCGGTTTGTTTTCTTTTTCTCGACGCCGCTCGGTGTTCAACCCCCGGCTGCGCCCTGCGCTCTTCACCCTTCGTCTTACCCCGTCGACGCTGCTCGGCTTTCTCTCCGCCGTCGGTCGGCTCCAGCCGCCGCTGCTCGGGAAGGGTCTGCGCTGGACCTGTCGTCGGTCTCTTGCTGCTCGTCGTGGCTGGGAAACCAAGCCCGGCTCTCCACAGCCTCCCCTGCGAAGTTCAATCTCTGCCTGACAGCTAGGCGGTTGCTCGTAGTCGACGCCTGTGTTCCTGGCCTTGACTATTTAAAAAAAAAAAAAAAATTTTTATGTTGCAGGTAGATTCGAATCGACACTCGTCGCCACTGTTGGATCCGTGATTCAGAGGATATGCTGTTATAAAATAATCACACGGATGCTGTGCATCAACAATAAACAGGTCTTTACTGGAGGAGGGTAGTCTCAAGACAGGGGGTACAGAGGCATGCGCAAAGCTTATATACCGGTGTGGTCACTGCTGGTACTACAGTATACAGGAGTTGTAAAAGTAGTTCTGACTTAAAGGCACATACACTACAGTTTCAGGTTGATGACCTTTCGTCAGAACTGGAAAAAGTTAGAGATGTAACAGATTTTAAGCATGTGCAGGGGCAGGGAAAGGGGGGGGAGGGGATGAAAGAACAAAAGGGAAGGTCTGTGATAGGGTGGAAGGCAGGAGTGATTAAATGACAAAAGGGATGATTGTACAAAGCAAAAGTGAATGGTAAAGCTACCCCCAACTAAACTGGACCAAGCCTTTTGGTAGTTGAACACTGAATAATATTAATGGCAGCAATGGGTAAGGTTCCAGACTGGTCTATCACTCTGTAGTGGCAACTAATACAAAAGGACAAAATTGGAGGAGGGAAATTAAAAACAGGATTCAAATAAAATGAAAACCATTAAATATACAAAAATAACTGCAGACATGGCCAAAGTTAGGCCACATAGTGATATTTTAATTCAGTGTTTTAATTTTACTTCTGCCTTATTTTTAGCTCGAGTTATTTTGCTTTTCCTAATTATTTCATGATTTTTCATGATCTTATTTAGTAGCTTTAACCACTTCTCCTTTTCGCCCCCTCTGCGTTCTTTATTTTATATTCCTTTTTGCTATTCTGCCTCTTTAATCTTTAGTTTTACCTCTCAATTTTTCCTTTGTTTCTTTCCGTCCTATTTTCCTTTCACTCCTTTTTCATACATCACTAATCCCATTCCTCCTCCTCTCCGAGAAGCTCGATAGTATGTGACTACTTGCTGACATTATTTAAATGCATAGTGACCTAGAAGCTTTGCAAAACAGATTCCATTACAACTGCCTTTTCTAATGAACAGAACCCAGCAGGAAAGAACAAGGCTTCAATTGCAGCTTACCAGTAACTAATATCGTGGAACCCTCTTATTATTGTATGCAATTTGCAAGCTATATTTACCATAAAGGCTCAGTTTGTTTTTCACATACACGTGATTTATGTTAATTTTAGCATTTTCATCTATTTTTGAAATTGTCCAAAACCAACCCGATTTTGTGCAGCAAAAAGGTTCATAAATGATGCATCAGTGTACAAAACCACAGCAATCATACACAATAGAAACCTGTTCTACCAGTGGCTTAACAGTGTCACGTAACTTAATACACAAACAACAGAAGGAGCACCATAATGAATAGCATCACTTCACAGAAGAAAAGAGTAGCAATTATTGTGTGTTTAGTTATGCAACTTAATCATGCATTCCAAACAAAACTAGAAAGACTAGAAACTTCTGAGATTAGGCTACATTTTACAGTCTTGTTCCTCTGTATGGCCTGGCAATTCCTAACAATTTGCTGGTGGGAATCAGGTGAAGTAGGGCAACAATTTTGAGAGTTCCTGGGTACACCAAGTGCAAACATTGTAAAACCAATGTAATGTTTCTGTGCAAGTAGGGCGCTTCCTGCACAGCACATACATTTATCTATTTATCAATGCAAATTAGTCATGCGTAGTTCGTATGATGAAGCTTGCTATTTTCCTGTACTATGCAATTCATATGCAGCCTAACATTGCCCATTTTAAATAGGCGTTAAAGGACAACCAGGTTTGCGCTCGTCAGGAATAATCCCGTAACGCTGCAGTGTTCCTTTCCCTTTGCAGTCATGTACTTGTTAGCAATGGGGATCCTTTCTGTGCTCTCGTCTCACTTGATTTAATCGAAGAGGTTGTACAGGAACGGAGATGGGATGCTAGCGATATGAGATGGCTGCTGCCATCAACAAGCTATTGACTGTATCTACAGGCCAAGCTACATGGCAATGACAGAGAAGCACTGCTGCGTCTGCACTCACTCGGAGGTCGAACTCCAAACCATCGTCAACACCTTCATCGAAGCATACGAGAGCATAGGCCTTACACTAAACATCCGTAAGACAAAGGTCCTCTACCAATTTGCCCCCGCCACACAGTACTGCCCCCTGATTATCAAAATCCACGACAAGGCCTTGGACAACGTGGACCACTTTCCATACCTCGGGAGACTACTGTCAACAAGGGCAGACGTCGATGACGAAGTCCAACACCGCCTTCAGTGTGCCAGTGCTGCCTTCGGTCGCCTGAGCAAAAGAGTGTTTGAAGACCAGGACCTCAAACCCGGCACTAAGCTCATGGTCTACAGAGCAGCAGTGATACCCGCCCTGCTTTATGCCTCAGAGACATGGACTATGTACAGCAGGCACCTCAAAGCACTGGAGAGGTACCACCAATGCTGCCTCCGCAAGATCCTGCAAATCCATTGGCAGGATAGGCACACCAATGTCAGTGTTCTCGCTCAGGCCAACAAACCCAGCACTGAAGCTTTGACCATGCTCGATCAGCTCCGATGGATGGATCACATTGTCCGCATGCCTGTTATGAGACTCCCAAAACAAGCGCTCTACTCGGAGCTCCGGCACAGCAAGAGAGCCCCAGGTGGGCAGAGGAAATGCTTCAAGGACACCCTCAAAGCCTCCTTGAAAAAGTGTAACATCCCCACCGGCACCTGGGAATCCCTGGCCCAAGACCGAGCATCCAGGAAGGCACCGAACACCTCGAGTCTCTTTGCCGGGAGCAAGCGGAAGCCAAGCGCAGGCAGCGCACGTCAACCCAAGCACCCCACCCACCCACCCCTTCATTCACCGTCTGCCCCACCTGTGACAGAGACTGTAGGTCCTGCATTGGACTCATCAGTCACCTGCGAAATAATTTTTAATGTGGAAGCAAGTCATCCTCGGTTCTGAGTGACTGCCCAAGAAGAGAAGCTTCTGCAGTGACACAGCAGGCTAACAAAGTACAGAACTTGATACTTGCTTCAAGGAGATGTGCAGTCAACATTAGGCATGGGGACAGAACTGCTGTGGCAGGCAAGGTGACCAGAGACCTCAAGTTCTATGGCACTGGTTCCTTGCTGGCAAACAGAGTGCACCTGCAATTTCAGTCCACATATGAATCAAACAGGCAACTGAAACATTGTTTAGGAGGACCAACACTTCCACTTCCTTTTCCACTGAACAACAACAGCAGAATGAAAGTGCTGCTGAATTTCACTGCACTGCTGGCTTTCCCAAAATACAGGGAGTCACTAATGAGGCTCGTGTAGCTATCTGGGCCCCAAGGCATGATATGATGGCCTACATGAATCAAAATGGCTTCTACTCCATTGATGTATAGATGTTCAATAACCAACACTGTATAATGCAGGCTAAAGAGCTACCAAGACCATTACCTTGAAGCAGCGCTTCAGACGTCTGGACAGATCAGGAGGGATTTTTCAGTGCAGCCAGCCCCCTCTCAGATTTCCAAGAATCTCATGGTCTGTTCCCAGCTACACGTGCCTGCAATACACAGATAATTTGTTGGGATACAGCAGTTCAGTGTAGTTTTTGCAACAGTGGGTGAGTAGTTTCGTTGAAAGCCATGAGAGACTTCCTTCATTTAGTGTTAGTTCATATCGGCCTCCTCCTGAGGTCGCCACCATCACAAGCCAGTCTTTATCACATGGAGTGAATCGAATTTGCTGAAGAAATGGCTGAGTGCACTGGAACCAGCAAAGGCTATGGGCCCTAAAAAACATCCCAGCTATCGTGAAGATTTGTGCTCCAGAACTAGCCGCGCCTCTAGCCAAGCTGTTCCAGTACAGCTACAACACTGGCATCTATCCAACAATATGGAAAACTGCCCAGGTATGTCCTGTCCACAAAAAGCAGGACAAATCCAATCCGGCCAATTACCGCCTCATCAGTCTACTCTCAATCATTAGCAAAGTGATGGAAGGTGTCATCGACAGTGCTATCAAGCGGCACTTACTCACCAATAGCCTGCTCACTGATGCCCAATTTGGGTTCCGCCAGGACCACTCAGCTCCTGACCTCATTACAGCCTTGGTCCAAACATGGACAAAGGAGCTGAATTCCAGAGGTGAGGTGAGAGTGACTGCCCTTGACATCAAGACAGCATTTGACCGAGTGTGGCATCAAGGAGCCCTAATAAAACTGAAGTCAATGGGAATGGGATGGGGGGGGGGGGGGAAACACTCCACTGGCTGGAGTCATACCTAGCACAAAGGAAGATGGTTGTGGTGATTGAAGATCAATCATCACAGCCCCAGGACATCACTGCAGGAGTTCCTCAGGGCAGTGTCCTAGGCCCAACCATCTTCAGCTGCTTCATCAATGACCTTCTTTCCATCATAAGGTCAGAAGTGGGGATTGTTCACTGATGACTGCAGTGTTTAGCGCCATTCGCAACTCCACAGATAATGAAGCAGTCCATGCCCACATACAGCAAGACCTGGACGATGTTCAGGCTTGGGCTGATAAGTGGCAGGTAACATTCGCGCCACAGAAGTGGCAGGCAATGACTACCTCCAACAAGCGAGAGTCTAACCACCGCCCCTTGACATTCAATGGTATAAACATCGCCGAATCCCCCATCATCAACATCGTGGGGGGTCACCATTGAACAGAAACTCAACTGGACCAGCCACATATATACTGTGGCAAAAAGAGCAGGTCAGAGGCTGGATATTCTGCGGCGAGTGTCTCACCTCCTGACTCCCCAAAGCCTTTCTACCATCTACAAGGCACAAGTAAGGAGTGTGATGGAATACTTCCCACTTGCCTGGATGAGTGCAGCTCCAACAACACTCAAGAAGCTCGACACCATCCAGCACAAAGCAGCCCACTTGATTGGCACCCCCTCTACCACCTTAAACATTCACTCCCTCGACCACCAGCATACCGTGGCTGCAGTGTGTACCATCTACAAGATGCACTGCAGCAACTCGCCAAGGCTTCTTCGGCAGCACCTCTCAAACCCGCGACCTCTTCCACCTAGAAGGACAGCAGACACATGGGAACACCACCACCTCCAAGTTCCTCTCCAAGTCACACATCATCCTGATTTGGAAGTATATCGCCGATCCTTCATCGTCGCTGGGTCAAAATCCTGGAACTCCCTCCCTAACAGCACTGTGGGAGTACCTTCACCACACGGACTGCAGCAGTTCAAGGCGACGGCTCACCACCACCTTCTCAAGGGCAATTAGGGATGGGCAATAAATGCTGGCCTTGCCAGCGACGCCCACATCCCATAAAAACAAATAAAAAAAAAACCAATACAGCTCACATCAATATATAAATCAGACAAGACAACTGTATAAGTGAGCAAGATAACTATCCTTAATCACAGCTACAAAAGGAATGACTCAGCCAAGCCACAATCCAACTCACAATGTGCCCGAACTAGCACACGGAGGAATGAGAGCTCCTCTGGGCCAAAGAAATATGACACAGCACTACCCATGTAAACTGGAGCAATGTGACCCGTGTGCAAAATTGCCTCTTTCGCTACAAAATGCCAAAAACGGCTGACAACATTACAAGATACAAAAATGAACAAACAGAAAATTCATTTGGCACAGTACACACTTAATCTTTTAGCATATTTCAGCACCATGTTTGTAATATATTCCCCTTTGCATCTAAACCCCCTTGAAAAACCAGTAAAATTGCTGTAACCATTCCTTTTCCCACATTACGAACTTTATTGAGTGGCTTTCACACTCAGCTACCCTCTATAGGCATGTTTTACTGATTCTCATTGATAATGGCAAAACACAGTGCTTTGCATTTGCATGGAGGAGGAAGGCAGGCAGGAGGAAGCAATGGCAGACTTAACCTCCCTCTCAAAGTGCGTGTCCCATTGCTGCCAATCACATCACAGAAACAGAATCACAGAAACCCCACAGTGCAGATAGAGGCCATTTCGGCCCATCGAGCCTGCACCAACACATATCCCACCCGATCCCCGTAACCCCTACACATATCCCACCCGATCCCCGTAACCCCACGTATTTAATCCCCCTAACACTAAGGGTCAATTTATCATAGCCAATCAACCTAACCCGCACATCTTTGGACTGTGGGAGGAAACCGGAGCACCCGGCGGAAACCCACGCAAACACGGGGAGAATGTGCAAACTCCACACAGTCGCCCGAGGCCGGATTCGAACCCGGGTCCCTAGCGCTGTGAGGCAACAGTGCTAACCACTATGCCACCGTGCTGCCACTATGTCACAGTGAAGACAAGAGCCTAGATTCTCCTGTGTTCTGTACTAAAAGAGGACACTTCGAGGGCAAGACAACAGCAGAAGCAATAGCTAACTTAGAACACAAGAAATGCAGGAGTAGCAAAAGGTCATTTGGCCCGACAAGCTTGCCCATTTTGAATGACTCATGTAAACCGCACCTTCCTGCCTTCACCATATTTCTCCATTCTTTCCTTCTCAAGAAGCACATCTTGTAATCAGATCAACCCATTTATACTCTCTTTCTCTCTCCACGGATGCTGCCTGGCCTGCTGAGTATTTCCAGCATTTTCTGTTGTTAACCCATTTATACCGTTTACTTCAAATGTCTGTGACAGTTTTTTCTGTCATGCTTCAAATAAAAGAACAAACTTGCATTAATATAACACCATTCACGACCTCAGGATGTCGCAAAGCACTTCACAGCCAATTAAGTACTTTTGAAGCGTAGTCAGTTGTAATGCAAGGAACAATTTCTATATTCTATTTTTTACCTAACTTTTTAAATGGGCTAACACCTTCATTAATATTGCAGACAGAGGAATGCCATACAAATGTATTAAGCCTGGGTCTATTAATAATGCCAAAACTAAATTCTAGGCTAAGAAGACATCCGAGAGACATATGTGCATGTCTGAAATTGAAGTGTCACAAGATAGAAGAAATCTGAAAAGATTTTATGGGGGAATATATTGACCCAGATTTTGCTGTCACAAATAACGGTGAGGCTAATAGCGCTCACTATTATTTATGCGCAAATGGTACAGCAACTTCGACAGGCAGATGCACAGTTAAACATGGATATCCAAAAGTTGCTGTCCGAGATGCGTTGCTCTGCCGTTAGCATCCCAAAAACGACATCTCGCTGCCTGCTTCACCATTGAAATGCATTGAATGGCATGAAACTGCTGTATTTGCACCGCAGATGGGGACTAAATTTGACAAGGTTCAGTTTTGTCCATTCCAGCCGAAGTATCCTTTCAACAACATAAGTGTTAATTACTGCCAATCAACACTGCTGGCACTAATAATTAACTATTGCAAGTGCGGAGTCTCATTCTTCAGGTATTAATAGCATAAGATCCAAGGAGAGGACATATAAATTGGCCAGAAAAAGCAGTAATCCAGAGGATTGGGAGCAGTTTAAGATTCAACAAAGGAGGACAAAGGGATTAATTAAGAAAGGGAAATAGAATATGAGAGTAAGCTTACAGGGAACATAAAAACTGACTGTAAAAGCTTTTATAGATATGTGAAGAGAAAAAGATTGGTAAAGTCAAGCGTACGTCCCTTGCAGTCAGGATCAGGGGAATTTATAATGGGGAACAAAGAAATGGCAGACCAATTAAATACATATTTTGGTTCTGTCTTCAAAAAGGAGGACACAAATAACCTCACAGAAATGTCGGGGAACATAGGGTCTGATGAAAGGGAGGAACTGAAAGAAATCAGTATTTGTAGGGAAATGGTGTTAGGGAAATTGATGGGATTGAAGGCTGATAAATCCCCAGGGCCTGATAATCTACATCCTAGGGTACTTAAGAAAGTGGCCCTAGAAATAGTAGATGCATTGCTGATCATCTTCCAACATTCGATGGAATCTGGAACAGTACCCATGAATTGGAGGGTAGCTAATGTTACCGCAGTATTCAAAAAAGGTGGTAGAGAGAAAACGGGGAATTACAGACCGGTAAGCCGGATATCGGTAGTGGGGAAAATGCTAGAGTCCATTATCAAAGATGTAATAGCAGAGCACTTGGAAAACAGTGACAGGATCGGACAAAGTCAACATGGATTTACAAAAGGTAAATCGTGCTTGACTAATCTACTGGAATTTTTTGAGGATGTAACTAGTAAAATAGATAAGGGAGAACCAGTGGATGTGGTGTATTTGGACTTTCAGAAGGCTTTCGATAAGGTCCCACGTAAGAGGTTAGCGTGTAAAGTTAAGGCACATGGGATTGGGGGCAAGGTATTGACTTGGATAGAGAACTGGTTGGCAGATAGAAAACAAAGAGTTGGAATAAACGGGTCTTTTTCTGCGTGGCAGGCAGTGACTAGTGAGGGTACCGCAGGGATCGGTCCTTGGACCTCAGCTATTCACAATATATATTAATGATCTAGACAAGGGAACTAGATGTAATATCTCCAGATTTGCAGACGACACAAAGCTGGGTGGGCGTGTGTGCTGTGAAGAGGATGCCAAGAAACTACAGGATGATTTAGACAGGTTGGGTGATTGGGCAGAAGCATGGCAGATGCAATATAATGTGGATAAATGTGAGGTTATCCACTTTGGTGGCAAAAACAGGAAGGCAGATTATCTGAATGGCAATAGATTGGGAGAAGGGGAAGTGCAACGAGACCTGGGTGTCCTTGTGCACCAGTCGCTGGAGGTAAGCATGCAGATGCAGCAGGCGGTTAAGAAGGCAAATGGTATGTTGGCCTTCGTAGCGAGAGGGTTTGAGTACAGGAACAAGGATGTCTTGCTGCAGTTGTACAGGGCCTTGGTGAGACCACATCTTGAGTATTGTGTGCAGTTTTGGTCGCCTTATCTGAGGAAGGATATTCTTGCCATGGAAGGAGTTCAGCGAAGATTCACCAGGCCGATACCTGGGATGGCAGGAATGACGTAGGAGGAGAGATTGGGTCGATTGGGCTTGTACTCGCTGGAGTTTAGAAGAATGAGAGGGGATCTCATTGAAACTTATAAAATTCTGGCAGGACTGGACAGACTAGATGCAGGAAGGATGTTCCCGATGGCCGGGGAATCCAGAACCAGGGGTCACAGTCTAAGGATAAGGGATAAGCCTTTTAGGACAGAAATGAGGAGGAATTTCTTCACCCAGAGAGTGGTGAACCTGTGGAATTCTCTACCACAGAAGGCAGTAGAGGCCAATTCATTAAATATATTCAAGAAGGAGTTGGATATATTTCTTAAGGGTAAAGGGATCAAGGGGAATGGGGAGAAAGCAGGGACCAGGTACTGAACTTGGATGAGCAGCCATAATCGCATTGAATGGCGGAGCAGGCTCGAGGGGCCGAATGGCCTACTCCAATCTTCTATGTTTCTATGTTGAAGATTTTAAAAATGTAAAATTAAGATTATAAATTCTTTTTACTTTTCCTTTGTCTCTTTTTTCTCTCTCTCAATTCAATCGTTCTTTCCTTCTTTTTATTTCTCTGTACCTTATTTGACATTGAATTCACCCACTCTAATTCACATTTACTTCTCAATTCTTCCACTGTTACATGCCCTGCAGAGCAGGCTTGAAGGGCCAAATGGTCTACTCCTGCTCCAATTTCTTACGTTCTCCTATTTCTTATGTTCACTCAGGTCCCAGATGCTTGGTTTCCCTCGCTGCAATGTTAACAGCTCGCACTTTCAGCAACTTGCCACGGAATTTTTTAAAAAATCTATACGTGCGAGGGCAAGACTAATTAACGGCAAATGCCATTAGATGTTCTGCCACAGCAAATTATGGCCCATTATATTATCAGAGATTTGTACATCTCTGGTACCATTTAGTGGCCTATATTTAGCCTTTAGTAAATGATAGATTTATAATCTCGGTCTACTTGGTACCACAGTTCAGAATTGCATGCACTACATTAAAAAAATCACAATATTAGGAACATATCTTATCCAAATCAGAGTGTTATTTTACTGAAGATATAATTTTACCAATCAGATTTGATGATTGCATTAGCAGAACATCTGTAAAATGTTAATTGAACAATTCAGCATAAATTTTATGTGGGCAGTAATGACACCGCTACAGTACGCTCTGGCAGTCAGGTACTCAATGCAAAATGCATAATGATTAACTGTGGCCTATTTAAGATAACAATTCATGGCATTTGCGCATTTTTTTAGTTGCAGGTGTCGGTATTAGGACCACTGCTCTTTTTGATATATATTAATGACCTGGCCTTGGATATACTGGGCATAATTTCAAAGTTTGCAGATGACACAAAACTTGGAAATGTAGTCAATAGTGAGGAAGATAGTCGCAGACTTCAGGAGGACATAGACTGGTGAAATAAGCAGCCACATGGCAGATGCAATTTAACATAGAGAAGTGTGAAGTGATGCATTTTGGTAGGAAGAATGAGGAGAGGTGATATAAACTAAATGGTACAATTTTAAAAGGGGTGCAGGAACAGAGAGACCTGGGGGTGTATGTACACAAATCTTTGAATGTGGCAGGACAAGTTAAAAAGCACATGGGATCCTTGGCTTTCTAAACAGAGGCATAGAGTACAAGAGAGAGGAAGTTATGCTAAACCTTTATAAATGATTGGTTTGGCCTCAGCTGGAGTATTGTGTCCAATGCAGGGGGTCAGCAGGCGTCATCAGTGGCAGGTCAGGTGGGAAAGTGTTTTTTTTCCCCCCTCAGCTGTTTGGGACCCTGCTGTGAACCCACCGCCATGCGCCTTCACCAAATGTCGGGTCCGTCAGCGCTGAACAGACCCGACCCACAGTGGTGGGGGAGGCAATTAAAATCATTAGTGGCTTGTTTACAGTCACTTATCAATGGTTTTTTCCCAGCTTTTTAGAATTGATAGGTCGCCCAGTGGTTTCCCACTGTACCTAGACCTCGTCTGTGAAGCTGAGGCGGGAGGTCAGAGGCCATTGAATCAGCTGATGAGTTGACAGCTTCAAATGCCAAGTCAAAGCTCCCAGTTGATTGAGAAATGTTCTCTTAACCACTACCTTCTCTAAACTGCATTTCCATTACAGATTCAGGATGCTGCAGGTCTTTACACAAATCTCCATTCAGTCTGACCTCATTACCTCTCCCAGATCGCTTCTGTCATCTCTACTTCACCTGCTACCTATTCCATCAGCATGGGGGCCCTTGAAACTCTCACCTTGGTCCTCAGAATCCCATCATGATCAGTCCAACACCAGCAGCACCACCAATCTTCTTCGCAATCAACTGATGCTGCACAGGACATCAGCACCCAACAACATTGCTGCCCGGGAGGCCAGGGATGGCCTCACCATGGCCAGATTTACTTCACTTGACGCTGTACACCCTGGCTGCCACATGATGCACCAACACCATAAAGCATCCCTACAATGCCCAAGCCATTTCTTTCACACTCATGACCATTGTGGGGGGTACCGTTATGTCTCACCATTCATTCACTGCAACTCACTAAGCCACTTCCAAAGGTGCACGCAAATCTGTCCAAGAACGCAAAGTGTTCAAAATAAAGGTTTCAATGTTTGACACCACATTAAACAGAAACTTTACATGAACACTGCATAAAACACACAAGTGTTGTTAATTGGTATGATTGGACTAGGATGAGGGAGAGTGTGAGGGGTGGCTAGTGAGTGAGAGGGGGATGTGATAATGTAGATAGAGGGGGATGGGTGGAGGTGCAAGGTAAGTTGGTGTGAGTAAGGATGTGCAGGAATAGGGTAGGGAAGGCAGAGTGATGGGGATGTGATGAGAGGCACAGCAGGATGAGGTTGAGTGTGGTTTTGTAGTAACATTTCGTGATCTACGGAGATCATTGAAATGTTTGTGGCACTGCACCCAGGTCCTCCTGACCACAATCCTGCTCGTGTCCTCCTCTGCAATATGCAACCAGGAGTCATGGGGGAGCCTGGGTGCAGCCGTGCACCTCTGCAGTGCACATCAGTGTTTGCAGCACCTCAATGCTGTAGAACACTGACAGCACAAATGTCAAAATAAAGTCGGCCATGGTCCCTTTAAGAAAACCGGCTGATGACGAGTCATCAAATGACATCACCAGACCCGCTTCCTCTAATTGTCCGGGAAACTTTCTGGGTGGGATTAACAAGCCCAATCAACAGAAATTCATTTCAGAGGCCGGGATGGAGACAGTAGCAGGGTCGGGACCCGCCTGCGATCCCGCCGAGGTTCATAAAATCGCAGCCTGTCTTTTGAAACTAGAAAGCTGTATATTATGATGGTTAATGGATATTATGGATTTTATCATTTTGTCAATGTTTATACATATTGTACTTTTAGTATTTGCTAGATTTTTCTGCTGATCATATTGTAAATTATTAATTGTTATTATTTGTTTAATATCGAACATTTCAAAAAGAATTTGGCAGCAAGATTATGTTAAATGAAGTCAACAGATTAGTACAAGATATGTAATCATTAATCCTGAATCATTAAGCATTAGACTGAAGAGATCATAACACCAACCTTTAAAAAAAAAGACAAAAGGACAAACCTAAAATTTACAAGGGAGGAGGCCAATATCAATTGTGGGTAAAATGTTAAAAAAGGCAATTCTGAAGAAGGGTATGGTGAAACAGCCAAAAGAATATGAAGTCAACAGGGCAAGTCAACGTGCTTTGACTGGGGGTGGGGAAGGGAAGATCATGCTTGCCAAACCTGCTCAAATTCTTTGAGGAGGTATCGGAGCTTGTCGACAAAGTGAACTCCATGGATATTAATTATCTACATGTCAGCAAGGCTTTTGATACAGCGCTGCTCAGCTTGGTCCAAAAGGTAGAAAAGCACAGATTAACTGAATAATTATTGATGTCGATTAGCACTTGGGAGTGCCAGGAAGTGACGAGTGAGGTGCCCCATGGATCAGTGCTGGGAATTTTGCTATTCACATTGTATATCAATGATTTAGAAATGGTGAAAAGTTGCTGCTGACGCCAAGGTTACAGGTGGGGGGTGGTGGAAAAAGGGCTGTGAACAAGAGCCGGTAGAAGTTACACTATGATGGTATATCACAGCCTTGATGACCCGGCTGGTCTTTACCTATCCTTTTCCAGATGTTTGAATGATCAAGTGCAGAGAGATCTAGATAGACTGGGAAGTTGAGTGGAGAAATGGCAAATTAAATTCAATGTCAACAATGCCAAATTGTGAGACTAGGGAAGGACAATAGAAATTGGAACAATTGCTAGTTCACTGGGAATAGCGTGGAGAAAAAAAAGGAATCGTGGGTATTGGTGAACAGATTGTTGTAAGTATCTGCACAGTGTACGGCAGCAATAACTAACAAATAGAGTAAACGTGTTGTTAAGCACATGAAACACAACATAAATTGCAGGATGTGATATTAAGCCTATACAGGGCATTGCTGCATCCTCATCCAGAATATTGCATGCATATTACAATGAAGGTATTGTGGCACTCAAAGGTGCACTAAAGGGCTACCCATCCGATATCTGGCATCAGACATCTAAGCAACAAGGGAAGACTACAGAAACAGAGAAGATTAAGGGGGGATCTTATTTCGATATGCAAGATCCTTAAAAGGTATGGACAAGCTGAACCATGAAACTATTTCCCTTGGCCTCAAGAATGACGATGAGGGCATTGGATGAAGCTCAGAAGAGAGAAGGTAAATGAAGAAATGAAATATAACTACTTCATACAAGAACATAGAAATAGGAGCAGGAGTAGGCCATATGGCCCTATGAGCCTGCTCCGTCATTTAGTAAGATCATGACTGATCTTCAACCTCAACTCCACTTTCCCGCCTAATCCCCATATCCCTTGATTTCCTTAGAGTGCAAAAATCTATCGATCTTGGCCTTGAATATACTCAACTATTCAGAATCCACAGCCCTCTGGGGTAAAGAATTCTAAAGATTCACACCCGAGTAAAAAAAATTCTCCTAATTTCAGTCCTTATTCTGTAGGATTCACAAAATTCTGGGACCCCCTACTCAATGGACATGTGTCTGGAATTTAAAAAGGGACTGTGTTGGACCTTTTGGAGGAGAAATGTGGACAGAAATATCTCACTATTAGGCGCCTTTGGACTAAACTAGGGCCTATTGGGTTGAGTTTGGACATTTTAAATTGTATGCTGGGTCTGCACAGGAAAATGGGATCCTTATAGGGCTGCTAACCCACCTGGGAGGCAGGCCCCCAGGGAGACATTAGCAGTCTAACAAAAGCCCACTTACCAGGGACCCAGATACATACATATTTTAATAGTTCTTAAAACGGCTATACAGAAAAACCCTGGCATCAGCAAAACACACAATGGACAGTATCAAGACCTGATTACATTCTAACAGCACCATTCAAAAACCCTATCAACACCTTTGGGAATCTTGTATCATGCTAATGTTCAATCAGCCCACCAAATTCTCACAAAGGGATCGCATCAGAGTTGGTCAGCCTGCCAAAATTGCACAAAAGGGAGTCATCTAAAATCAATTGTGCACCCGAGTTTTGGCGCAAAAGTTTAAGCAGCCTCTCAGGTATAACAGGGGGGGCTTGCTATTAGCAAAAAAGACCTCAACAGATGGGCTGAAGAGAGAGAGTGCCGGCGGGCAGCAGCAGCGGCACACCGGAGCAGAAGAAACGTACCCGAGAACATGCTGGAAAAGCACTTGGACTCTGGGCTCCTTGACTCTGGCTTTGAAACATCTAACTTGCCACACGTGGTTACAGCAAAGCAACAAGAAAACCTAACAAGGAGCCTGGGAGTCACTGAAAGATCAACCATCATCCAGCACTGACTCTAGGAAAAACTTGTTTACCATCAAAACATCGACCAGTGCTAATACCGAAGACACCGCAACCAGCCAAGGAGTCCACAAGATTGAGGAGAGAGAAAGCAGTGTGCAACTGGTCTAAACTGTGGAGAAATCCTTTGGTGAGCATAGTCCCTGTAATTTCAGAGCCTAACTTAATTAGTGTAGTGGTGGGAGGTGGTTTTATTTTTTATTTTTTTCCCTCACTGCATAACCTCTGTACCCGTTGCATATACGTTTTTGTTTAGTTAATTCGTGTGGTGTGCGATTTCTAAATAAAATATTTGTTCTTGCACCAAACAGTTGTCTGCCTACATCTATCACATCCCCTAAATAATTCCAAGCCCCAGAACCAGGGAGTGGGACGATTCAAACCGTCAAGGTCAATTTAAAAGGCCGACAAACCAACCACCCCCTAGTTCCAGACACTTCAGCCAGAGGAAACAGCCTTTCAGCATCTACCGTCAAGCCCTCTCAGAATCATACATGTTTCAATGAGATCACCCCTCAATCTTCTGAACTCGAGTGTATAGGCCCATTCTACTCTTCATATAGAGGGCAGTGAATGTTGGAAGGGACTATTCACTGAGGCAATCGAGGCTGATAATATTAGTTATCTTAACAGGGAGTTGGACGGCCATTTGGTGAGGAATCAATTGAGGGATATAGGTAGTGAACTGTATATTCTGTTCTTGAACTCTGGGGTTGGTCAAAAGAACCAAAATTGTCTTTTCAAGTCCTGTACAGTCCCATGTTCATCTGGTACATACTTCTTTTAGGAAATGAAATCATAGCCGACAAGGTCCCTGTAAAGATATGGATTGTAAAGACAGTTGAATAAAAACTGTAACAGCAACATTAGTGTGCATTCGTGACATAGAGATGATCTGATCCAACAAAGCAAATGTAACTCTTCATATCATTAATATTTACTCATTCATCATTTTACATCTTTATTTTGATGTCATTTAGCACTTTTTGGTTTCTTACAAAAATTATTTTCAATTAATGTAAAAACCTACAGAAATGTTCTGAGCCAAGACTATAGGCAGAGTTAGAAAGTGAATCAAAGACAGTCTTGAAGAAAACATGATAAATTGATATTTTTACAGTATGAAAGAAATGTTGTAAACTTAAAGGGACTCTTTCCCAAAACAATGTAGCGGCTACTATAATAAATAACAAAGCATATTGATTATGTGCTTTTTAATCAGAGAAGAAATTTAGTCATCACCTTACCCAAGAAGAATGCAGGTCCTACCCTTTACAAGCCTCCAATCATCCCCTAAATTTGTGTTACGTAGAACAGCTATAACAAGCAGAACATTGATCATGTAAACTTAACCCTTCACTATCAAAACTTCTGCCTCTAATGTCCTTGTGATTTACAACATAAAGTAGCATTAATGGGAGCAAAATATTTTTTCAAATTTGCATCATATTAAAGCTAACTGAGATGATATTTTACTGAACAGATAGGCGATTATTAATATTCCAAAAAATATTCATTTAAAATGTTATAACAATTTCTTTTTTTGATATGTATGATTGACCACTTACCTTTCTCACAAAACTGGCTCAATTTTCTTAAAATGGCTGACCAGTCTCATATGCTCTATCCATGGGCAGATACGTACAAAACACAAGCAGCAATAGGCTTTGCCACTGAAACATATGTAACAAAAACTCATTGGGCAACAAGGCCAACTAGTGTTGTAAACAGTGAGGCTTGGTCCATGTACAAGCCACTCAGGATCATGTTCAACACGAACATTTAATATTCCCAAACACGAACGCCTCAGACCCATGAGCCTCTTACCCCCAGGCGGTTTGAATGTGAATGCTATCACAGCCCTGGCTTGTGAAGCTGCTCTGAGTAGCAAGCTTGTTAAGACCTGCATATTGTTTTTTCATGCAAATTGAAACAGCAGGTCATAGCTTAAGGTTTTGCCTTGTGAATATACCCAAAACAAAGTAGCATATTCCCTCCTACTTTTGTACACTGGAATTTCCCTGACCAGCCTTAAATGAAGTTAATCACTACATCACTGTAGACAACTTTAGTGTGAATGCTAAAGAAAATTACCACCATGACTGGTGAACTTTCTTAATGTATAATGAGCAGGACTTATTAGCATCAAAAGGGCTCGATGAATGACATGTGAACAGCCCGTGTTTCAACTGAACTGAGCTTTTATGACCCTGCTCTGGAAATTTCTGTGAACTTTCAGGGTCACAGCTTGCTTCCATCTAAAATGGTATCCTAAAACTAAGCACAAACCCCATCACTTACACCACACATTGATTGCTTGCAGAAATCCATTACTTTAAATACTTATCACACCAAAATGATCTGCTACAAGGAAATTTCGAGCCAAAGTTTTCACAGTTGTTAAATGAGTTACAGAAAATTTAAATTAAGCTATTATGTGGATATGAACAAGGCAATTAAGTATATTCTGCATTACAATCATGTTTCCACCACTTCCACAGCTCTAATCTAGAGCTGTCTTTTGTCTCCACTAGTCCTATCACCATCTCGTCTCGTTTTGAATACCTCTTAATGTCTCTTCTCTTTTGTTCTCTCCCAGCCCGGCCTCTTAATCTATTTCATTTCCTGTGCCTCTTTAGTCTTGACAAAGGGTTTTGACCCGAAACTTTGACTCTAATTTCTCTCCACGGATGTTGCCTGGCCTGCTGAGTTTATCCAGCATTTTCTGTTGTTATTTCTTCCACAGCCCTAACTGGTTATGAACAACATTCTCTTACCATGGTGCATTATTCTTCCTCAATTTCTCTGCAACCTTCAACATGATCACACCATCCTCTGCCGATGTCTCTCCTCTGCTGTCCTGCTCGGTGGGAGTATCATTGTCTGGCTCTACTATTACCTATTTGATCATAGCTGGAGCAACTGTAGCAATGGCTTCGCTTCCTGCCCCCGCACGGTCACTTCCAAAGATCCCAAACCACCTCCTGTTCCTCATCTGCATGCTACCCCTTCTGACATCATCCAAAGACATGGGGTCAGGTTCCACATGTATGCTGATAAATACTCACCTCTGCCTCTCAACCACGTCCTCTATGCTGTCAGACTGTTGGGTCTGAAATCCAACCTTAGAGGAGGCGTAGTTTCCTCCATTTAAACATTGGAAAGACCAAAGACATTGAGGGGAATTTTTGGGGAGTCAGCGGACTCGTTCAGTGGCGGGTCAGGTGGGAAAAACATTTTTTTGACAGCGGGTCCAGTTGCCATGCGACTTTCTCAAATGCCGGGTCTGTCAACGCTGAACAAACCCGCCACGCAGCAGTGGGGGAGGCAATTCAGGTCATTATGACCTTGTTAACAGCCCATTAAAAAGTATTTTGAGCTCACCTTACCATTTTACGAGGTCGCCCACAGGGTCCACCCTGTTAGGGGATCACGTCAGGTAAGGAGGTTGGGAGTTGGCATGGAATCATCTCTTTATTTGGCAGCTGCAAATGCGCTATAAAAGCTCCCATCTGACAGCTGTTCACTTTCCAAGCTCAAAAGCTGTTGCTTACTGCATTTGGAAGACAGATTGAGCTTTAGGCAGGTTGCAAGTGTTTGGTGCAAACTCTCTATCCAGTGTTGCCTCATTGGAACAACCACTCTCACCATTGACAGATCGCTTCTGTCATCTCAACTTCACCTACCATCTACTACATCAGCATTGGTGCCCTTGAAACGATCTCGCCTTGGTCCTCAGAGTCCCACCATGATCAGCCTCAACACCAGCAGCACCAGGCACACCAGCAGCACCAACAATAACACCAACCTTCTCCACAATCAACTGATGCTACACAGGACATCAGCACCCGACCACATTGCTGCCTGGGATGCCAGGGATGGCCTCAGCATGTCCAGATTAGCTTCATTTGATGCTGTACACTCTGGCTGCCACATGAGGTGCCAGGTTGGCACCACCCCACACCAACACCATAAAGCATTCCCTACAATGCCCAAGCCATTCCTTTCACACTCATCACCATTGCGGGGGGTACCATTATGTCTCACCATTCACTGCAATTCACTAAGCCACTTCCAAAGGGACACACAGATCTGTCCAAGAATGCAAAGTGTTCAAAATAAACATTTCAATATTTGACACCACATTAAAAGAAACTTTACATGGACATTGGCTAAAACACCCAAGTGCCTACCCTTGTGTGTGGTTAGTTGGTATGATTGGACTAGGATGAGTGCGAGTGTGAGGGGTGGCTACTGAGATGGGGAAGTGATAATGTAGATAGAGGGGGATGGGTGGAGGTGCAAGGTAAGTTGGAGTGAGTAAAGGATGTGCAGGAGTAGGGTAGGGAAGGCAGAGTGATAGGGATGTGATGAGCGGCATAGGAGGATGAGGTTGAGCGTGGCTTTGCAGTAACGATTCGTGATCCACTGAGATCATTGAAAGTTTTCACCACTGCAGCCTGGTCTCCCTGACAACACACCTGCTTGAGTCCTCCTGTGCAATGTGCAACCAGGCTGCATTGGTCTCCTGGGGAGCTCTTTTCCGCCCATTGGAAGGGAAGAGAACCTCCCTGCATGCTGTGACTCCCTCCATAAGCATGCGGAGGGAGTCATGGGAGAGCCTCTGTGCAGTGCTCATCAGTGTTTGCAACACCTCAATGCTATAGAACTGACAGCACAACTGTCAAATTTGCGCATGGTCCCTTTAAGGAAACCGGCTGATGACGCGTCATCAAATAACGTCATCAGACCCGCTTCCTTCAATTGGCCGGCAAACGCGCTGAGTGGGCTTAACAAGCCCAATGAACGTAAAATCTTTCTACAGAGCGCACTGGAGCCAACAGCGGGGTCAGGACCCACCACCGATGTCGCCCGCCCCAGACCCACCGAGGTAGGGGAAATCGCAGCCATTGTCTTCACCCCACTCGATAAACTCCATACCCTTGCCACGGACTTTAGCCCATCCCAGGCTGAACTAGACTGTTTGGAACCTCAGTGCCCTGTTCAATTAAGAGCTGAGCTTCCAACCTTATATTACAAAGACCGCCTACTTCCACCTCTGATATCGCCTGCCTCCACCCCTATCATAACCCATCTGCCGCTGAAGTTCTCATATGCGCTTTTATCAGCTCCAGGCTTAACTACTCCAATGGTCTGTTGACTGGCCTCCCATACTCCACTCTCACCAAACTTCAGTTCTTCCAAAGCTCTGATGTCTGTATCCTGTGCTGCACCAAATCCCATTTACCCATAATCCTGTCATAATAGACCTATATTGGCTCCCAGTCCCTCAACACCTCAATTTAAAATTCTCATCCTTGTGTTTAAACCGCTCTATCGCCTCATCCCTCCCACCCTCTCTAACCTCCTCTGGCCAGACACCCCTCTTCCCCACCTATGGAACTCTACATTCCTGTGATTCTGGCCTCTTGTGCAACTCCCCTCTCTGTCCCACAAATGGACTGGTGCCCAAGGTGAGTGGGCTGCCCCAAAGACTTGCCAATAACAACCTGTCATAGTCTTATTCACAGAGTCATAACTATCAGCCAACAGCAGCACGGTGGCATAGTGGTTAGCACTGTTGCCTCACAGCGCCAGGGACCCGGGTTCGAATCCGGCCTCGGGCGACTGTGTGGAGTTTGCACATTCTCCCCGTGTTTGCGTGGGTTTCCTCCGGGTGCTCCGGTTTCCTCCCACAGTCCAAAGATGTGCGAGTTAGGTTGATTGGCGATGATAAATTGACCCTTAGTGTTAGGGGGATTAAATACGTGGGGATAGGGTGGGATATGTGTTGGTGTAGGGGTTACGGGGATCGGGTGGGATATGTGTCGGTGCAGGCTCGATGGGCCGAAATGGCCTCTATCTGCACTGTGGGGTTTCTGTGATTCTGTGATCCTAGATTCCTTCATCACCATTTCTGGGTATGGATCGACCCAGAGGAGGGGGTACAGTGGTATACAATTGGGTGGACATGACCATGGAAGTCCTCAACATTGAGTGAACCCCATGAAGTCTCATGGCCTCATGTCAAACAAGGTAAAGGAAACCTCCAACTAATCATCACCTACTGCTACCTCCCTCGACTGAAGAATCAGTATTCCTACATATGAAACAACTCCTGGAGGAAGCACCGAGGGAAACAAGAGCACAGAATGGGGGACCTTTGATGCCAAGAGTGACTCAAAAGTAGCTCTATTGAGCAAGTTGACAGAGTCCTGAAGAACATACCTGCTGAACTGGGCCTGCCTCAGATGGTGATAGATCAACACAAGGGAATAACCTACTTTACCTTTTCCTCACCAACCTACCAGTTACAGGTATGTCTGACCATTATAAAAACAGAAAATGCTGGAAACACATAGTAGGTCAGGCAACATTTGTGGAGTGAGGAATGTAAGGTTAACATTTCAGATTAATGACCTTTCGTCAGAACCAGAAGCTTATAAGGAGGAATGCCAGGGAAAAGGGGGCATGAAGGGAAAAAAAAAGGGCCTGTGATTAGGTGGCGGACAGGAGATGATTAAATGATAGAAATGATAATAGTGTACGACAAAAGAAGGCAATAATGAAATAAATTAGAGAAATATAAGATGCATCCGAGACCAGAGGAGGTGTAAATAATTACTGCAAAATAGCAGAGGAGCATGAAAGCTTGGAAAATCGGGCAAAACGGAGAAGGCTCCAATGACCCGGGTGGGTGCTGGATCACTCCGCCGGCCGTATACAGACAGAGGATCCCCATCTCTAGCACCAAGCCATAACTTCCCCCATTCCCAGAAGTGCTGATGCACCCCTGGCTTAGCACCATGACTACAACAGCAGGGCAAATACTGGGCACTCTACAATGTGTGGCTCACCTCCTGAACACTGCAAGTATTTCCATCTACAATGCACAAGTCAAGAGTGTGATGGAATACTCACTACTCACCTAGATGAGTGGAACCAGAACACAATACATCAGACACCATCCAGAATGGTGCAGCTCGTTTGATCAGTGTCCTTAGCACTGGGCACTGGCGCACTGTGGGTGCAGTATGTACCATCTACAAATGTGAGGACTTTGCAGAGAAAAGTTGGGCTTCCATGAAACATTGCCTGGGTTCTTGCCGATAGGGTTGCCCGATATTTTCCTTATCGTGCTGCATAGCAAATTTGTTTTACAACTGAGTGGTTTACTAGGCCACTTCAGAGGGAATTAAGAGTCAACAAAGAGTGTGGACTAGAGTCACATGTGGCCCAGACAAGGCAAGTGTTAAGTCTGTGTGTCCCAGTTATGCTTATTATAAATCACTGGACACAGACCACAAGAATAACTTTTAACAGGTCTTTACTATTCAGAGGTCAAGGCTGAACTGCCCAGCAAATCCCTACACAACGTTTATATACCGGTGTGGTCACCACCGGTATTACAGTATACAGCAGCCAAGAGAAAGTAGTACATCTCTTAAGGTAGTTCTCTTAAGGTGGAACAGGTTACATACACCACAATCCTCCCTTTTTAGCTTAACAGTTATATCCCCATTTAACATAACATATATATATATATACAACTTCATGCAAAACAGTTCAAAGATTCAGTCTGAGGAGGCCTCCTGATTCGAGTTGGATAACGCCTTTCAGGGGTCTCTGATTCTCGTTGCTGGGGTGACTCATCTAGTTGGTCTCTTATGGATTGGACATCATCATCAGGTACATTCACTTCTGAGGTAGATGCTTCAGGTTCACTAACTTCTTTCACGGTTGTCTCTGCCGTAACCATGGGTTCGACCCTTGTTCTCGATTCTACCAGTTGGTCAGCATGACGCCGTATTACATTTTCACCAATATCTACCGTGTACATCAGGGGTCCTTGTCTGGCCCGAATTGTTCCAGATTGCCATTTCTCATTTTTATAGTCCCGGGCTAACACTGGTTGTCCTATTTCGAAACTCCGAGTGGTCTTGTTATTTATATGCTGGAACTGTTTGTTTTCAACTTCCCTCCACACATTTGGTTTTAACAAGTCCAACCTGGACCGCAACCTCCTGTTGTAGAACATCATGGCAGGACTTTGGTTTGTCACTGCATGAGTGGCGTTTCGATATGCCAGTAGGAATTTGTCCACCTTGTGTTGTAGTGGAATCTGATCTTCGCTCATGGCCTTTATTGCTTTTTTGAACGTTTGTACAAATCTCTCGGCCAACCCGTTTGTAGCCGGATGATATGGGGCAGAGGTATAATGTTTCACCCCATTCTTCTTCATGAATTTCTGGAATTCTTCCGACACGAACTGCGGTCCGTTGTCTGAACATATTTGTTCTGGCAATCCATTTCTTGCAAATATCGTTCTTAGCACCGCGATCGTCTTTTCCGAGGTAGTGGTAGTCATCTTAATCACTTCTGGCCATTTAGAATGTGCGTCCACCGCAATTAAAAACATGGAGTCCATGAATGGACCAGCAAAGTCAATATGTACACGTTGCCATGGGGTTGAAGGCCATTCCCATGGATGCAGCGGTGCAATTTGCACTTTTTGGCACCCTGAGCAGCTTTTCGTCAGCTCCTCTATCTGTTGGTCGATACCCGGCCACCACACATAAGCCCTAGCAAGGTTTTTCATCTTGACTCCCCCCAGATGACATTCATGCAGTTCCTTTAGAACTCTCTCTCTTAACTTAGGAGGAATAATCACCCTTGTTCCATACATCAATGTTCCTTGACAGACGGACAGCTGTTCTCGTCTTGCTGAGAATGCCGGTAACAGTGGATCACCATGTGCTGGCCATCCCTTCACTGTCACTTCGTAGACCCTGGACAGTGTCAGGTCGTTCCTGGTTTCTCTTTCAATACTTGCATTGGTGACTGGTAAACATTCGATGATGGTCGAGTGAAATAACTCAACAGGGTCAACCGTCGGTGCCTCCTCCTCTGTAGGTAGTGGCAGGCGCGACAGCCCATCAGCATTACCATGCTGCTTTGTACCTTTGAATTCGGTCTGATATTGATGTGCCCCTAGGAAAAGGGACCATCTCTGGAGTCTCTGTGCTGTCATCACCGAAACACCCTTAGGGTTAAAAAATGGATACCAACGGCTGGTGGTCTGTCAGAAGCGTAAACTTTTGGCCCTGCAGGTAATGATTAAACTTCTTTACTCCCCACACAAGGCTGAGAGCCTCCCTATCTATCTGAGCATAGTTGCGCTCAGCGGAGGTCAATGATCTGGATGCGAACGCAACTGGCCTCTCCAGGCCATTTGGCAACTTGTGTGAGAGTACTGCCCCAATACCATATGGAGAAGCATCACAAGCCAAACGAATAGGCAGCGTTGGGTTGAAGTGAGCCAACACTTCCTGAGGTGATCAATGCCTTGCTTTTGCGAAAGGCCCTCTTACAGTCCTCGCTCCACTTCCATGGTACTCCCTTCTGCAAAAGAGCGTTCAGCGGGTGCAGCACCGTGGATAAATTTGGCAGAAACTTATGGTAATAGTTAATCAACACTAGGAACGACCTCAACTGGGATACATTATCCGGAGCGGGAGCCTTCACAACAGCTTTGATCTTGTCAGGAGACTTATGAAGCCCCTCCTGGTCAATGACATGACCACAGTACGAGATCCGCTTCTGAAAGAACTCACATTTCTGGCGATTAACTCGAAGTCCATATTCTTTCAATCTGGTGAGCACCAGTTCCAAATTTGCAAGGTGTTCCTTGTCATCATCTCCTGTAATCAGAATATCGTCCAGGTAACATTGTGTGCCTGGAATTCCCTGTAATACCTGCTCCATGGCCCTCTGCCAAATTGCTGGAGCCGATGCCACTCCAAAAACCAATCTATTATACCGGTACAAGCCTCTATGTGTGTTGATCGTGAGATACTGGCGTGACTCTTCCTCAACTTCCATCTGTAAGTACGCCTGCGCTAGGTCTATCTTGGTGAAGTGTTTCCCGCCAGACAACGAAGCGAAGATATCCTCAATCCGCGGAAGCGGATACTGCACCGTGTGAAGCACTGGATTAACAGTGATCTTGAAATCTCCACAGATGCGAAACTTCCCCGGTTCCCCCGGCTTGTTGCTCGATGAACGCTTCATGACGGGGACAATGGGCGTTGCCCACTCACTCCAGTCTACCTTAGACAGTACTCCTGAACGTTCTAGCCCTTCCAGCTCAGCTTCCACAGCAGGTCGTATCGCATAAGGTACCGGTCTGGCTTTGAAAAATTTCGGGTTTGCATGTTCTTCAACCTTGATGTTTGCCGTAATTCCTCTCAGTGTTCCCAGTCCCTGTTGGAACACCTCTTTAGCATCATCCAATATTCTGGACAATCGTTTAGGTTTGACATCTTTTTTACCGGAATCTACCGTTAGTGCTTTTAAGGAATGCCAGTCCATATTTATTTTCCTAATCCACTCCCGTCCCAGTAGTGGTGGACCTCCCTCAGGTAGCACATATAAGTCCATTCCTCGGCTTTCTTTGCCCTTGTGGACCACCTTTACCTCTATCTTCCCGATGGGGTATACTCTTTGCCCCGTGTATGTTTTCAATATAATCTCCGTATCCCGTAGGGGAATATGTGGGAATAACCTTTTGTAATCTTGCTTATTCATGACCGTCAATGCCGATCCAGTGTCCAATTCCATCTTCACTTGGACTCCTGCTATCTGAAGTGTGACCCAAATTGTTTGGAGGTCTGCTTCCTTACCAACATTGTGTACTCTTAGACTACCCAGTTCATTACTGCTGGAGTCTGAATTTGACTTCTGTTCGTTCGAACTGTTCTCTTTCGCCTTGTGTACCTTTCTGTACTTTTCCTGCGGTGACTTTTTGTTGCTGGTCTTCTTTCCTGACCGGCATACTTTAGCTATGTGACCAAGCCTGCCACATTTTCTGCATTCCTGATTTTTGAACCAGCACTGGTTCTGATCGTGCGTTGTCTTTCCACAACGATAACATTTTACTGTACCCAAGACCATTTGATTGGTGCGGAGTTCCGGTGACCGTAGCTGCATTTCCGCAGTGCCTCTCGCTGCGGCTTCGTGCGATGCTGCAATAGTGACAGCTTTATCAAGCGTAAGATCATTCTCCTCAAGCAGTCGCTTTTGTGTTCCTTCTTTTAACAATCCACACACAAATTTATCTCTCAGCGCATCTGCTAGTCCTGTTCCAAACTGACAGTATTTTGCTAGCTTACGCAGTTCAATTAAAAATTCAGCGTTGCTTTCGTCTTTCAGCTGCGTTCTTCTGTAAAATTTAAATCGTTCCGCTATCATCAGCGGCGTGGGGTTTAAATGATTTTTCAGGACAGTAACAATATTCGCGAAAGCCTGATCCGCCGGTTTATCTGGTGATAGAAAGTGCTTCAATAGCCCGTATGTCTTCGCACCCATTGAGCTTAATAAGGTTAGTGCTTTCTCATCATCTGGTACCTTATTTGCTTTACAATAAACTTCCATGCGTTCTACATACATGGTCCAATCTTCGATATCGCTATCAAAGGTATTAATGTTCCCATGTTTAGGCATCCTTGCAAGTTTTTAAATTTTTCTTTTTCTCAAAATGGCGGCTTCCCGCACTTGTCTTCTTCCCCCGCCTACTAAAATGGCGGCTTCCCGTGCTTGGCGGTCTTTCCCGCGCTCGTCTTCTTCCCCCGCCGACTACAATGGCGGATTCCCGCGTTTGCCTTCTTCCCCTGCTGGCTGCAATGGCGATTGCCGTGCTGCTGCCGTTCTCGCCTCCCCAGCGGTTGTCAATTCCCCGATGCTGCTTTTACTCCCCCGCGGTTCCCGTGGGCATTCACGCTTCCCCTGCTGTTGCACCTCTCAGCCCCGCATGCAGCCCGGTCCTTTACACCGGCTGCGTTTGCGTTCTCCGCGGCTCTCGTGCCTTAAGCTGCCCCAGTCGCTGCGCCTCTCGGCCTCGATTGCAGCCCGGCCCTTTTCACCGGTCGTGGTCGAGTTCTCCGCCCTTTTTCCTCCGTTTTCCCTCCCCCACTCCACAGTCAACGCGGCCGACTTTCTGCTCGTGTCGCTGATCGGCTTACCCACCACCGTGGTAGAAGGGATGATCACTGCCTGTCGCTGATGGAGGGCTTCGTGGTCAGAATTTTTCTTTTTAACCCGGGTTCTCGATGCCTCCCGTGCGATGGTGCTCAGCAGGATGATGAGGGCAGGTGCCTCTTCTCGACTCCCGTTCTGAGGACGAAGCTGCCTTGGATGTAAAACTGCCGCAGGGTAAGATCGGACTCGTCGCCACTGTTAAGTCTGTGTGTCCCAGTTATGCTTATTATAAATCACTGGACACAGACCACAAGGATAACTTTTAACAGGTCTTTACTATTCGGAGGTCAGGGCTGAACTGCCCAGCAAATCCCTACACAACGTTTATATACCGGTGTGGTCACCACCGGTATTACAGTATACAGCAGCCAAGAGAAAGTAGTACATCTCTTAAGGTAGTTCTCTTAAGGTGGAACAGGTTACATACACCACAGCAAGAGTGGCAGGTTTCCTTCCTTGAAGGATGTTACTGAACCAGTTGTGTTTTTACAACAATCTGGCAGCTCTCACGGTCATTTCTTTCCCTGTGCTAACTCGTAAATTACCAAATTTATTGAATCAATTTCTGGACTTGCCATAGTGGGATTTGAATTCACAACATTTTGAGATTGTTGCTTGTCCATAAGGACTAATGACCATGTCACAATGATTCTGCACAATTATTTTTTCAATCATCAGTTGAAAGTTTCTGTGGTAAAGACTGAGGGGTAGGATTCCACCCCCCATGCAGGCTCAAAACAGTAAATCACCAAGTCTACTCCTTTAAAGTCTACACAACAAAAGTATGCACATAAGCTCACCACCAGCACACTATGAAGCACAAATGCATTTCCCTTCTCTAAACTAGAATGGGAAGCATTAGATTCATACTCAACAGAAAGTAATGATGCATCTCCCTCCTCCACTAGGCTGCCTGCAATCAGTTCATAACAACTATGTTACCAGGCATTCTCCCAGAAATAGAGCATCAGAAACTTTCTTTCCCACCCCTTATACAGAATATCAGAAATGGTGTTATGTATATGTAGACATTTTCATTTTGTGCGGATTTCCTTAAAGGGTTAAGCATTGCAGCTAGACAGAGGTCACTGTAAATATATTTAAAGTGGCTCTATTGAGACAATTATGTTTTAAATTTGATTAGGTATCCATTGTTAATAAGCATCCTAAAATGTTTTTGAAAAAGGGTCAAATGTTTGAACTGGAACCTCATCAACAAGGAATGTCACATGCTGTTCCTTTCAGCCACAGTAACCTATTAAATCCTTTCAGTGTATAGGGAAAAGATAAAGAACTTTACCCGGGAAGATTTTGTTTCCACAAAATAATATTTGTAATTTTTTTCCCCCAATAGAGATGGTGGTGATTCAGTGGCCTGGATTTTCACAATAGGCCCACTTGAATTATGGGTGTGAATCTAGCAGACCCGATGAGAAAATTGGGTGTAGTTCAGTACACTGGATCTCTGCCGAATCTTTCACCTGAAGCACTTCCTGACATTATTTCAGACTGCCAAGGAGGCACCCAACCATTTTTAAATGGCTGCCAAAATTAGGCAGAAAAATGTTGCGTTCCATTTCTGCTTCATTTTCACCAGTATCTAGGGTTGCTAAGCATAGGGAGAAGGCAAAAATATAAAGACCTTAACATCAACATTGATAGCATCACTTTAAAATTGATCTCACACCAACTTCAACAATATTTCTTCCAAATGCACAGCTGTGAGAACTGAGAAACATTACCACAACTAGTGGGAATCCTGTCTTCTACCAACATAATAGAAAAACACTAAGTAGCAGCGGACTTGCTTCAGGTACAACCCACGTGGACTCCATCATCACTCCTCAGTGTGAGAACGTCCCACCTCCACACGTTCTATCAAGGCTGCATCAAAATTATTTCTTGCCTTTTTTTTTTTAAAACCTCAACATCCAATATTCTAATCTAAAGACGTAGTGGAGATTGGTTGAAATATGAATTGCAGACTACTCCTGGGGACAATACAACATCGCCCTTTTCCTCTTGGGTTGTACAATAGAAGTTGTCTTTTTATTCTAACATACTCTAGTTATAAATCTTTCCATACTATACACCATGGTAATTTAAAACGGAGTTGGCCTCTGGACTGCTATCAACAGCTAAAACCTCTACATTGTTAACTGTTATGCCAAGAAACCCACAAGGAATTCTGTGAATTCCATAGCTGCCTTTCTTTTTCTGCTGTTCTACCCTCTACTTATTGTCACAGTTCTAGCTTGATTCACAAGTCTTAGATTCTTATGACTGAATTCAAGTTCAACAACCTACTTTACATTTAGTATTTCTTAATTAAGAATTTAAGTTTTCATTTCTGGAAAGTTACTGCTGGAATGAGATAATTTTATGAATGGAATTGAAACTTACTTTTTCTATATCTTAACTGAACAAAGCATATTCCTAGGCAGCAATCCATAACAGGAAAAAAAACAGCCCAGCATTTTTCTTTTAACTTTTGGAGAAGCAAGAAAGAGAAAAGGAAGCAGAGGAAGAAATCTCCTCCTGTGGGTCTATTAGCTTCAATGATGTGCTCTTAGCCAATGCCTGCAGAGATTTCCACTGAGAAAGCAAACAATGTTTGACCTGGAAAAGGGCTGATTTAGGAAGAGAGTCTGCAGTAATCCCAGCCTCACCTGTTGGAATGAAGGTGATAACAACTTCATGTTTCTACGATACTGGCATGTCAGAGGATGACAGGTATCAACCATGGTTTGCTTTTTTTTGAACAAAAAAAGTGCAAACCAGATGACCTTTATCCTAATTAGGGTGCCAGATCACCATATTTGCTTTTTCAAATTCCTTGGGCATCTACCAAAAACTCAGGTTTCCATGCCACAGTCAACTTCTCCAAGGCTCTGGAAGCAATCATCCGCATGCATGTTGAAGTACATGGAATTCCACAGATCCCAGGGCTGCTTCTGATTAGAAACATTTTAGGGTATGTGAATGTTAAAGCCATCTGCAAAAGCAAAACTCTCATCACAATACATTGTTTGCAAGTGTCACAGGATTGCACCATGATTATGCTTATTCTGCTCCAATCGTACAATGCTTCAGAAGATATATACAATGAGGCACAGTGTGTTATCAAAGGTATAACAAAACAAATATTTGGGATTCTCAGATTGTTGCTCCTTTATCTATTGTGCTATGCTATATTCATCATATTTACCATGTTGTGGTTCTTATGTTCATTAATAAATAGACATTCTTATTATGAACACAGCTAGCTTTTGCTAGACACTTTTATTGAGCGCATGTGGACTAGGTACAGTATCTGTAGAGGCATCCATCTTGACTGCTGCCTTGTGGGTAGCCTAGTGCCTCATGGGTAATGTAGTCTTAATATACATACAGCTGGGTAGTGTAGTCTTATATACATACAGCTATATACAGCTCTACACAGCTCTACGGCTCCACCTAGTGTCCACTATAGAATTACATGTTATTGATCATTACATCCCCCTTTCTTTGAGGTTTAACAAAATCAATATCAATCAACTTTCAAGAAAACAATAAAGATAATATCAGTAACACTTTTGTTAGTGCTCTATAAACATAAACATTTTCAAAACAGTCAACACATTTTCAAAGCTTTACATTGTACTCAAAGATTAAGTCTATCAGGCATTTTTACTTCATGTGTGGATCTTCTCAACACGGGTAAGTCTGATGTGTCTTCATGAGATTGTTCTGGCGGTGAATGACAAGATGCAGTTGCGGCATTGTCATCAATCTGGTCTTGAATAGTCTCTTGTGTTTTTAGGAGGGAATGGCGGTTCCTCCTGAGAATCTGTCCTTCCTCAGTTCTAACAGTGTATGACCTTGGTCCTACTTCCTCAAGAACTGTAGCTTTCCTGTTCCATGCATCTGGATCCTCAATCCTGACATCATCCCTTGTCAATGGTTTTAGAGTTTTGGATGACTTGTCATAGTATGATTTCTGTTTCAGCTTTAACAGTTGAAGTCTCTGTCTCAGTTCTTCACTTTGCTATTCTTTTGCACAGCAGGGTAGCGTGGTGCGCAACTTGCAACCCATTAGTAGTTCAGCAGGTGAAGAACCAGAGTCTAAAGGTGAGGCTCGGTAGCTCAGCAGGGAGAGAGAAAGATCAGACTTGCTTTGTCGCTTTCTTCAGTAGCTGCTTGAGAACTTGAATGCCTTTCTCTGCCTTACCATTTGACTGAGCATACAAAAGGACTGGATGTGATGTGCTGAAAGTCATAATGTGCTGCAAACTGTTGCCACTCCTTACAGTTGAAGCACGGACCATTGTCGCTAACGGCAATCCTGGGAATTCCATGTCTGGCGAAGATGGATTTCACATGTATTATGACACTGCTTGCTGTGGTGCTTGAGAGCAGCACCATCTCAGGATAGTTAGAATAGTAGTCAATCACTATTAGATAGTCTTTGAAAATGAAAAAGGTCCATACCAACCTTTTGCCATGCTGCTGTTGGTATGTCAGCTACTATCATTGGTTCCTTTGCTTGTTTGTTTTGGTGTTTCTGACATGTCTCACATTTGCCTATCATGTTCTCAATGTCCTTATTTATGCCAGGCCAATAAACAGTGTCTCTTGCTCTCCTTTTGCATTTTTCAATTCCGAGGTGTCCCTCATGAATCCTTTTGAGCATGTCTTGACGTAGAGCCTGTGGAATGACTATTCTGTTCTAGTAATAGTCCACTTGCGACACTCAACTCTGACCTGATGTGAAAGTACTTTGGACAGGAACCTTTTGGCCAACCATGATGAATGTTCTCTATTACTGTTTGTAATACTGTATCTTTTACTGTTTCTTCTGCTATTTGCTTTGATTTTGTGTCTGACATGGGAAGCGCAGCAGTGACCATACTCACATGAACATCCATGTCTTCTTCAGTAGAGCTCACATGACTCATTGTGGGTGCTCGGGATAGTGCATCTGCTAACACTATGTATTTGCCTGGTGTGTAGATCAGTTCAAAGTCATATCTTTGCAGCTTCATCATGAGTCGTTGAATTCTTGGAGACATCTCATTCAGGTTTTTTTTTAATGATGGCAACCAGAGGGCTGTGGTCTGTCAACTGTGAAGGTGGGAAGTCCATATATGTAGCCATGAAACTTTTCTAGTCCAACTACCAAGCCTAGACATTCCTTTTCAATCTGGGCGTATCGAACTCAGTATCAGTCATAGACCTGGAGGCATAGGCAACAGGCTTCCAATCTTCACCCTCTGCTTGTAGCAAGACCGCACCTAGGCCATCTTTTGATGCATCCGTTGACACTTTGATTCTTTTTGTTGGGTCAAAGAAGGTGAGTACAGGTGTGGTTGTTGTTAAGTCTGTGTGTTATATTGCGAATTACTACACAGACCACAAGAGTAAACTTTAACAGGACTTTACTATTCGAAAGTCAGGGCGGAACTGCCCAAAAAATCCTTACACAGCACTTATATACCGGTGTGGTCACCACCGGTATTACAGTATACAGTAGCCAAGATAAAGTAGTGCAACCCTTAAAATAGTTCTCTTAAAGGTGGAACGTTACATACACTACAATCCTCCCTTTTTAGGTTAACAGTATATATTCCCATTAAACATAACATCATAACATATATACACACAACTTCATGTAAAAACAGTTCACAGATTCAGTCTCGCTGGAGGCTTCCTGACTCGGTCCGGATAACGCCTCGGTGGTGTAGTAGTTTTCGGTGGTGTAGTAGGTTCTTCTGGCAAGGTCGATTCGGCTTGAAGGCCAGCGTCAGGTTCATCTGATTCCAGTATTACCGGATCGGAGGTAGATGCTATGGGTATCTCTGCTTCAACATTAGGCGCATAGAGTTGTGGAGTAGGTTGGCCCTTTTCGGATGACTATGATCTGGTCAACATGGCGCCTTATTATGCTTTCACCAATGTCCACGGTATACATCAGCGGTCCTAGTCGTTTGCAAATAGTTCCAGGCTGCCATTTCTCGGTACGGTAGTCCCGGGCCAAAACTTGTTGACCTATCTGGAAGGTTCTAGTTGGCCTTTCATTCATGCCTTGAAATTGCCGGTTCTCTACGTCCCTTCTGATGTTTGGCTTGATCAAATCCAGCCGGCATCTTAGTCTTCTATTGAAAAACATCATGGCGGGAGTTTGGTTTGTGACCGCATGTGTTGCATTCCTGTACGCCAACAAGAAGTTATCTACCTTATGTTGTAGATTTATGTCTTCATTACCCATGGCCTTTATGGCCTTCTTGAAGGTCTGGACAAACCTTTCAGCTAATCCATTGGTGGCGGGATGGTATGGGGCAGACGTATAGTGCTTAACCCCATTGTTTGTAAGAACTTCCTGAATTCTTCGGACACAAATTGCGGTCCATTATCAGAACAGATCTGTTCCGGCAGCCCATTCCTGGCAAATATGGTCCTTAATACTGTGATGGTTTTTTCCGTGGTGGTGGAGAACATCTTTATTACCTCCGGCCACTTGGAGTGTGCATCCACCGCGATTAAGAACATTGAGTCCATAAATGGACCAGCAAAGTCAATATGTACCCTTTGCCATGGAGATGAGGGCCACTCCCATGGATGCAGAGGAGCTGGTGGTGGGGCGTTTTGGACCTTCTGGCATCCTAGACAGCTCTTGGCCATTTCTTCGATGTCTCCATCGATACCTGGCCACCACACAAACGCTCTGGCTAGATTCTTCATTTTCACTCCACCCAGATGCCCCTCGTGAAGCTCCTTTAGCACTTTATGCTGGAGTTTGGGTGGAATCACCACTCTGGATCCACACATCAAAGTTCCTCGGCACACTGACAGCTGTTCTCTTCTTTGCGAGAATGCTGGCAGCATTGGTTCGCCATGTCCTGGCCATCCCTTCACCATTAAATCGTAGACTCGTGAGAGAGTCGGGTCATTTCTTGTTTCCTTTTCGATCGTAGAATTTGTTACTGGTAGACATTCCACTATGGTTGAGTGGAACATCTCCACTGGGTCCACTGTAGGCGCCTCTTCTACCGTTGGCAACGGTAGGCGCAATAACCCGTCAGCATTCCCATGCTGTTTTGACCCTTTGTATTCGATGTCATATTGGTGTGCCCCTAGGAAAATGGACCGCCTCTGTAGCCTTTGCGCTGTCATACTGGAAACGCTCTTTTTAGGGTTGAATATGGATACCAACGGCTGGTGGTCTGTCAGCAGTGTAAACTTCTTGCCCTGCAGGTAATGATTGAATTTCTTTACTCCCCACACAAGGCTGAGAGCCTCCCTATCTATCTGAGCATAGTTGCGCTCAGCAGAGGTCAATGATCTGGATGCAAATGCGACTGGCCTTTCCGAGCCATTTGGCAACTTGTGTGAGAGTACTGCTCCAATACCATAAGGGGAAGCATCACAAGCTAGACGAATAGGTAGCGTTGGGTTGAAATGAGCCAACACTTCCTCTGAGGTGATCAATGCCTTGCTTTTGCGAAAGGCCTTCTTACAGTCCTCGCTCCACTTCCTTGGTACTTCTTTCCGCAACAGAGCATTCAGCGGGTGCAGCACCGTGGATAGATTTGGCAGAAACTTATGGTAATAGTTAATCAACCCTAGGAACGACCTCAACTGGGATACATTTTCCGGAGCGGGGGCCTTCACAACAGCTTCGATCTTGTCAGGTGACTTGTGCAGCCCCTCCTGGTCAATGACATGACCACAGTACGAGATCCGTTTCTGAAAGAACTCACATTTCTGGCGATTAACTCGAAGGCCATATTCCTTCAACCTGGCGAGCACCAGTTCCAAATTTGCGAGGTGTTCCTCCTCGTCCTCTCCTGTAATTAGGATATCGTCCAAGTAACACTGAGTGCTTGGAATTCCCTGTAAGACCTGCTCCATGGCCCTCTGCCAAATCGCTGGAGCCGACGCCACTCCAAAAACCAGTCTATTATATTGATACAAGCCTCTGTGTGTGTTGATTGTGAGATACTGGCGCGACTCTTCCTCAACTTCCATCTGTAAGTACGCTTGCGCCAGGTCTATCTTGGTGAAGTGTTTCCCGCCAGACAATGAAGCAAAGATATCCTCAATCCGCGGAAGCGGATATTGCACCGTGTGAAGCACCGGATTAACTGTGATCTTGAAGTCTCCACAGATGCGGACCTTCCCCGGTTCCCCTGGCTTGTTACTCGATGAATGCTTCATGACGGGAACAATGGGCGTGGCCCACTCACTCCAGTCCACCTTAGACAGTACCCCTGAACGTTCAAGCCCTTCCAGTTCAGCCTCCACAGCAGGTCGTATCGCATAAGGTACCGGTCTGGCTTTGAAAAATTTTGGGTTTGCATGTTCCGCAATCTTGATTTTTGCCTTAATTCCTCTCAGTGTTCCCAGTCCCTGTTGGAATACCTCTTTAGCCTCATCCAATATTCTGGACAATCGTTCAGGTTTGACATCTTTCTTTCCGGGATCTACCGTTATTGCGTTTAGGGAGTGCCAGTCCATATTTATTTTCCTGATTCACTCCCGTCCCAGAAGTGGTGGACCTCCCTCAGGTAGTACATATAAGTCCATTCCTTGGTGTTCTTTGCCCTTGTGTAACACCTTGACTTTTATCTTTCCGATGGGGTATACTTTTTGCCCCGTGTATGTCTGCAATACTATCTTCGTATCCCGTAGGGGAATATGTTTGAATAACTTTTTGTAATCTTGCTTATTCATGACCGTCAACACCGATCCGGTGTCCAATTCCATCTTCACTTGGACTTCTGCAATCTGCAGTGACCCAGATAGTTTGTCGGTCAGTTTCCTTACTCACATTGTGAATTCTCAGACTACCCAGTTCCTTGCTGTTGGAGTCTGAATCCGAATTCTGTTCATCCGAACTCTTCACAGCCACCTTATGCACCTTTCTGTACTTTTTCTGCGGTGACTTTTTGTTGCTGGTCTTCTTTCCTGACCGGCATACTTTAGCTATGTGACCAAGCTTGCCACATTTTCTACATTCCTGGTTTTTAAACCAGCATTGGTTCTGATCGTGTGTTGTCTTCCCACAACGATAACATTTCGTTGTACCCGAAGCCATTTGATCTACGCCGAGTACCGCTGCCTTCAGCTGCATTTCCGCAGTGCCTCTCGCTGCGGCTTCGTGCGATGCTGCAATAGTGACAGCCTTATCAAGTGTAAGATCATTCTCTTCGAGCAGTCGCTTTTGTGTTCCTTCCTTCGACAACCCACACACGAACTTGTCTCTCAGTGCCTCTGTCAGATTTTCCCCAAACTGACAGTATTTTGCTAGCCTACGCAGTTCAACCAAGTACTCCGCGTTGCTTTCCTCTTTCAGTTGCGTTCTCACATAAAATTTAAATTGTTCTGCTAACATCAGCGGTGTGGGGTTCAAATGATCCTTCAGGACAGCAACAATATTAGCGAAAGTGTGATCCGCCGGTTTAGCTGGTGATAGAAGATGCTTCAATAGCCCGTATGTCTTCGCACCCATTGAGTTTAGTAAGGTTAGTGCTTTATCATCATTTGATATGTTATTTGCCTTACAATATATCTCTATGCGTTCTACATACGTGGCCCAATCTTCCACCTCGGGATCGAAATCGTTGATGTTACCACGCTTAGGCATCTTTGCAATCTTTGAGAAACAACAACGAAAGTTTTCTTTAACTTTCTTTTTTTTTTCAAAAATGGCGGTTTCCCGCGCTTGCCTTCTTCCCCGCCTCCGAAAATGGCGGTTTCCCGCGCTGGTCTTCTTCCCCGCCTCTGAAAATGGCGGTTTCCCGCGCTCACACGGTCTCCCTCGCTCGCTCGGTCTCGTTCTCCCTCGCTCGCTCGGTCTCGTTCTCCCTCGCTCGGTCTCGCTCGGGCTCTGTCTCTCCCGCTGGCTGTGACGGCGATTGCCGTATTGCTGCGTTCGCCCTCCCCAGTGGTTTTCAATCGCGCCTCCCAGCCCCTCTTGCAGTCCGGTCCTTTCCCCCCCCGGCTGCGGCTGAGTTCTCCACTGTTTTCTTCTTTTGTTTTATTTTCTCCCACGCAAGCGGTTCTCGGTCGCTGCGCCTCGCGGCCTCGGTAGCTGCCCGGCCTTGTTTACCGGTCGCGGTCGAGCTTGCTATCGACGCCGTTGCGTCTCCCAGCCCGGTCTCTCACACCGGCTGCATTTGCCTGCACCGCGGCTTCCGTGCCTTACGCTGCCCCAGTCTCAGCGCCTCTGGCCCCGACTTCTGTCCGGCTCGTTTCCCCCCGGCCGTGGTCGAGTTCTCCGCCCTTATATCCTCCATTTTTTTTTTTTTAAATTAATTTTCTCCCCTACTCACAGTCAACGTGGCCGACTTGCTTTTCGTCGCTGATTGGCTCACCCACCACCGTGATAGAAGGGACGATCACTGCCTGTTGCTGATGGAAGGCTTCGTGTCAGAATTCTTCCTTCTTCCTTGCTCTGCAGACTCGAGTCTTCTCTCAGCAGAATGACGAGGGCGGATGCCTCCTCGACGCCCGTTAACTGCCTTGGATGTATCTCTGCCGCAGGGTAAGATTGAACTCGTCGCCACTGTTAAGTCGGTGTGTTATATTGCGAATTACTACACAGATCACAAGAGTAAACTTTAACAGGACTTTACTATTCGAAGGTCAGGGCGGAACTGCCCAAAAAATCCTTACACAGCACTTATATACCGGTGTGGTCACCACCGGTATTACAGTATACAGTAGCCAAGATAAAGTAGTGCAACCCTTAAAATAGTTCTCTTAAAGGTGGAACGTTACATACACTACAGTTGTTAGCACTGTTTTGAGGTTTATCCGCTCTTGTTCATGTCTTTCTGTCCATGCGAACTCATTTGTTTTATGTAGCAGGTCTCGCAGACAGGCTGTCTTGGCTGACAAGTTAGGAATGAACTTTCCAATGAAGTTTATCATCCCCATGATGCGTAGCACTCCTTTTTTGTCAGTGGGTCGGGGCATTTTGAGTATGGCGTTTACTTTTTCCATATCTGGCTCTATTCCTTTACCAGATAGATTATCTCCTAGGAAAGTGACTTCCTAGACGCCAAACTGACACTTGGCTTTGTTGAGCTTTAGTCCATTCCGGCGTATGCTCTGCAGCACTTTAGTCAGTCTCTCATTGTGTTCTTTCAGTGTGGAGCCCCAGATGATGACGTCATCAACATAGACCGGAACTCCTTCCAGACCTTCAATTATGTGTTCCATCGCTCTATGAAAGATTTCAGATGCAGATATTATCCCGAAAGGCATTCTGAGGAAACAATACCTGCCAAATGGTGTGTTGAAGGTACAGTATTTGGTGCTCTCTTCATCCAGTTTTAGTTGCCAAAATCCTTGTGAGGCATCGAGCTTTCTGAAGTATCTGGCACCTGACATTTCACTGGTGATTTCTTCTCACTTGGGAATCTGGTACTGTTCACGTTTTATGTTTGCATTTAAGTTCTTTGGATCCATGCATATTCTTAGATCATTGTTCTTTTTCTTTACACATACCATGGAGTTAACCCAGTCTGTTGGCTCTTCGACTTTCCTGATGACTCCTAGTGTGGTCATTCTGTCCAGTTCATTCTTGAGCCGGTCACGCAGGGGTGCTGGAACTCTTCGTGGAGCATGTACCACTGGCTGAGCATCCTGCTTTAGCTGGATCTTGTAAGTGAATGGTAGAACTCCAAATCCTTTGAACACATCCTGAAAATTATTCACTACAGAAGCCACCGAGTCATCTGGTCTGCTTATGGCACAGTTTATACGGTAGACTCTCTTGACCAGTTCTAAGTCCTCACAAGCTTTGTCACCCAGTAGTGAATCAAGTCTTTCAGCCACAACAGAAAACATGAGATGATGCACTTTTTCTTTGACTGTCACTTTAAGTCTGCATACACCTAAGCTATCTATTTTCTGTCCATTGTAGTTCTTCAGTAGTACTGACTTTTTCTGTATTTTGGGCTTTTCTTTCATATTGTTAATGTCACTCATACTGATTAAGTTTGCTTTTGCCCCAGTGTGTAGTTTCAAGGTAACTAATGCTCCATTTACCTGCAGTGGGATCATCCATTTGTCCTCTTTTACTGCATTAACTTTATGTTCAGCATTGTCCATTTCTGAGGGCTGCACATTTTCGGTATCCTTTTTGATATTGTCACATGACACCATTCGTACAAAAAATGTCTCACTTAAATCAGTGTCCTCAATTACATTAACTCGTTGCCCTTTCTTAGTTTTTACTTTTGAAAAGCATTGTTTGGCAAAGTGATTCTTTCCATTACACTTTGTGCACATTTTTCCAAACGCTGGGCATTGTCTTAGCTGGTGTTTGTAACCACAGTGTTTACAATTAAAAATTTCATCCTCCGATTGCTTTTCATTTCTGTTCTGCCCACGTTTCTTCCCCTTGTAGGACACAGCACCGACAGCAGCATTATAACTCATTACAATCGCATCATTATTGATTTCACTGAAAGTCTTCGCCTGCTTTTGAGCTAGCTCGCTGGCTTGGCATATTTTCACAGCATTTTCCAAATTTAGTTCGGTTTCTCTCAACAGACGTTCCCTGACTTTTTTTTATCATGAATACCAAACATAATGTGGTCATGAATCATGGGTGCTTTGAGCTCAGAGAAATTACATGTCTGTGCTTTCAGTTTCAGATCAGTTATAAAACTATCAAAAGTCTCATTTTGCTGCTGTGTCCGAGAACAGAAGATGTATCTTTCAAAGGTCTCATTCTTTTTGGGAGAGCAATGTGCATCAATTTTTTTTAGCACATCTTTTAATTTTTCTCTGTTCTCCTCTGGATTAAATACAAATGTATTAAATACCTCTATCGCCTGTGGGCCTGCAACCGTAAGCAGCAACGCTATCTTCCTTGCGTCTGGCTTCGTACCGAATCCGATGGCTGCAATGTAGAGTTCGAATTGTTGTTTAAAAGTCTGCCAATTGTAGTCGATATTTCCTGTGAGTTTCAAACGCTCTGGTGGCTTCAAATTCTCCATGTCGCTTTTCACAATTTTCAGCAGATCTTCACCAATCCTGGTACCATCTTATGTTCATTAATAAATAGACATTCTTATTATGAACACAGCTAGCTTTTGCTAGACACTTTTATTGAGCCCATGTGGACTAGGTACAGTATCTGTAGAGGCATCCATCTTGACTGCTGCCTTGTGGGTAGCCTAGTGCCTCATGGGTAATGTAGTCTTAATATACATACAGCTGGGTAGTGTAGTCTTATATACATACAGCTATATACAGCTCTACGGCTACACCTAGTGTCCACTATAGAATGACATGTTATTGATCATTACAGTGGTCAACCGCCTTAACACTTCAGGGGCCATGGAATTGTGGTAGCCCTTTTAGAAGAGACAAGAGCTTTCAATCAGCAGTTACGACCAGACACTAACTGGACAAGTACATGTCTTACTACAAATATTAAGACCCATTAAACTCAATACTGTTTTTTCCACGAACATAAAATTCCTTGGCTTGAAGACACTGCTCCTATCCTAACTCAGTCTTTTAGGGAGTACAAATTGGAGAGTTGCAAGAGACAGTCAATGTGTCAAATTCACAACATGCTCGATATTCTACACATTAAGGGTAAATTGTATGCATTAGTGCACCAGGCACAGAGCTTCACGCAATGGTTGTACATTTTAGAATTGGACACACAAGTCAGCACGCCCCACACAATCTTCCATCCTTTAAAGTGAATGGATATCAAATCATGGGGGTGTACAGACCTCCCTATCCAAATCCCCGATAGCTGGCTGGCTACTGTGCATCAGGAGGAGCCTTTGGGGACTGAAGTGGACCTTGTGTCATGCCAGCTAAGTCTTGGGATTGAAATGTTGCAGGTTGTACCTCTCGTGCTGTTGCATGGGGAACCTGGCCTTGCCTCCATTCTGGCACATATACAACATCGCCCTTTTCCTCTTGGGTTGTACAATAGAAGTTGTCTTTTTATTCTAACATACTGTTGTAGGAACTGGGGTTCCTAGCTGAAGAATTGAGATCACCTCAGAAAATCAAAAACAATAAAATTTAATGAACAAACGAAGCTGCACAGGAAACTGTAGGATACAATGCAAATAGGTCTGGTCTGCTTGAAAGCTTCTCTGGAAACTGCTAGAAGGTTCCGAGCTCAACTGCTAGCAGGTTCCGAGCTCAACTGCTAGCAGGTTCCAAGCTCAACTGCTAGAAGGTTCCGAGCTCTGATGTCATGACGTCATCACGTTCTTCCCGCCGTTGAGATCACGTGACGGACGGCATGACGTCATCACGCGGAGTACAGGAAAGAAGCCCTAGTACAGTTAACAGATACATTAAAGGTGCAGCCCCCAGCTGTACTACATTGCTGTAAAAGGAATTATATACAATTGCCCGTAATCCTCTGGTGGTTCCGCCACATGCGCCCCCCCCAGAATTGCTTTTAACAGAGAAGGTAAGGCGAGAAGGGGGTCTGATGAGTCTGTCCGACCGACTGAGATACCCCGGCAGCTGGAATGGAGCGCTAGAAGATGAACTGGCCGTTGGCTGTGGTTGGGATGACGCCGCAGGCGGAGGAGAAGAGGAGGCCGGCTGTGGTCGACCCGGTGAGGCGGGCACTGGCGACTCGGCCGATGACTGTGGCTGTACTGGACCGGCAGTCGACGGTGGACGACCACAACGAGGCGGCTGAGCGGTGACAACTGGTTTGCTCAGATCCAGATGTGCCGGTTTCAACCGGTCGATGGAGATGTGGTCAGGCTTACCGCCGACGTCGAACGTGAAGGACTTGTCACTGACGAGATGACGCGGAACAGACTTGCGTAAGGTGGTTTGAGCGGGTTTTTGCGAGCATCCTGCCGAATGAACAGGTCTGGTCTGCTTGAAAGCCTCTCTGGAAACTGCTAGAAGGTTCCGAGCTCAACTGCTAGCAGGTTCCGAGCTCAACTGCTAGAAGGTTCCGAGCTCTGACGTCATCACGTTCTTCCCGTCGTTGAGATCACGTGACGGACGGCATGACGTCATCACGCGGAGTACAGGAAAGAAGCCCTAGTACAGTTAACAGATACATTAAAAGGTGCAGCCCTCAGCTGTACTACATTGCTGTAAAAGGAATTATATACAATTGTCCGTAATTCTCTGGTGGTTCTGCCACACTGTAGTTATAAATCTTTCCATACTATGCACCATGGAACAAGTTGGTTGGAGGGGATGCATGTGCTGCTATCCTGAGACACATTTGTGCAACTTTCTGCCATGTAACTAATATTGGGCACCAGCTCTGCATGGCCTTTGATCTGCTGGATTGCACATCTAATGATCCCAGCGAGATCCATAAAATCCTGTCTGATGCTTGTTTCAATTAGTTGCTGACCTTTCCAAACTGAAAGACAGCTCTCTCCAATGTGGCACCCAAGGGCCTAGAAATTCGGTAGGCTTAGCGCCGCTTTTGAGGCGCTAGAGGGCCGAGCGCCGGAGTTATGGCCAGTTTGGAAATTGAGTGGGTCCCTAAACCGGCGTTAGGCCGTTAGCGCTGCGCCGGCACCGATGATGTCATCGGTGTGCGCAGCGTCCCGGTTGCCATGGTAACCCGCCCGAACTCCGAAATTGACTTGCGGCCGCCTCGCCCGTGGCAGCCGCAAGCAACGTTCTGGCAGAGGTGCCTTACTGGACTTTGCGCCGGCGCATTAAAGGCCCCGTGGCGGCCGGCCGCTTTCCCGCCGGCCGCCTGGCCGCAGCTCCCTCCCCGGACTTCTCTCCCCCCCCCCCCCCCCGGGACAGATGCAAGCCCGGCACTTGTCCAAGGTGCCGGGCTCATTTTTACAATGATTTTCGCGGGCCGCGGCCGGGTGCAGGCAGCTCCTCCTTAAGGGAAGGAGGAGGCCTGCACTTCCCGAACCTGCCGCACCGCAGCGGGCGCCGCAGCGCCGGAATAGCGCCGCAATTCAGCGCGTAGCGCCAGTTTTCAGACGCAAACAGCTTTCAACAGCGCCGGCAGCCGTTTGGGCGCAGAACTAGTGAATTTTTGGCCCGCCCAGCGCGACTTAGCTCCGGCACTAACTTCCGGCGCTAAAGCCGTCGCTGCGCCAAAACCCAATTTCTAGGCCTAGGCCTTTATGGTAGTAGTCTGAACATCCATGCAGGAAGCAAAGACTGCTCTTAGGGCCTCGGCTACAGATGTTCCTGGAGCAGCCACACACTCCATGGTGGATTGCAGTGCTATTAAATAGTCCTCCAAAGTGCTGTTGCTGGTTACCGCCACCTGAATCATTATCTTCAGCACACAATCTGATACAGCCGATGCTTGATAGCATCCTTCTTTTAAATGCAGAGCCTGTGAGCTGTAGATCCCCAGGCTATTCAACAGAGAGCCTCCTTTGGCCAGCTATGTTTTCTTGCTCATGTACTACCACCAGCTCCTCCTGCTCACCTCTGTAGTCCTCATTTTCTAATTCTCCCTGAGTGGATGCCTCTGGACTGCTGTTTGAGAGGAATAGATTGAGTTAGGGTGTACGCAAAATGCTGCCATCACTGGATGCTAAGAGGCCTATGTCTTTGTCATGCTATGGTATTTGTAGAGGGGTAAAAGAGGTTTTCCTGAGACTGGAGCTCACATCACTTTCAGTCAAAGGAGTCTCATGATATGGCTTATTGACAATTGATGAATATTAGGAGCAGCAGAATGACATGGCAAACTCTATGCCATCCTATTCCCGATCTCCAATTTGTTTCATGGCCTCTCAAGATCTGCAAACCTTCCTCCTCAGAAATTTATAGCACAGAAGGAGGCCATTCAGCCCATCATGTCTGCTCTGGCCGAAAAAGAGATATCCAGCCTAATCCCGCTTTCCAGCTCTTGGTCCACAGCCCTGTAGGCTGCGGCACTTCCAAGTGCACATCCAAGTACTTTTAAATGCAATGAGGGTTTCTGCCTCTACCACTCTTTCAGGCAGCGAGTGCCAGACCCCCACCAACCTCTGGGTGAAAAAATTCTCCTCAACTCTCCTCTAATCATTCTAATAATTACTTTAAATCTATGCCCCTTGGTTACTGACCTCTCTGCCAAGGGAAATAAGTCCTTCCTATCCACTCTATCTAGGCCCCTCATAATTTTATACACCTCAATGAAGTCTCCCCTCAGCCTCTTCTGTTCCGAGGAAAACAACCCCAGCCTATTCAATCTTTCCTCATAGCTAAAATTCTACAGTCTTGGCAACATCCTCGTAAATCTCCTCTCAGAAGGATGTGATTGCACTAGAGAGGGTAGACATGTACTCTCTCTAGTGCAATCACATCCTTCCTGTAATGTGGTGACCAGAACTGTACGCAGTACTCTAGTTGTGGCTTAACTAGTGTTTTATACAGTTCTAGCATAACCTTTATGCTCTTATATTCTGTGCCTCGGCTAATAAAGGAAAGTATCCCGTATGTTTTCTTAACCACCTTATCTACCTGATCTGCTACCTTCAGGGATCTGTGGACATGGACTCCAAGGTCTCTCTGTTCCTCTACATTTCTCAGTATCCTACCATTTATTGTGTATTCTCTTGCCTTGGAAATAGGAGGCAAGTGCTCTCAAGCTTGTCTATTACTAATCTTTCCTGTCTGTTACAGAATATCTTTTCCTTTAAAATTAATGGAAAAAGTGAAAATTATCTTTGGATACCATAGCAGCAAAACCCATGTGTCTGCAGCCCATAATGGGGAAAGATGACACGTGCCTGTCCCATGCAATTAGCTTCCATGTGGGGTGATCCTTTTGGTAGGGTGATGGCATATAGAACTGTGGAATGAAAGAACACCTTTTGATGAAAGTTGGGGGATAACGAACATCCTGAGCATCAATAGTAAGAAATTCAAGCACATCAACAGAGTGTGAAGCAGTCATGCAGAAAACAATGCATCTCGACAGGTGTGGCTGGCTCCATTTACCTTATCCGTTAATGTAGGAAGAAGCTTCATGACCTTAAGAGGCAGTGTGTGGGGTCATTGGGTCCACTAATATACCTGGCCAATCTCCTTTCACTGGCCCTGAATTGCCCTCATTAAGGCCTTGTACGTCTCCATTCCATATAACCCTGTCTCCAGCCTGCTGCATGTGCACTTCTACTGCCACATCTGCATCGGCAAATCTGTGCCCCGCAACAGATCTTTATGGTCACCAGCAACCTCTAAGCTACTACAGACATTTAAAACAATGGCAGGGACAGTGATTGCACTGTCGGGCAAGCAGTAGTCCTGCCCCACCACACTTCCAGCATAGTTCACATCCCCGTGGAAAATCTAGGTTAATATATTTGATGAGACTATCGGGACTGACACCAGAACATTCCTATGCAAACCCTGGCTACAGTGTACTTGTATCACAAGTACAACTTCACCACAATCATTAACGTGCAGTAAAGACTCACTTGGCCTCCAGTGTTTTGACAGCTGCAACTGGAATTTCAACAGAGGTTCTCCTGTCAGGAGACTTCCAAAATATAAACAATTCTAAATCTATTTTTATATTACTATTTTGACATTAGCAACGTTAAATTCCCATTGGTGGCAATTATAAAACAGTCAAGCACTTTGTCCATAATTGGATGAGAATCCTCAAAATTAACAAACGATGAATGAAGCAAGTGCTATTAGAGTACAGTGAAAGCAACTTTAACCCTAACTTTTGGTACTAAAATTGTGCTACTTGCTGCAGTGATTCAAAAAGATAAAGTGGTCTACAATTAAGAACCATTTAGTGCTGCTTCTGCATCTAAGAATGAGCCTCTAACATCTTAACCTGTAAACTTTTACTAGCTAATTTAAGTTTAGATAATGGCTCAGCTGATAGTTGTTGCCACAGTCAGATTCCCTGAAATATAACATGCATTATTCTCAAAAATTGCCTTCTGCATTCCATATCTTAGGAATTAATTGAAACAAACTAACCATCACTCTGAGTAGCATAAGAGAACAAAAGACATTTCGCACTGCTCTCACCCACTTTTATTATAAAAAGCAGAGATTTACTTAAACCTCAAACAAGCCTTCTGAAATCAATGGGAGTATAGAATGTTTGGCCTGAACTAGAGTGAGTGGCTAAGTACTAAATTATAATTTTTGACTAGTTAGCAGTTAACTGTGGTATTTTTTCTGCAAATACTGACTTGGCCTGGTTTGCCAACAAGCTATGCATTAAGTAAGTGTGAAAGTACTGGTGGCCTGGTATGATTTTTCATTGATTGCTGTTTGAATCCCTCCAATCAGGTTTCCGCCCCGCCAGAGTACCGAAATGGCTATCAAAGACACAAATGACATCCTTTGTGACTGCGACAAAGATAAACTATCCCTCCTTGTCCTTCTAGACTTTTCTGCAGCCTTTGACACGGTTGACCACTCCATCCTCCTCCAACGCCTCTCCACAGTCGTTCAGCTGGGTGAGACTGCACTCGCCTGGTTCTATTCTTATCTATGTAATCGTAGCCAGAGAATCACCTGCAACGGCTTCTCTTCCCGCTCCCGCATCGTTACCTCTGGTGTCCCCCTAGGATCTATCCTTGGCCCCCTCCTATTTCTCATATACATACTGCCCCTTGGCGACATCATCCTAAAAAACAGCATCAGTTTCCACATGTACACAGATGTCACCCAGCTCTACCTCACCACCATGTCTCTACCGCTCCACGGTCCCTAAATTGTCAGGCTACTTAGCCGATGAGCAGAATTTTCTCCAATTAAATATTAGGAAGACCAAAGACACTGTTTTCGGGCCCCGCTACAAGCTCCGTTCCCTAGCCACTGACTCCATCCCTCTCCCCAACATCTGTCGGAGGCTGAACCACACTGGTTGCAACCTTGGTGTCATATTTGCCCCTGAAATGAGCTTCTGACCACATATCCACGGCATAACTAAGACCGCCTATTTCCACCTCCGTAATATCGCCCGCCTCCGCCGTTGCCTCACCTCATCCGCTGCTGAAACCCTGATCAATGTCTTTGTTATCTTTAGACTTGGCTATTCCAACGCACTCCTGGCTGGTCTTGCACATTTTACCTACGTAAACTTGAGGTCATTCGAAACTCGGCTGCCCATGTCCTAACTCGCACCAAGTCCCGTTCGCCCATTACCCCTGTGCTCGCTGACCTATATTGGCTCCGTTAAGCAGCGCCTCGATTTCAAATTGTGTTCAAATCCCTCCATGGCCTCGCCCCTTCCTATCTCTGTAATCTCCTTCAGCCCACCCACCCCGCCAAGATATCTGCGCTCCTCTAAATCATTCCTGATTATAAATCGCTCAACCACTGGTGGCCGTGCCTTCAGCTGCCAAGGACCTAGCCTCTGGAATTCTCTGCCTAAACCTCTCCACCGCGCTACCTCTCTTTTCTCCTTTAAGACGCTCCTTAAAACCTACCTCTTTGACCAAGCTTTTGGTCACCTGCCCTAATTTCTCTTTCTGTGGCTCGGTGTCAAATTTTTTGTCTCCTATGAAGCGCTTTGGAGGTTTTTACTACATTAAAGGTGCTATATAAATACAAGTTGTTGTTGTTGTTGTAGTAACACTGATCCATGGGGCACCTCACTCGTCACTTCCTGGCACACCCAAGTGCTAATCGATATCAATAATTATTTAGTTAATCTGTGCTTTTCTACCTTTTGGACCAAGCTGAGCAGCGCTGTATCAAAAGCCTTGCTGACATGTAGATAATTAATATCCATGGAGTTCACTTTGTCGACAAGCTCCAATACTTCCTCAAAGAATTCGAGCAGGTTTGGCAAGCATGATCTTCCCTTCCCCACCCCCAGTCAAAGCACGTTGACTTCATATTCTTTTGGCTGTTTCACCATACCCTTCTTCAGGATTGCCTTTTTAACATTTTACCCATGATAGATGTCAGCCTCCTCCCTTGTAAATTTTAGGTCTGTCTTTTTGCCCTTTTTTAAAAAAAAAAAAGGTTGGTGTTATGCTCTCTACAGTCTAATGCTTAATGATTCAGGATTAATGATTACATATCTTGTACTAATCTGTTGACTTCATTTAACAATCTTGCTGCCAAATTCTTTTTGAAATGAACGGTGTTAAACAAAATAAAACAATTAATATTTACACTATATGAAGCAGAAAAATCTAGCAAATACTAAAAGTACAATATGTTTAAACATTAACAAAATGATAAAATCCATAATATCCATTAACCATCATAAGAACATCTTTGTCTTTTTAAAACTGGAAAACTGTATATCAGCCAAAGGTCGCGATTTTATGATCCTCGGCGGGTGACGTCGGGGGCGAGTCCCAACCCCGCTACTATCTCCATCCCAGCCTCGGAAATGAATTTCCATATGTGTGTTAGGATTGGCTGTTTTTGCTGACATTGTTTTGAGAGGATTTAAGTAGATTATACAGGCGAGAGGTAATAAAGTTGCAAGGTGAAGGATAAGAAAGCAGCAGAGTGTACAGGGAATTTGGCACTGAAGTATAGCTGGCTTGAATCGACATTCACATACAGAACTCAAAAATTCAAATTACTGAAAGGTGAATGATGAGGAAATTGCTATGAATGTCCATGACAACCACAGATGTATGAAACGTCCCCTGGTGGACTCACTCCAGCTCAAAGTTACTGAGCTTAAGAAACAATTGCAGACCTCTGCACTACGTGGGAGGGGGAAGGGTTTCTAGAGTGCATGTTGCCGGAGCTGATCACTCACAACTAAAGAGAGACGGGGGACGTAGAGTAAGGAAAGTGAATGACCAACCAGTGAAGGAGGAGGATGACGCAGGCACAGCCAATGCAAGACATTCTTGGGGGTTTGAAGCTGTCCAGTACATACACTGATTTGTTAGTGATGGGCACATTTTTCAATTTTTGTAAGATAGGGTTTTCAAAAAAGTGTTACATATTTACAATTATATAAGTGACTTATTAGAGTTCGCACTACACGGTCATCTGAATTAACCTTGAAAAAAAGTAAGGCACACCCATTTTCCACTTCAGCAGAAGTCCTTTGTTATTAATTTACACCTGCAACCAGTTGCATTGCTGGTTCTGGCTCTGTTGTGCCTTATTAACCTTCTTAATAAACATTACAGACAATTATGAAACAAAAAGATTAAAGATTGATAAACTAAATGTATACAAATTTCCAAAAGAGGGACTTAAATAAAACTTGTTTTGGGGTTCATTTCTAATGGAATAGAATACAAATGCAGGAGGTAATGCCAATTTCATATAGAACTTTAGTTAGACCATTAAACCATCATTAGTTCAACAATTTCAGATCATAACCTCGGCCCCTATCACATATATATTTTTTATCCTCCCTTTTTGTTTGTGCTTTTTTTTCCCCTCCCACATGGCAGCTGTCCTTCATTCTGCCAGCGCAATTCACACTCCATCTAGAGCCATCCTTTGTTTCTTAACCTGTCCCGTTACCACCTCCTCTTGCCTTGAATATCTCTTAATGCCTCTTTACTTCTCCTGCCTTCCATCCGATCATAGACCTTCCCTTTTGTTCTTTCATCCCCATCTCCATTTCCCAGCCCCTAAACTTGCTTTAAAATATGTTCCTTTTCCTGCGTTTTTTCCAGTTCTGACGAAAGGTCTTTGACCTGAAACGTTAACTCTGTTTCTCTCTCCATGGATGCTGTCTGGCCAGCTGAGTTTTTCCAGCATTTTCTGTTATCTAAGTTAGACCATGCTTGGAGTACAGCACATAGTTCTGGTCTTCAAATTTAAAAAAAAGCATATTGAAGCACTAGAGAAAGTGCAGAAAAGAAATACAGGATGTTACCAGAATTGAGGGATGCAACTATCAGAAGAGGGAGGGCGACGAGGGACAGGGGTAGGAAGAAGATGACGAGGGAAGGGGAAGAGAAGGAGGAGGATGGGTGAAGGAATACGGGTAGGTCAGAACCAATCAGCTTAACGATGCTAAATGGGAGTGCGGTGGAAAATGACTTCAGCGAGGAGGCTAGTTTCTAGTCAAAAAAAGTGCTCAGTGGGTGGGTCATTGTTCAGCTGAGGAGTATGGGCGCTGATCACCAAACTGATGGTCAGCGTGGGAGGGTGGGGAGATGTGCTCAGGTGCAGTATGGGGGTGCTGATCACCAAACTGATGGTCAGCGTGGGAGGGTGGGGAGATGTGCTCAGGTGCAGTATGGGCGCTGATCACCAAACTGATGGTCAGTGTGGGAGGGTGGGGAGATGTGCTCAGGTGCAGTATGTGGGCTGATCACCAAACTGATGGTCAGCGTGGGAGGGTGGGGAGATGTGCTCAGGTGCAGTATGGGGGTGCTGGTCACCAAACTGATGGTCAGCGTGGGAGGGTGGGGAGATGTGCTCAGGTGCAGTATGGGGGCGCTGATCACCAAACTGATGGTCAGCGTGGGAGGGTGGGGAGATGTGCTCAGGTGCAGTATGGGCGCTGATCACCAAACTGATGGTCAGTGTGGGAGGGTGGGGAGATGTGCTCAGGTGCAGTATGGGGGTGCTGATCACCAAACTGATGGTCAGTGTGGGAGGGTGGGGAGATGTGCTCAGGTGCAGTATGGGGGCGCTGATCACCAAACTGATGGTCAGCGTGGGAGGGTGGGGAGATGTGCTCAGGTGCAGTATGGGGGTGCTGATCACCAAACTGATGGTCAGCGTGGGAGGGTGGGGAGATGTGCTCAGGTGCAGTATGGGCGCTGATCACCAAACTGATGGTCAGTGTGGGAGGGTGGGGAGATGTGCTCAGGTGCAGTATGTGGGCTGATCACCAAACTGATGGTCAGCGTGGGAGGGTGGGGAGATGTGCTCAGGTGCAGTATGTGGGCTGATCACCAAACTGATGGTCAGCGTGGGAGGGTGGGGAGATGTGCTCAGGTGCAGTATGTGGGCTGGTCACCAAACTGATGGTCAGTGTGGGAGGGTGGGGAGATGTGCTCAGGTGCAGTATGGGTGCTGATCACCAAACTGATGGTCAGTGTGGGAGGGTGGGGAGATGTGCTCAGGTGCAGTATGTGGGCTGGTCACCAAACTGATGGTCAGTGTGGGAGGGTGGGGAGATGTGCTCAGGTGCAGTATGGGGGTGCTGGTCACCAAACTGATGGTCAGTGTGGGAGGGTGGGGAGATGTGCTCAGGTGCAGTATGGGGGTGCTGGTCACCAAACTGATGGTCAGCGTGGGAGGGTGGGGAGATGTGCTCAGGTGCAGTATGGGCGCTGATCACCAAACTGATGGTCAGTGTGGGAGGGTGGGGAGATGTGCTCAGGTGCAGTATGTGGGCTGGTCACCAAACTGATGGTCAGTGTGGGAGGGTGGGGAGATGTGCTCAGGTGCAGTATGGGGGTGCTGGTCACCAAACTGATGGTCAGCGTGGGAGGGTGGGGAGATGTGCTCAGGTGCAGTATGGGCGCTGATCACCAAACTGATGGTCAGTGTGGGAGGGTGGGGAGATGTGCTCAGGTGCAGTATGTGGGCTGGTCACCAAACTGATGGTCAGTGTGGGAGGGTGGGGAGATGTGCTCAGGTGCAGTATGGGGGCGCTGATCACCAAACTGATGGTCAGTGTGGGAGGGTGGGGAGATGTGCTCAGGTGCAGTATGTGGGCTGATCACCAAACTGATGGTCAGCGTGGGAGGGTGGGGAGATGTGCTCAGGTGCAGTATGGGGGTGCTGGTCACCAAACTGATGGTCAGTGTGGGAGGGTGGGGAGATGTGCTCAGGTGCAGTATGGGGGTGCTGGTCACCAAACTGATGGTCAGCGTGGGAGGGTGGGGAGATGTGCTCAGGTGCAGTATGTGGGCTGGTCACCAAACTGATGGTCAGCGTGGGAGGGTGGGGAGATGTGCTCAGGTGCAGTATGTGGGCTGGTCACCAAACTGATGGTCAGTGTGGGAGGGTGGGGAGATGTGCTCAGGTGCAGTATGGGTGCTGATCACCAAACTGATGGTCAGTGTGGGAGGGTGGGGAGATGTGCTCAGGTGCAGTATGGGTGCTGATCACCAAACTGATGGTCAGTGTGGGAGGGTGGGGAGATGTGCTCAGGTGCAGTATGGGTGCTGATCACCAAACTGATGGTCAGTGTGGGAGGGTGGGGAGATGTGCTCAGGTGCAGTATGGGGGTGCTGATCACCAAACTGATGGTCAGCGTGGGAGGGTGGGGAGATGTGCTCAGGTGCAGTATGGGCGCTGATCACCAAACTGATGGTCAGTGTGGGAGGGTGGGGAGATGTGCTCAGGTGCAGTATGGGGGTGCTGATCACCAAACTGATGGTCAGTGTGGGAGGGTGGGGAGATGTGCTCAGGTGCAGTATGGGTGCTGATCACCAAACTGATGGTCAGTGTGGGAGGGTGGGGAGATGTGCTCAGGTGCAGTATGGGTGCTGATCACCAAACTGATGGTCAGTGTGGGAGGGTGGGGAGATGTGCTCAGGTGCAGTATGTGGGCTGGTCACCAAACTGATGGTCAGTGTGGGAGGGTGGGGAGATGTGCTCAGGTGCAGTATGTGGGCTGGTCACCAAACTGATGGTCAGCGTGGGAGGGTGGGGAGATGTGCTCAGGTGCAGTATGGGGGCGCTGATCACCAAACTGATGGTCAGTGTGGGAGGGTGGGGAGATGTGCTCAGGTGCAGTATGGGGGTGCTGATCACCAAACTGATGGTCAGTGTGGGAGGGTGGGGAGATGTGCTCAGGTGCAGTATGGGTGCTGATCACCAAACTGATGGTCAGTGTGGGAGGGTGGGGAGATGTGCTCAGGTGCAGTATGTGGGCTGGTCACCAAACTGATGGTCAGTGTGGGAGGGTGGGGAGATGTGCTCAGGTGCAGTATGTGGGCTGGTCACCAAACTGATGGTCAGCGTGGGAGGGTGGGGAGATGTGCTCAGGTGCAGTATGTGGGTGCTGGTCACCAAACTGATGGTCAGCGTGGGAGGGTGGGGAGATGTGCTCAGGTGCAGTATGGGGGTGCTGGTCACCAAACTGATGGTCAGCGTGGGAGGGTGGGGAGATGTGCTCAGGTGCAGTATGGGGGCGCTGGTCACCAAACTGATGGTCAGTGTGGGAGGGTGGGGAGATGTGCTCAGGTGCAGTATGGGCGCTGATCACCAAACTGATGGTCAGTGTGGGAGGGTGGGGAGATGTGCTCAGGTGCAGTATGGGGGTGCTGATCACCAAACTGATGGTCAGTGTGGGAGGGTGGGGAGATGTGCTCAGGTGCAGTATGTGGGCTGGTCACCAAACTGATGGTCAGTGTGGGAGGGTGGGGAGATGTGCTCAGGTGCAGTATGGGGGCGCTGGTCACCAAACTGATGGTCAGTGTGGGAGGGTGGGGAGATGTGCTCAGGTGCAGTATGTGGGCTGGTCACCAAACTGATGGTCAGTGTGGGAGGGTGGGGAGATGTGCTCAGGTGCAGTATGGGGGCGCTGGTCACCAAACTGATGGTCAGTGTGGGAGGGTGGGGAGATGTGCTCAGGTGCAGTATGGGTGCTGATCACCAAACTGATGGTCAGTGTGGGAGGGTGGGGAGATGTGCTCAGGTGCAGTATGTGGGCTGGTCACCAAACTGATGGTCAGTGTGGGAGGGTGGGGAGATGTGCTCAGGTGCAGTATGTGGGCTGGTCACCAAACTGATGGTCAGTGTGGGAGGGTGGGGAGATGTGCTCAGGTGCAGTATGGGCGCTGATCACCAAACTGATGGTCAGTGTGGGAGGGTGGGGAGATGTGCTCAGGTGCAGTATGGGCGCTGATCACCAAACTGATGGTCAGTGTGGGAGGGTGGGGAGATGTGCTCAGGTGCAGTATGGGCGCTGATCACCAAACTGATGGTCAGTGTGGGAGGGTGGGGAGATGTGCTCAGGTGCAGTATGGGGGCGCTGATCACCAAACTGATGGTCAGCGTGGGAGGGTGGGGAGATGTGCTCAGGTGCAGTATGGGGGTGCTGATCACCAAACTGATGGTCAGCGTGGGAGGGTGGGGAGATGTGCTCAGGTGCAGTATGTGGGCTGGTCACCAAACTGATGGTCAGTGTGGGAGGGTGGGGAGATGTGCTCAGGTGCAGTATGGGTGCTGATCACCAAACTGATGGTCAGCGTGGGAGGGTGGGGAGATGTGCTCAGGTGCAGTATGGGGGTGCTGATCACCAAACTGATGGTCAGCGTGGGAGGGTGGGGAGATGTGCTCAGGTGCAGTATGTGGGCTGGTCACCAAACTGATGGTCAGTGTGGGAGGGTGGGGAGATGTGCTCAGGTGCAGTATGGGTGCTGATCACCAAACTGATGGTCAGCGTGGGAGGGTGGGGAGATGTGCTCAGGTGCAGTATGTGGGTGCTGGTCACCAAACTGATGGTCAGTGTGGGAGGGTGGGGAGATGTGCTCAGGTGCAGTATGGGGGTGCTGGTCACCAAACTGATGGTCAGTGTGGGAGGGTGGGAAGATGTGCTCAGGTGCAGTATGGGTGCTGATCACCAAACTGATGGTCAGTGTGGGAGGGTGGGGAGATGTGCTCAGGTGCAGTATGGGTGCTGATCACCAAACTGATGGTCAGTGTGGGAGGGTGGGGAGATGTGCTCAGGTGCAGTATGGGGGCGCTGGTCACCAAACTGATGGTCAGTGTGGGAGGGTGGGGAGATGTGCTCAGGTGCAGTATGTGGGCTGGTCACCAAACTGATGGTCAGTGTGGGAGGGTGGGGAGATGTGCTCAGGTGCAGTATGGGGGTGCTGATCACCAAACTGATGGTCAGTGTGGGAGGGTGGGGAGATGTGCTCAGGTGCAGTATGTGGGCTGGTCACCAAACTGATGGTCAGCGTGGGAGGGTGGGGAGATGTGCTCAGGTGCAGTATGGGTGCTGATCACCAAACTGATGGTCAGCGTGGGAGGGTGGGGAGATGTGCTCAGGTGCAGTATGTGGGCTGGTCACCAAACTGATGGTCAGCGTGGGAGGGTGGGGAGATGTGCTCAGGTGCAGTATGTGGGCTGGTCACCAAACTGATGGTCAGTGTGGGAGGGTGGGGAGATGTGCTCAGGTGCAGTATGGGGGTGCTGATCACCAAACTGATGGTCAGTGTGGGAGGGTGGGGAGATGTGCTCAGGTGCAGTATGTGGGCTGGTCACCAAACTGATGGTCAGTGTGGGAGGGTGGGGAGATGTGCTCAGGTGCAGTATGTGGGCTGGTCACCAAACTGATGGTCAGTGTGGGAGGGTGGGGAGATGTGCTCAGGTGCAGTATGGGGGCTGATCACCAAACTGATGGTCAGCGTGGGAGGGTGGGGAGATGTGCTCAGGTGCAGTATGGGCGCTGATCACCAAACTGATGGTCAGTGTGGGAGGGTGGGGAGATGTGCTCAGGTGCAGTATGGGGGTGCTGATCACCAAACTGATGGTCAGTGTGGGAGGGTGGGGAGATGTGCTCAGGTGCAGTATGGGTGCTGATCACCAAACTGATGGTCAGTGTGGGAGGGTGGGGAGATGTGCTCAGGTGCAGTATGTGGGCTGGTCACCAAACTGATGGTCAGCGTGGGAGGGTGGGGAGATGTGCTCAGGTGCAGTATGGGTGCTGATCACCAAACTGATGGTCAGCGTGGGAGGGTGGGGAGATGTGCTCAGGTGCAGTATGGGGGCGCTGATCACCAAACTGATGGTCAGTGTGGGAGGGTGGGGAGATGTGCTCAGGTGCAGTATGGGGGCGCTGATCACCAAACTGATGGTCAGTGTGGGAGGGTGGGGAGATGTGCTCAGGTGCAGTATGGGGGTGCTGATCACCAAACTGATGGTCAGTGTGGGAGGGTGGGGAGATGTGCTCAGGTGCAGTATGTGGGCTGATCACCAAACTGATGGTCAGTGTGGGAGGGTGGGGAGATGTGCTCAGGTGCAGTATGGGTGCTGATCACCAAACTGATGGTCAGTGTGGGAGGGTGGGGAGATGTGCTCAGGTGCAGTATGGGGGCGCTGATCACCAAACTGATGGTCAGTGTGGGAGGGTGGGGAGATGTGCTCAGGTGCAGTATGTGGGCTGGTCACCAAACTGATGGTCAGTGTGGGAGGGTGGGGAGATGTGCTCAGGTGCAGTATGGGCGCTGATCACCAAACTGATGGTCAGCGTGGGAGGGTGGGGAGATGTGCTCAGGTGCAGTATGTGGGCTGATCACCAAACTGATGGTCAGTGTGGGAGGGTGGGGAGATGTGCTCAGGTGCAGTATGGGTGCTGATCACCAAACTGATGGTCAGTGTGGGAGGGTGGGGAGATGTGCTCAGGTGCAGTATGGGGGTGCTGATCACCAAACTGATGGTCAGTGTGGGAGGGTGGGGAGATGTGCTCAGGTGCAGTATGGGGGTGCTGATCACCAAACTGATGGTCAGTGTGGGAGGGTGGGGAGATGTGCTCAGGTGCAGTATGTGGGCTGATCACCAAACTGATGGTCAGTGTGGGAGGGTGGGGAGATGTGCTCAGGTGCAGTATGTGGGCTGGTCACCAAACTGATGGTCAGTGTGGGAGGGTGGGGAGATGTGCTCAGGTGCAGTATGGGGGTGCTGATCACCAAACTGATGGTCAGCGTGGGAGGGTGGGGAGATGTGCTCAGGTGCAGTATGTGGGCTGGTCACCAAACTGATGGTCAGTGTGGGAGGGTGGGGAGATGTGCTCAGGTGCAGTATGTGGGTGCTGATCACCAAACTGATGGTCAGTGTGGGAGGGTGGGGAGATGTGCTCAGGTGCAGTATGGGCGCTGATCACCAAACTGATGGTCAGCGTGGGAGGGTGGGGAGATGTGCTCAGGTGCAGTATGGGCGCTGATCACCAAACTGATGGTCAGCGTGGGAGGGTGGGGAGATGTGCTCAGGTGCAGTATGTGGGCTGGTCACCAAACTGATGGTCAGTGTGGGAGGGTGGGGAGATGTGCTCAGGTGCAGTATGTGGGCTGGTCACCAAACTGATGGTCAGCGTGGGAGGGTGGGGAGATGTGCTCAGGTGCAGTATGTGGGCTGGTCACCAAACTGATGGTCAGTGTGGGAGGGTGGGGAGATGTGCTCAGGTGCAGTATGGGGGCGCTGATCACCAAACTGATGGTCAGTGTGGGAGGGTGGGGAGATGTGCTCAGGTGCAGTATGGGCGCTGATCACCAAACTGATGGTCAGTGTGGGAGGGTGGGGAGATGTGCTCAGGTGCAGTATGGGGGTGCTGATCACCAAACTGATGGTCAGTGTGGGAGGGTGGGGAGATGTGCTCAGGTGCAGTATGTGGGCTGATCACCAAACTGATGGTCAGTGTGGGAGGGTGGGGAGATGTGCTCAGGTGCAGTATGGGGGTGCTGGTCACCAAACTGATGGTCAGTGTGGGAGGGTGGGGAGATGTGCTCAGGTGCAGTATGGGCGCTGATCACCAAACTGATGGTCAGCGTGGGAGGGTGGGGAGATGTGCTCAGGTGCAGTATGGGCGCTGATCACCAAACTGATGGTCAGTGTGGGAGGGTGGGGAGATGTGCTCAGGTGCAGTATGGGGGTGCTGATCACCAAACTGATGGTCAGCGTGGGAGGGTGGGGAGATGTGCTCAGGTGCAGTATGTGGGCTGATCACCAAACTGATGGTCAGCGTGGGAGGGTGGGGAGATGTGCTCAGGTGCAGTATGTGGGCTGGTCACCAAACTGATGGTCAGTGTGGGAGGGTGGGGAGATGTGCTCAGGTGCAGTATGGGGGTGCTGATCACCAAACTGATGGTCAGTGTGGGAGGGTGGGGAGATGTGCTCAGGTGCAGTATGTGGGCTGGTCACCAAACTGATGGTCAGTGTGGGAGGGTGGGGAGATGTGCTCAGGTGCAGTATGGGGGTGCTGGTCACCAAACTGATGGTCAGTGTGGGAGGGTGGGGAGATGTGCTCAGATGCAGTATGGGGGCGCTGGTCACCAAACTGATGGTCAGTGTGGGAGGGTGGGGAGATGTGCTCAGGTGCAGTATGTGGGCTGGTCACCAAACTGATGGTCAGCGTGGGAGGGTGGGGAGATGTGCTCAGGTGCAGTATGTGGGTGCTGATCACCAAACTGATGGTCAGTGTGGGAGGGTGGGGAGATGTGCTCAGGTGCAGTATGTGGGCTGGTCACCAAACTGATGGTCAGCGTGGGAGGGTGGGGAGATGTGCTCAGGTGCAGTATGTGGGCTGGTCACCAAACTGATGGTCAGCGTGGGAGGGTGGGGAGATGTGCTCAGGTGCAGTATGGGGGTGCTGATCACCAAACTGATGGTCAGTGTGGGAGGGTGGGGAGATGTGCTCAGGTGCAGTATGTGGGCTGCAATCACCAAAACGATGGTTAGTGTGGGAGGGGAGTTTTTTGTGACTGAGGGTGGTTAATTCCAATTATCTTGTGCTGTGGAGTGGCTCCAACACCTACATACTGCTCAGATGGGAGAAGGCACTCACCATAGTGTTCTGCTTTGGAACAGTCACATAACTTTAGGCTTAGCCCCATTGTTTTTAGTTTGTCACGTAATATTACATTCACAATGCACCTACTGGCCTATTACCTCGAACTCCGAGACCACTCGGCATTTTTACTATATAATGAATACAGCAAGGCAATAAAGACGCAGGGCTATTCCTATGATACCAAGTAGTCAATGAAAAATAATTAAAATAAGTTGACCTCATGTGGCAATACAGAGAGCACTTATATTTTTATTTAATTTCATCTTGGGATATGGGTAACACTGGCAAGGCAGTATTTATTTCCAGTCCCCAATTGTTCAGAGGGCATAATGTGGCACTTGAAACACACTAAAGTAGCACAGGTAGGGGTGGTAGGTCTTTTACTGAAACCCAATTGATTCACTAATGTCTTTTTACAACAAAAAGTCAGCTTTCACGGTCACTTTATTGGTGCCGGCTCACAAATTTCCAGACCAACTTGTCATTGTAGAATTTCAACTTATGACCTCTGGGTGGCTAGTATAGTACCATAACCTCTAGGCTACAGTACCATGCCTGCTAAATACCCTATTTTTAGCCTATCTTGGCTTGCTACAGTAATTGTCGGGCACACTGCATCTGCATCATGGTGTATAGGCCTCATTAGCATGCAGCCAGCAAGCTGCGAGCACCAAGCCAATTGAGGGGGGGGAATGAGAGGAGCAGGTAGCAGACCATACTGCACCATTTTCCAGCCTAAATGGGGCAGATGCAAATGCAGTGTGCCCGACAATTACTGTAGCAAACCAAAATAGGATGTTTAGCAGGTACGGTACTGTACTGAGCAAAAAATTGGCCCAGTACACTTAGGAAATTAAGTTGTGCGATACCTTAAGAATGCTTAACTATTTGAATCAAATTCTTTTGTGCTGCCATTATAATAACAGCATTAACCTATTTATCTCAAAAGGGTTAAAGCTGCTGTTAAAACAGCAAAGGAATTTGATGCAATATTATACATTGTCATTTCAAGATTTAGATTTTTATAGGGTCTGTGCACTGTTAGAAAAAAAATTGAATTCAGCAAAGTGCTTTCTCAGGTCATGGCGCACTGAGCGTTGAGCAGTACTTGCAGGGACAAACACTGAAGAGTTCATAAAGTTGTGTACATTTTAGGTAGAACTAGGAAAGAGGTTCTGCTGAGAGAGTGTGAGCAGCTAGGGGCTAAATTAAAAAGCAAAACCTCAAGGGTAATAATGTCTGCATTATTACCTGAGCCACGAGCAAATTGGCATAGGGTAAATAAAATTAGAGAGATGAATGCGTAGCTCAAAGACTGTTATGGGAGAAATGGGTTTCAATTCCTGGGGCACTGGCACCAGTACTGGGGAAAGTGGGATCTGTATCGTTGGGATGGTCTTCACCTGAACCATGCTGGGACCAGTGTTCTGGCAAGTCATATAACTAGGGTGGTAGAGAGGGCTTTAAACTAAGTATTGGGGACATGGGATCAAATTTGGGAAGATGTGGTAATTCAAAGATTAGAGACAAGGCAATAGAGAAAGGTATTAATATGGGAAATGATAAACACACCGTGACAGGAAGGGATAGAGAGTACAAATCTAAGAGTAAATCAACAGATAGGGCTAGAGGTTACAATAATAATAAAAGGACAAAACTAAAGGCTCTGCATCTGAATGCACGTAGCATTCGAAACAAAACAGATGAACTGATAGCGCAAATAAAAATAAATAAATATGATCTGATAGCCATTACAGAAACATGGCTGCAGGATGACATAGATTGGGACCTGAATATTGAAGGGTACATGGCATTTAGGAAGGACAGGAAGGTGGGAAAAGGTGGAGGGGTGGCTCTGTTAATTAATGATGGTATTAGCACAATAGAGAGGGATGACCTAAGTTCAGGAAACCAGGATGTAGAAGCGGTTTGGGTAGAGATGAGAAATAATAAAGGCAAGAAGTCACTTATGAAAGTGGTGTACAGGCCCCCTAACAGTAACCACATAGCAGGATAGAGTATAAAGGAAGAAATAATGGGAGCTTATCAGAAGGGTACGGCAATAATCATGGGGCATTTTAATCTGCATATAGACTGGAAAAAATCAGATGGCAAAGGTAGCATAGATGAGGAGTTCATGGAATGTTTTCGGGATAGTTTCTTACAACAGCACGTTCTGGAGCCAACCAGAGAGCAGGCTATACCAGACCTGGTATTGTGCAACGAGATAGGATTAATTAATGATCTCATAGTGAAGGTGCCCCTAGGTAGCAGCAATCATAATATGATTGAATTTTACATTCAGTTTGAGAGCGAGAAGAGTGGGTCCAAGACTAGTATTTTAAACTTAAATAAGGGCAATTATGAGGGCATGAAAGCAGATCTAGCAAATTAGGTTAAGGGATAGGTCAATAGAGTTGCAGTGGCAGACATTTAAGGGGATATTTCAAAATACACAGAATATATACATTCCAACAAGAAAGAAAAGTTCCAAGGGGAGTGACGTAAGAAAACTACTAGACACTTGGTCAGAGTATTAAACAAGGCTTTAATCGACTGTTTCACAACATGGAAGTCTAGTTATCCTTCACTAGTTCCTGTTTACAAAATGTCCCTGAGCAAGCTGGGCCCGTGCCCGAGTATTTATACTCTCCCTGGACAGTGCCACCAGCAGGCCACCCAGTATATTTCATAAGTCCTTTCTACATAAATGGCACGATTTATGTCAGGGAGGACCCACCATCCCTGGTTAACTAAAAAAGTTAAAGATAGTATTAAACTTAAAGAAAAAGCATATAATTGCACAAAGATGGGTGGCAGGTCAGGAGATTGGACAGAATATAAAAAACAGCAAAGAATGACTAAAAGATTAATAAGGAGAGAAAAATTAAGAGTATGAGAGAAAGCTTGCTAGAAATATAAAAACCAGATAGTAAGAGTTTCTATAGATATTTTAAAAAGGAAAGAGTTAACAAAGTGAGCGTTGGTCCTATAAAAAGTGAGTCTGGGGAATTAATAATGGAAAATAAGGAGATGGCAGTTGAATTGAACATGTATTTTGCATCGGTTTTCACTATAGAGGATACAAGTAACATCCCAGAAATAGCTGTAAATCAGGAAATGGAAGGAAGGGAGGAACTCCAGAAAATTATAATCACCAGGGAAGTGGTACTGAGCAAATTGTTGGAGCTGCGGGCTGACAAGTCCCCGGGTCCTGATGGATTTCATCCTAGGGTCTTAAAAGAAGTGGCTAGTGAGATAGTTGATGCGTTGGTTTTAATTTTCTAAAATTCCCTAGATTTGGGGAAGGATCCATTAGATTGGAAAATAGCAAATGTAACTCCTTTATTCAAAAAGGGAGACAGAAAGCAGGAAACTACAGGCCAGTTAGTTTAACATCTGTCCTAGGGACTTCCCCTTCTCCCAATCTATTGCCATTCAAATAATAATCTGCCTTCCTGTTTTTGCCACCAAAGTGGATAACCTCACATTTATCCACATTATAGTGCATTTGCCATGTTTCTGCCCAATCACCCAACCTGTCCAAATCATACTGGAGTTTCACAACATGCTCCTCACAGCATACCCTCCCACCCAGCTTTGTGTCATCTGCAAATTTGGAGATATTACATCCAATTCCCTCGTCCAGATCATTAATGTATATTGTGAACAGCTGGGGTCCTAGGACCGATCCTTGCGGTACCCCACTAGTCACTGCCTGCCACTTGGAAAACGACCCGTTTATTCCAACTTTTTGCTATCTATCCGCCAACTAGTTCTCTATCCAAGTCAATACTTTGCCCCCAATCCCATGTGCCTTAATTTTGCATGCTAATCTCTTATGCGGGACCTTATCAAAAACCTTCTGGAAAGTCCAAATACACCACATCCACTGGTTCTCCCTTATCTATTTTACCAGTTACATCCTCAAAAAATTCCAGTAGATTAGTCAAGCACGATTTACCTTTTGTAAATCCATGTTGACTTTGTCCAATCCTGTCGCTGCTTTCCAAGTGCTCTGCTATTACATCTTTTATAATGGACTCTAGCATTTTCCCCACTACTGATGTCAGGCTTACCGGTCTACCACCTTTCTTGAATAGTGGGGTAACATTAGCTACCCTCCAATCCATGGGTACTGTTCCAGAGTCTATCGAGTTCTGGAAGATGACCAGCAATGCATCTACTATTTCTAGGGCCACTTCCTTAAGTACCCTAGGATGTAGATTATTACTGTTTAAAAATAAGGGGTTGCCCATTTAAGACAGAGATGAGGAGAATTTTTTTCTCAGAGGGTTGAGAGTCTTTGGAACTCTCTTCCTCAGAGGGCGGTGGAAGCAGTCTTTGAATATTTTTAAGGCAGAGGTAGATAGATTCTTGGTAAGCAAGGGGGTGAAAAGTTATCGGGGGTAGGTGGGAATGTGGAGTAATCGGATCAGCCATGATCTTATTAAATGACAGAGCAGGCTCGAAGGGCCGAGTGGCCTACTCCTGCTCCTAATTCGTATGTTGCACTTTGATTAAGGGTTACCTGGGCAAGGTCATGTCTTGGTAGAGCAAGCTCTTGGGTTCAGCAGCAAGGATGAATCAGGGGTTTTTGGGGTATGGGGTGTGGCCAAGGTTAATTCAGGATGTAGATTCTGGGGGTGTTTATTTGGGCAGTGATGAGCTGGGATCTCTCCAGCTCTCCATTGATTTCAGGCTATCTTTGGTGGTGTGGAGCAGGCCTGCAAAAGAGCCAACATTACCGGTTGCTTCCACAACTCCATGCACAGTGCTTGCTCAAAGTACAAGAACAAGGATGTCTTGCTGTAGTTGTACAGGGTCTTGGTGCAGTTGTACAGGGCCTTGGTGAGACCACACCTTGAGTATTGTATGCAGTTTTGGTCACCTTATCTGAGGAAGGATGTTCTTGCCATGGAGGGAGTGCAGCGAAGATTCACCAGACTGATACCTGGGATGGCAGGAATGACGCATGAGGAGAGATTGGGTCGATTGGGCTTTTACTCGCTGGAGTTTAGAAGAATGAGAGGGGATATCATTGAAACTTATAAAATTCTAACAGGACTAGACAGACTAGATGCAGGAAGGATGTTCCCAATGGCGGGGGAGTCCAGAACCAGGGGTCACAGTCTAAAGATAAGTGGTGAGCCATTTAGGACAGAGATGAGGAGGAATTTCTTCACCCAGAGAGTGGTGAACCTGTGGAATTCTCTACCACAGAAGGCAGTTGAGGCCAATTCATTAAATATATTCAAGAAGGAGTTAGATATATTTCTTAAGGCTAAAGGGATCAAGGGATATGGGGAGAAAGCAGGGACAGGGTTACTGAGTTTGGATGATCAGCCATGATCTCATTGAATGGCAGAGCAGGCTCGAGGGGCCGAATGGCCTACTCCTGCTCCTATCTGCTATGTTTCTATATATATATTGATACTGCCACCGGCTGCCGAAATGGAAAATGTTGCACTCCCAGTACAAATATCCCTCACTTCGATGAGCACAAAAATCACAAGAATTCACAATTTGCTTCATATAACCAAGTCTTTGATAAAACTCAAGCACAACTTTTAAAATAGGGTCTCAGAGAAAGGAATTGTCAAAAAAAAATCTAGCTATTTCCTAAACAACCTTGAAATAGTTATCTATGTAAATTCTAAAATGGTGCTAGACGTGTTTGTCCAAGGTGGATGAATAGATTTACTTTTTTTCTTCAGTAGTTTCTAGACTAGTTCTGTTGTTTTATTTAGTTATTCTTCTGCAGTCCAGAGATTCTCGCCCTGTTATTCTATGGAAAGGTGTGGTTTGCATTCTATGCATCTTGAACCAAACCAGTTCTCTTTTCACGTAATCAGGCTCTGAATGTATTTTAACTTCAAAGAAGCCTACAATATGTTAAAACAGTGATTGCACAGTGAATAACTTAAGGCAAAGGTGTCTCAGCTAATAATTTTGTAGATCCAAGTTGCTGAATTCACAATTTTTTTGATGATCTCAATGGCTTCCTGGTTTGAATCAGCTGTTTTGGTCATTACACATGCACAACAGACAAACCAGAAACCACAAAAGAAACCATTGATCATTCTCCAGGCCATGTACCCAGACCATGTACTATGGCTTCAGTCAAGTTCATGAAAACATTGGTTGCTAACAATTATGCTCCATCGTACCAATAATATTTTCCTTTTATTCAGGATTCATTATCACCATATAACCCCGTTGCGGAGGAGTTGGTGACTGAATTTTGAATTGGATTTGAAATTCCAAATCAATCCCAGTTAAACTGATTTGCATTCAAATGCAAGGATGTTGTACACTGAAAGAATTTGCTGGATTATATATTCTTAACAGATATGATGCTATATCGGCAGCAATACACCAAAAATTTTCATAATTCTGTATTTTGTGTTGTCTGTAGTCGCAAGCTACTTCTGTAGTCCTGCTCAGTATATTACTGAACATGAAGAAATGAGCTTCAAACTGAACTTTTTAAAACCTGTCCAAGCTAAACTAGTTTATGGAAAGTTTATTAATATATTGACTCAATTCAGATGAGTTGGTGTAAAGTAGGCCTATTCCCTTAACCAAATTATACAGTGCACTGGAAAACGTTACCAGATTATGTCCATTCTGCATATGTGCAATGCCAGCTGGTACTCTCAGAATGTGGGTGCATCCAGATCTTTCGGATCATTGTGAGCTAGAAGTAACTAAGTGAAAAGTATCTCTTAGATTTTTTTAAAATGGTCATGAAGTGGTATGACAAGTTCCTTTGGCCAATTTCTCATTAAGGGGGAAAAATTGGGTGGCACCCATTTTGAGGTGCTAACGCCCCAAAAAAGTTAGCACCGCCCCCCGCTGTAAATTCAGTAGTAGTGCCCCAAGCAGGAGGTGGGGCTACTGGAAAGCGCTCCACCTCCTATTTGGAGCACTACTACTGAATTTCATGGCGCTACGTGCAGCAGCGCCATGCGTGGCGGCACGTAGCACCGCGTCATTGCAGGCCTCCTCCCCTGATTAAACCACCGGGGAGCAGGGTGCCGTGAAAACAGCCTGGCACTCAAGAGGCTGAGCGATCGCGGTCGGCACCCTGCATACAAAAGCGAAAAGGGGCAGGTGCTGGCAGTTGGCCAAAATAAAAATGGCTGCCCGACACCTGCCCTTTAACATGCGCCGCCGCCATTGCCAAATTGCCCCTTGATCCTGCTGCACATATCGTGTGGCGATAGGTCAGGGGGCGTAAGGGAAGTTTGTGGCTGGGGCGCTGCGCACGGTGATGACATCACCACTGGTGGCGCAGCAGCGTGGGGTGCTAGCGGCTACTGCCACCACTACCCTCCCACTGAATTTCACGGGAGGCATAAGCGGCGCCGTGCCCGGGCGCTAAGCGCCCTGTTAGTGTCCCCGAGGTCACCGAGAGTCGCAAACTAACCGAATTTTTGATATTGTTGGTATTGTCAAGTGGCCAGTTGCTTTCTCATGCAAGTGAAGAAAAATTGATGTGCTAAACATTTTATGATTCTGACCATTAACTTTATAATGTCTGACTCAAGAGCAGGATTAACAAAAGCCTGAAAACAGATTATCCCACCCAACTTCTTGGCCAGAAAACGTTACGTGGTATGCGGGAATATCAATGAAAGAATAAAGTAAATTTTTTACGAAATATACATTTCATTAGTTTAAACATTGTTTTTGTATTCTATGTGCCCAATTCATCCACCATTCACTGGGGTATGGTATATTTCTATGCTATGCTCAGGAGGATGGTGGCAATGTGCTCACATTTTATGGTGTATTGTGCTACTCCCCATACTGTTCGAGAAGAGTTCCTGGTACTTACCATTTGCCTAGAGGGGGCTCAGGCTCTTGTCAGTTGTCTAATGACCAAAATGTGACTATCCTTGATGGAACGGGGAGGAAAGAGGCAAACAGAAACTCTTTGTACAATAGCAAAATACTGCGGATGCTGGAAATTTGAAATAACAACAGAAAATGCTGAAAATACTCAGCAGGCCAGGCAGCATCCGTGGAGAGAGAAACAGAGTTAACGTTTCAGGTCTGGGACCCTTCATCAGAACTGGAAAAAGCTGGAAATGTAACAAATATTAAGCAGGTGCAGAGACGGGGTGGGGGGGGGCGGTTAGGAGGGGAGGAAGAAATAGAAAGAACATATTGTACTTTTGTAAGAGGCAGGAAAGATAAAATGTTGCAAATGGGAATGGCAAAAAACATACAGCATGAAAAATGGGGGCAGGGATAATTATCTGAAATTGTTGAAATCAGTGTTGAGTCTGGAAGGCTGTAAAGTGCCTGTTCGAAAGTTGAGGTGCTGTTCCTCGAGCTTACGTTGAGCTTCATTGGAACAATGCAATAGGTCGAGGATAGAGAGATCAGAGTGGGAGGAAGCGGAGAATTAAAGTGACAGGCGACCGGAAGCTCAGGGTCACCCTTACGGACTGAAAGGAGGTGTTCCGCAAAGCGGTCACCCAATCTGCGTTTGGTCTCCCCAATGTAGAGGAGACTGCATCGTGAGCAGCGAATACAGTATATTAAATTGCAAGAAGTACAAGTAAATCGCTGTTTCACCTGGAAGGGGTGTTTGGGGCCCTGGACAGTGGGAAGGGAGGAGGTAAAAGGGCATGTATTGCATCTCCTGCGCTTGCACGTGAAGGTGCTAGGCAAAGGAGAAGGGCCATTAGGGGTGATTGAGGAGTGTACCAGGGTGTCGCGGAGGGAGTGGTCCCTTCGGAATGCTGAAAGGGGAGGTGAGGGGAAGATGTGTTTGGTGGTGGGATCATGTTGGAGGTGGCGGAAATAGTGGAGGATGATACGTTGAATGTGGAGGCTGGTGCGGTGAAAGGCGAGGACAAGGGGAACCCTATCGTGGCTCTGCATGGGAGGGGAAGGGGTGAGAGCAGTAGTGCGGGAAATGGAACAGACACGGTGTAAGATTTCGCAAGAATTTCCAAAATTTCTACAGCCCCGAAGATTATATTTTTGATTAAAGAAAACCTGGGTAGAATATACCTTTAAAAATCCAGGGCATCAAAATGGCCGTCAGACCTCGTGGCAGAAGAAAAGGCAGTCTGTGTGTGTGAAAAGGAAATCAAAGATGGCTGTCAGACCTCGTGGCAGGAGACAAAAGGACAGCCTGCTTTTGTGTCTGGAAAGGATTTGAAAAAAAAAACCAGCCTCTGAAGTAATGAGGTATTCAAACTGTCAAAGAACTCTGTTTATGTTAAGTCTGTGTGCTATATTGAGAATTACTACACAGACCACAAGAGTAAACTTTAACAGGTCTTTACTAGTTGAAGGTCAGGGCGGAACTGCCCAATAAATCATTACACAGCACTTATATACCGGTGTGGTCACCACCGGTATTACAGTATACAGTAGCCAAGATAAAGTAGTGCAACCCTTAAAATAGTTCTCTTAAAGGTGGAACGTTACATACACTACAATCCTCCCTTTTTAGGTTAACAGTATATATTCCCCATTAAACGTAACATCATAACATATATACACAACTTCATGTAAAAACAGTTCACAGATTCAGTCTCTCTGGAGGCTTCCTGACTCGGTCCGGATAACGCCTCGGTGGTGTAGTAGTTTTCGGTGGTGTAGTAGGTTCTTCTGGCAAGGTTGATTCGGCTTGAATGCCAGTGTCGGGTTCATCTGATTCCAGTATCACCGGATCGGAGGTAGATACTATGGGTATCTCTGCTTCATCATTAGACGTATAGAGTTGTGGAGTAGGTTGTCCCTTTTCGGATGACTATGATCTGGTCAACATGGCGCCTTATTATGCTTTCACCAATGTCCACAGTATACATCAGCGGTCCTAGTCGTGTGCAAATAGTTCCAGGCTGCCATTTCTCGGTACGGTAGTCTCAGGCCAAAACTTGTTGACCTATCTGGAAGGTTCTAGTTGGCCTTTCATTCATGCCTTGAAATTGTCGGTTCTCTACATCCCTTCTGATGTTTGGCTTGATCAAATCCAGCCGGCATCTTAGTCTTCTATTGAAAAACATCATGGCGGGAGTTTGGTTTGTGACCGCATGTGTTGCATTCCTGTACGCCAACAAGAAGTTATCCACCTTATGTTGTAGATTTATTTCTTCATTACCCATGGCCTTTATGGCCTTCTTGAAGGTCTGGACAAACCTTTCAGCTAATCCATTGGTGGCGGGATGGTATGGGGCAGACGTGTAGTGCTTGACCCCATTGTTTTTTTAAGAACTTCCTGAATTCTTCTGATAATGGACCGCAATTCGTGTCCGAACAGATCTGTTCCGGCAGCCCATTCCTGGCAAATATGGTCCTTAATACTGTGATGCTTTTTTCCGTGGTGGTGGAGGACGTCTTTATTACCTCCGGCCACTTGGAGTGTGCATCCACCGCGATTAAGAACATTGAGTCCATAAATGGACCAAAGTCGATATGTACCCTTTGCCATGGAGATGAGGGCCACTCCCATGGATGTAGAGGTGCTTGCGGTGGGGCGTTTTGGACCTTCTGGCATCCTAGACAGCTCTTGGTCATTTCTTCGATGTCTCCATCGATACCTGGCCACCACACAAACGCTCTGGCTAGGTTCTTCATTTTCACTCCACCCAGATGCCCCTCGTGAAGCTCCTTTAGCACTTTATGCTGGAGTTTGGGTGGAATCACCACTCTGGATCCACACATCAAGGTTCCTCGGCACACTGACAACTGTTCTCTTCTTTGCGAGAATGCTGGCAACAGTGGTTCGCCATGTGCTGGCCATCCCTTCACCGTCAAATCGTAGACTCGAGAGAGAGAGTCGGGTCATTTCTTGTTTCTTTTTCAATGGTAGAATTTGTTACTGGTAGACATTCCACTATGGTTGAGTGGAACATCTCCACTGGGTCCACTGTAGGCGCCTCTTCTACCGTTGGCAACGGTAGGCGCGATAAACCGTCAGCATTCCCATGCTGTTTTGATCCTTTGTATTCTATGTCATATTGGTGTGCCCCTAGGAAAAGGGACCACCTCTGTAGCCTTTGCGCTGTCATAATGGAAACGCCCTTTTTAGGGTTGAATATGGATACCAACGGCTGGTGGTCTGTCAGCAGTGTAAACTTCTGGCCCTGCAGGTAATGGTTAAACTTCTTTACTCCCCACACCAGGCTGGGAGCCCCCCTATCTATCTGAGCATAATTGCGCTCAGCGGAGGTCAATGATCTGGATGCAAATGCGACTGGCCTTTCCGAGCCATTTGGCCACTTGTGTGAGAGTACTGCTCCAATACCATAAGGAGAAGCATCACAAGCTAAACGAATAGGTAGTGTTGGGTTGAAGTGAGCCAACACTTCCTCTGAGGTGATCAATGCCTTGCTTTTGCGAAAGGCCTCCTTACAGTCCTCGCTCCACTTCCATGGTACATCTTTCTGCAAAAGAGCATTCAGCGGGTGCAGCACCGTGGATAGACTTGGCAGAAACTTATGGTAATAGTTAATCAACCCTAGGAACGACCTCAACTGGGATACATTTTCCGGAGCGGGAGCCTTCACAACAGCTTCGATCTTGTCAGGTGACTTGTGCAGCCCCTCCTGGTCAATGACATGACCACAGTACGAGATCCGTTTCTGAAAGAACTCACATTTCTGGCGATTAACTCGAAGGCCATATTCCTTCAACCTGGTGAGCACCAGTTTCAAATTTGCAAGGTTTTCCTCATCGTCATCTCCTGTAATCAGGATATCGTCCAAGTAACATTGAGTGCTTGGAATTCCCTGTAATACCTGCTGCATGGCCCTCTGCGAAATTGCTGGAGCCGAAGCCACTCCAAAAACCAGTCTATTATATCGATACAAGCCTCTGTGCGTGTTGATTGTGAGATACTGGCGCGACTCTTCCTCAACTTCCATCTGTAAGTACGCTTGCGCCAGGTCTATCTTGGTGAAGCGTTTCCCACCAGACAATGAAGCAAAGATATCCTCAATCCACGGAAGCGGATATTGCACCGTGTGAAGCACCGGATTAACTGTGATCTTGAAGTCTCCACAGATGCGGACCTTCCCCGGTTCCCCTGGCTTGTTGCTCGATGAACGCTTCATGACGGGAACAATGGGCGTTGCCCACTCACTCCAGTCTACCTTAGACAGTACTCCTGAACGTTCTAGCCCTTCCAGCTCAGCTTCCACAGCAGGTCGTATCGCATAAGGTACCGGTCTGGCTTTGAAAAATTTTGGGTTTGCATGTTCCGCAATCTTGATTTTTGCCTTAATTCCTCTCAGTGTTCCCAGTCCCTGTTGGAACACCTTTTTAGCCTCATCCAATATTCTGGACAATCATTCAGGTTTGACATCTTTTTTTCCGGAATCTACCGTTATTGCGTTTAGGGAGTGCCAGTCCATATTTATTTTCCTGATCCACTCCCGTCCCAGAAGTGGTGGACCTCCCTCAGGTAGTACATATATGTCCATTCCTTGGTGTTCTTTGCCCTTGTGTACCACCTTGACTTTTATCTTTCCGATGGGGTATACTCTTTGCCCCGTGTATGTCTGCAATACTATCTTCGTATCCCGTAGGGGAATATGTTTGAATAACCTTTTGTAATCTTGCTTATTCATGACCGTCAACACCGATCTGGTGTCCAATTCCATCTTCATTTGGACTCCTGCTATCTGCAGTGTGACCCAGATAGTTTGTCGGTCAGCTTCCTTACTCACATTGTGAATTCTCAGACTACCCAGTTCCTTGCTGTTGGAGTCTGAATCCAAATTCTGTTCATCCGAACTCTTCACAGCCACCTTATGTACTGTGGTGTATGTGCCTTTAAGAGCCCCAGGTGTGCGTAATGCCGGTAATTGCCACTTGGGCTATATAAGCCTGTGTATTGTGTACATCCTTTAGAACCCCCCCCCAGACTTGCTTAGTAAATACCTATGAACCAACTCCTGTCTTCAGTGTCTTTATCTACACACGGACACTACATGTACCTTTCTGCACTTTTCCTGCGGTGACTTTTTGTTGCTGGTCTTCTTTCCTGACCGGCATACTTTAGCTATGTGACCAAGCTTGCCACATTTTCTACATTCCTGGTTTTTAAACCAGCATTGGTTCTGATCGTGTGTTGTCTTTCCACAACGATAACATTTCGTTGTACCCGAAGCCATTTGATCTACGCTGAGTACCGCTGCCTTCAGCTGCATTCCCGCAGTGCCTCTCGCTGCGGCTTCGTGCGATGCTGCAATAGTGACAGCCTTATCAAGTGTAAGATCATTCTCTTCAAGCAGCCGCTTTTGTGTTCCTTCTTTCGACAATCCACACACGAATTTGTCTCTCAGTGCCTCTGTCAGACTTTCCCCAAACTGACAGTATTTCGCTAGCTTACGCAGTTCAATTAAATACTCCGCGTTGCTTTCCTCTTTCAGTTGCGTTCTCGCATAAAATTTAAATCATTCCACTAACATCAGCGGTGTGGGGTTCAAATGATTTTTCAGAACAGCAACAATTTTAGCGAAAGTCTGATCCGTCGGTTTAGCTGGTGATAGAAGATGCTTCAATAGCCCGTATGTCTTCGCACCCATTGAGTTTAGTAAGGTTAATGCTTTATCTTCATCTGATATTTTATTTGCCTTACAATATATCTCTATGCGTTCTACATACGTGGCCCAATCTTCAACATCGGGATCGAAATCGTTGATGTTACCACGCTTAGGCATCCTCGCAACCTTCTTGAGAAACAAAAAAAAAAAATTTTTCTTTTATTTTTTATTCCAAAATGGCGGTTTCCCGCGCTTGTCTTCTTCCCCCGCCTATGAAAATGGCGGCTTCCCGCATTTGCCTTTCTCCCCTGCTGGCTGTAATGGCGATTGCCGTATTGCTGCGTTCACCTTCCCCAGCGGTTTTCAATCGTGCCTCCCAGCCCCTCTTGCAGTCCGGTCCTTTCCCCCGGCTGCGGCCGAGTTCTCCGCGTTTTTTTTTCTCCCGCCTTACGCTGACCTCGCCTCGCGGCCTCGGTAGCTGCCCGGCCTTTTTCACCGGTCACGCTCTCTCTCGACGCTGTTGCGTCTCCCAGCCCGCTTGCAGCCCGGTCTTTCGCACCGGCTGCGTTTGCATTCACCGTGGCTCCCGTGCCTTACGCTGCCCCAGTCTCAGCGCCTCTGGCCCCGACTTCTGTCCGGCTCTTTTCCCCCGGCCGTGGTCGAGTTCTCCGCCCTTATATTCTCCGTTTTTCCCTCCCCTGCTTCACAGTCAACGTTGCCGACTGGCTGCTCGTCGCTGATCGGCTTACCCACCACCGTGATAGAAGGGATGATCACTGCCTGTTGCTGATGGAAGGCTTCGTGTCAGAATTCTTTCTTTGCTCTGCAGACCCGAGTCTTCTCTCAGCAGAATGATGAGGGCGGATGCCTCCTCTCAATGCCCGTTAAACTGCCTTGGATGTATCTCTGCCACAGGGTAAGATCGTACTCGTCGCCACTGTTAAGTCTGTGTGTTATATTGAGAATTACTACACAGACCACAAGAGTAAACTTTAACAGGTCTTTACTAGTTGAAGGTCAGGGCGGAACTGCCCAATAAATCATTACACAGCACTTATATACCGGTGTGGTCACCACCGGTATTACAGTATACAGCAGCCAAGATAAAGTAGTGCAACCCTTAAAATAGTTCTCTTAAAGGTGGAACGGTTACATACACTACAGTTTACACGAACAAAGCTACAATGTTGACTCAAGAGATTAAGTACTTGAGACTGTCAACATGAAAAAAGAACTTTGTTTCTACAATGTTGACTCGAGATTAAGCACTTGAGACTGTCAATCAATTGCAGTTGGACAGACCACAGGACAATGGATTTGTTTACACTAACATCCAAGGGCTGTTTGCTCAGCAATTAAGGAAACAGACATGTTTTTTTCAAACTGAGACAGCTTTATTCAAACTAGTCAATGAATGGGGATACATTCACAAACTCATCACAATGAGTGGGGACAGATCGATTCCCTTTTGTATAGCCCAGATACATCGGATTTGGGCGCGAAGATTTCGGCTCCAAATGGGGTATAAAGATAGCTTCTCAGGAAGCCATCTCTCTCTCTCTCTCTCTCTCTCTCTGCCACCTCACCTCCATGCTCTGCCTACAGAAGAACAGCTCAGCAAGCCCGCCCAAGGGAGTGGAATACCAGCAGTTACTTTTACAATACTGGGGTATCTCCACTTCAGGGCGGTGAAGAATCCAAGACCACAGGGGCACGGAGCAGGCGTTTCACTGGTGAGCATAGATTTTCTGACCCATTACAAGGCAACTTAGATAGGTATTTAGGGGTGGGAATTAAGGGGAATTATGTTAAATTGTAATTTTAGTCAATTTTCCCTCGTTGTGTCTGTTTTCTCCTCCCCTATTAAGTAAAAGAGTGTTGTACCAAGTAAAAGTGAGCTGCACTAGGTAAAGGTGCTATTTTAAGTAAGAGAGAGTTATACTAAGCAAAAGAGTGCTGTAGTAGACTAAAAGTGCTGTATTTAAGTAAAAGAGTGTTGTACTAAGCAAAAGAGTGCTGTAGTAGACAAAAGTGTACTGTGTTAAGTAAAAGTGCTGTATTAAGCATTAGGAGTGCTGTATTGATTATTTTCAATTTATTTCTTTTTATTCCAATAAATACTGGTCTGTTTTGCACCCAACCACGAGTCTCGTTTTGTCTACATCGCTACTGAATAAGTCCGGCGGTCAGAACCAGGAAAGGGGAGTGATTCGAAACTGCACGGGGCTCTGGAGCAGCTCAGATACTTCTGGCTGGCCAGAGGCAGAGGCAATAACCCCAGTATATATAATATACCCCCAAGTAATTCCTACACGGTCAAGGGCCGTGTCAACCACAGTAGAGGGGAATCCTCGGTTGAGGAAAAAGGAAGACACATCAGAAGCATTGGTATGGAAGGTGGCATCGTCAGAACAGATGTGACGGAGAAACTGGGAGAATGGTATAGAGTCCTTACAGGAAGCAGGGTGGGAGGAAGTGTAGTCCAGGTAGCTGTGGGAGTCAGTGGGCTTGTAGTGGATGTTTGTCGAAAGCTGATCACCAGAAATGGAGAGGGAGAAGTCAAGGAAGGGAAGGCAAGAGTCGGAGATGGACCATGTGAAGGTGAGGGAAGGGTGGAAATTGGAAGTACTGTAAAGTGAATGAACTTATCTAGTTCAGGGCGAGAGCAGGAAACGGCACCAATACAAGCATCGATGTACCGGAAAAAGAGGTGAGGGTGGGGACCGGAGTAGGACTGGAACAAAGAATGCTCCATATATCCCATAAACAGGCAGGCATAGCTAGGGCCCATGTGGGTTCCCATAGCAACACCTTGAATTTAGAGGAAGTGAGTGGAGTTAAAGGAGAAGTTGTTCAATGTGAGAAGTTCAGCCAGGTGGAGGAGGGTGGTGGTGGATGGGGACTGGTTGGGCCCCTGTTCAAGGAAGAAATGGAGTGCCCGAAGGCTGTCCTGGTGGGGGATGGAGGTGTAGAGGGATTGTACATCCATAGTGAAAAGGATGCGGTTGAGGCCAGGAAACTGGAAACTGTTAAAGTGACGGAGGGCATCAGAAGAGTCGCGAATGTAGGTGGGAAAAGACTGGACAAGGGGAGAAAAAATAGAGTCAAGATAGGAAGAGATAAGTTCTGTGGGGCAAGAACAGGCTGAAACGATGGGTCTACCAGGGCAGTCCTGCTTGTGGATCTTGGGAAGGAGGTAGAAGTGGGCTGTGCGGGGTTGGGGGAACTATGAGTTTGGTGGAACTATGAGTTTGGTGGCAATGGAGGGAAGATCTCCAGAGGAGATGAGGTCAGTGACAGTCTTGGAAACAATGGCTTGATGTTTGCTAGTGGGGTCATGGTCCAGGCGGAGGTAGGAGGTGGTGTTGGAGAGTTGGCGTTCAGCTTCCGCACGGTAGAGGTCGGTTCGCCAAAGAACAACAGCACCACCCTTATCAGCAGGTTTAATGATAATGTTAGGTTTGGATCGGAGAGAACGGAGTGCTGCAAGTTCAGAGGGAGGTAGGTTGGAGTGAGAGAGGGGAGCAGAGAAATTGAGATGGCCGATGTCAAGTCGACAGTTAGCAATGAAAAGATCTAGAGAGGGTAAGAGGCCAGAGGGAGGGGTCCAAGTAGAACGAGAATTTAGAAAGCGGGAGAAAGGGTCAGCTGTGTGGGGGGGGGAAGACTCCTGGCCAAAGAAGTGGGCACGGAGATGAAGGCGACGGAAAAAGAGAGCATCGTGCCGAGCTCGAAATTATCGCAAGTGTCATCAACTCTTGGACACCAGCACCCCTCCGCAACCTTCTTCCCCGTCACTTTCCTCTGATCCCATCCCTTCTTCCAATCTCACCCCCTGCCGTGTTTTCACTATCCCCTCTGACCTTCCCCTCTCTGACCCCGAACAATCAGTCCTCAGCAAAAGCCTGAGCTTCATCCCCTTATGCCCCCATCTCAATAAATTTTGAGCTCGTTCCATTTCCCACACTTCTGTTCTCACCCCTTCCACTCCCTTGCAGAACCACGATAGGGTTCCCCTTGTCCTGACTTTTCACCCCACCAGCCTCCACATTCAACATATCATCCTCCGCCATTTCCGCCACCTCCAACATGATCCCACCGCCAAACACATCTTCCCCTCACCTCCCCTTTCAGCATTCCGAAGGGACCACTCCCTCCGCGACACCCTGGTCCACTCCTCAATCACCCCTAACGGCCCTTCTCCTTCGCCTGGCACCTTCCCGTGCAAGCGCAGGAGATACAACGCATGCCCTTTTACCTCCTCCCTTCCCACTGTCCAGGGCCCCAAACACCCCTTCCTGGTGAAACAGCGATTTAATTGTACTTCTTGCAATTTAATATACTGTATTCGCTGCTCACGATGCGGTCTCCTCTACATTGGGGAGACCAAACGTAGATTGGACGACCGCTTTGCGGAACACCTCCGTTCAGTCCATAAGGGTGATCCTGAGCTTCCGGTCGCCTGTCACTTTAATTCACCGCTTCAATCCCACTCTGATCTCTCTGTCCTCAGCCTATTACATTGTTCCAATGAAGCTCAACGTAAGCTCGAGGAACAGCACCTCATCTTTCGATGAGGCACTTTACAGTCTTCCGGACTCAACATCGAGTTCAACAATTTCAGATAATAATCCCTGCCCCCATTTTTCATGCCGTATGATTTTTGCCATTCCCATTTGCAACATTTTATCTTTCCTGCCTCTTACAAAAGTACAGTGCATTGTTTCAATTCCTTCCTCCCCTCCTAAACACCCCCCCCCCCCGTCTCTGCACCTGCTTAATATCTGTTACATCTCCAGCTTTTTCCAGTTCTGATGAAGGGTCCCAGACCTGAAACGTTAACTCTGTTTCTCTCTCCACGGATGCTGCCTGGCCTGCTGAGTATTTCCAGCATTTTCTGTTATTTCAGAAACTCTTTGTAGTTGAGTTGGTGCCAAAATGACATACTTTGCGATGGACGATTTGAACAGAGTCTCTGTGTCAGACATTTGATACCTGAGGCAGGCAGGTCTACCACACCCCAGGGCACCGATGATGATTGACCAGATAGCCTGGCTCATTAACAGGTCCTGAAGAGGTATCTGTAGTGTATGTACCCGTCTACCTTTAAGGGAACTATTGAATGTAACCGTTCACCTTTAAGAGGACTACTTTCGGGTGGCACTATTTGTTTGGCTTCTGTATACTGTAATACCGATAGTGACCACACCAGTATATAAGTGTTGTGGCATGATTGCTGGGGCAGATTCGCCCGGACCTTCGAATAGTAAAGACCTGTTTGTTTGTTACTTCTGAAGTCTGTGTATTTATTAACTGCACAACCCACAGACTTTACAGTGGCGACGAGTCCGATCGTACCCTGCGGCAAGATTACCAAAAGCAACGAAGAGCGTCGAAGAGAGACAACCGCCCTCGTCGTGCTACCAAAAGAAAACACGAGGCTGCAACAACAGAAAGCAGGAAGACTAACAACAAAAGCTGTATCAGCAACAGGCACTGACTACCCTTCTGCCACGGTGCGGAGTGAGCCGACCAGCAAGAAACAAGGCAGCCGAAGAGACTGTGAGTAGGGGAAGGGGTAGAAGTATCCGGAGGATAAGGGCAGAGCACTCGACCTCGGTCGAGGGGGAGCTGTGCCGGCCAAAAGTCGGGTCCAACGGCGTCGGGTGACAGCCGGACCGCGATCGGCGGGAACAATCCGGGCAGCGACCGCAGCCACGAAGCGCTGAGCCTGCGAGTAGGCGCGGGAAGAGAAACCCAGCCGCAGCCGGGGAGGGAAACACCGGTCTGCGAGAGGGCTGGGGAGGCGAACGGGAACCGTGCGGGTGAGAGCCGGGTGCGGAGAGAGAGACTGCGAGGAGCCAGTCCAGCGGCTGAGCTGTTCTCCACCAACGGGGTACTCAGAGCCGGCAAATCCGAACGGGCGGGAGTGAGAGAGAGACACAGCCGAAAACGGGGTGAGAGACTGCGCGAGAGCCAGTCCAGCGGCTGAACTGTCCTCCGTTAACGGGGTGTACCCAGCGCCGGGAGAGCCGTGCGGGCGGGAGGAAAAGACAGAGCCGAGTAAGGGGAGCTGTGCGGAAGCCAGCCCAGCGGCTGAACCTGTCCGCTGTGGGGAGAGCGTTCCCCTTCCACCAGGGAAGAAACGCGGGAAGCCGCCATTAGGCGGGGAAGACGATTGAAGTGGGCGGGGCGAGAAGGAAAGAGCGGAAACCGCCATTTTCGCGGGGAAACCGCCATCTTAGAAATAAACAAATAAATAAGAATACTTGAAGAAATACTTGTGTTGTACCCAAGGAAAGAAAGATGCCTAAGCGGGCGGACATCAACGAGTTCAATTCGGAGATAGAAGACTGGGCCACGTACGTAGAACGTATTGAGATACATTGTAAGGCTAACAAAATAGCTAAGGAGGAAAAAACTTTAACCTTACTTAACATGATGGGTGCGAAAACATTCGGGGTGTTGAAGAATCTTCTCTCACCAGCTAAACCGGCAGATCAGACCTTCGAAGAGATTGTGGCTGTGCTGAAGGATCACTTGAACCCCACACCGTTGATGCTGGCTGAACGATTCAAATTCTACGCAAGAACGCAGAGGAAAGACGAAAGCAATGCGGAATACTTGGTCGAACTGCGTAGGCTAGCGAAATACTGCCAGTTTGGAGGGAATCTGACAGAGGCACTGCGGGACAAGTTCGTGTGCGGATTGTCCAAAGAAGGATCGCAGAAGCGACTACTGGAAGAAAATGACCTCACACTGGACAGGGCTGTCCTCATAGCTGCATCGCATGAAGCCGCAGCGAAAGGAACGGCGGAAATGCAGCTAAAGGCGGCGGCACTAGGGGTGGACCAAATTACTTCGAGCACAACAAAATGCTACCGTTGTGGGAAGACAACACACGACCAGAATCAATGCTGGGGTAAAAACCAAGAATGCAGGAAATGTGGCAAGATCGGGCACATAGCTAAGGTATGCCGGTCAGGAGCAACGTACAACAATAAGAAGTCACCACAAAAATGGTACGGGAAGGTACAAGAGGTGACTAAGAAGAGTCTGAGGGAACAGAAGTCGGTCTCACACTCCAAATGCAAAGGACTGGACAGTCTGAGAATTCACAACGTGAGCAATGAAGCTGACCGACAAACTATCTGGATAACGCTACAGATTGCAAAGGTCCAAGTAAAAATGGAAGTGGACACCGGATCGGCGTTGACGGTCATGAATAAGCATGACTATAAGAAATTTTTCAAGCATATTCCACTATGGGATACGGAACTAGTACTACAGACATACACGGGGCACAAGGTATTCCCCATCGGCATAATAGAAGTCAAGGTGAGATACAAGGATAAAGATCATCACCGGTTGGGCCTGTATGTATTGCCTGAGGGAGGACCACCACTTCTGGGACGGGAGTGGATCCGAAAAATAAAATTGGACTGGCAGTCACTAAACACCATGACGGTGGATTCCGAAAAAGAGGATGTCAAAACTGAACGGTTGTCCAGAATATTGGACGAAGCTAAGGAGGTATTCCAGCAGGGACTGGGAACACTGCGAGGGATTAAAGCAAAGGTTAAGATTGCAGAAAATGCAAGCCCAACGTTTTTTAAGGCCAGATCAGTACCTTACGCAATACGGCCAGCTGTGGAGACAGAACTGGAAGAACTTGAACGATCAGGGGTTCTGTCAAAAGTGGACTGGAGTGAGTGGGCCACGCCCATTGTTCCCGTCATGAAGTCCTCACCGAGTAATAAGCCAGGGGGACCGGGGAAGGTCCGTATCTGCGGAGATTTCAAGATTACTGTGAATCCGGTGCTTCACACGGTACAATACCCGCTTCCGCGGATTGAAGATATCTTTGCTTCGTTGGCTGGAGGGAAACATTTCACGAAAATAGATCTGGCTCAAGCATATCTACAGATGGAGGTCGAGGAAGAGTCACGCCAGTACCTCACCATCAACACTCACAGAGGCTTGTACCGCTACAATAGACTGGTCTTTGGGGTAGCTTCGGTGCCAGCAATTTGGCAGAGGGCCATGGAACAGGTGTTACAAGGAATTCCAAGCACGCAGTGCTACTTAGATGACATTTTAATCACGGGAAAAGATGAGGAAGAACACCTCACGAATTTGAAACTGGTACTCACCAGGTTGAAGGAGTATGGCCTTCGGGTTAATCGCAAGAAGTGAGAGTTCTTCCAAAAACGGATCTCATACTGCGGTCATGTCATTGACCGAGAGGGACTGCATAAGTCACCCGAAAAGATTGAAGCGGTTGTGAAGGCCCCCGCTCCAGGAAACGTATCTCAGTTAAGATCATTCTTGGGGTTGATTAATTACTATCACAAGTTTCTGCCGAATTTATCCACGGTACTGCATCCGCTGAATGACCTGTTGCGGAAAGAAACACCATGGAAGTGGAGTGAAGAATGCAAAAAGGCTTTTCGCAGGAGCAAGGAGTTGATTACCTCTGAAGAAGTGTTGGCTCATTTCAACCCAGCATTACCCCTTCGTCTAGCTTGCGATGCTTCCCCGTACGGAATTGGGGCAGTACTCTCGCACAGGCTACCAAATGGCTCGGAAAGGCCAGTGGCTTTCGCGTCCCAATCGTTGACACCCGCGGAGCGAAATTACGCCCAAATAGATAGGGAGGCCCTCAGTCTTGTGTGGAGCGTGAAGAAATTCAACCATTACCTACAATGTAAAAAGTTCACATTGTTGACAGACCACCAGCCGTTGGTGTCCATATTCAACCCAAATAAGGCCGTTTCCACCATGACAGCACAAAGGTTACAAAGGTGGTCCGTGTTACTTGGGGCACACCAATACGAAATTGAGTACAAAAGGTCTAAACAGCATGGAAATGCTGATGGGTTGTCACGCTTGCCATTGCCGATGGTAGAAGAAGCGAGTATAGTGGACCCAGTAGAGTTGTTCCACTCATCCATAGTGGAGTGTCTACCAATAACAAACTCAATGATTGAGAATGAGACAAGGAATGACCCGACTCTTTCACGAGTCTATGATGTAACGGTGGAGGGATGGCCAGCACAGAGCGACCCAACACTGCAAGCATTTGCACAGAGGAAAGAACAACTGTCTGTGTGTCGAGGAACCCTGATGTGTGGATCTAGAGTGGTGATTCCACCCAAACTCCAAAAGAAGGTGCTAAAGGAGCTGCACGAAGGACATCTGGGGGGAGTAAAGATGAAAAATCTAGCAAGAGCGTTTGTGTGGTGGCCAGGCATTGATGGAGACAGAGGAGATCACGAAGAACTGCCTAGGATGTCAGAGGGTTCAGAACGCGCCACCCCAGGCTCCTCTGCATCCATGGGAGTGGCCCTCATCGCCTTGGCAAAGAGTACACATCGACTTTGCTGGTCCATTTATGGACTCGATGTTTCTAATAGCGGTGGATGCCCACTCCAAGTGGCCGGAAGTACTTAAGATGACCACCACCACGACGGAAAAAACCATCGCAGTGTTAAGGACTATGTTTGCTCGGAATGGCCTGCCGGAACAGATCTGTTCTGATAATGGACCACAATTTGTGTCCGAAGAATTCAAGAAATTCTTAAAGGGCAATGGGGTTAAACATTACACGTCAGCCCCATACCATCCCGCCTCCAATGGATTGGCTGAAAGGTTTGTCCAGACCTTCAAGAAGGCCGTAAAGGCCATGAGTAATGAAAATATAGGTCTGCAACATAAGGTGGATAGCTTTTTGGTGGCATACCGAAATGCGACACATGCGGTCACAAATCAAACTCCCGCAATGATGTTCTGTAATAGACGCCTGAGATGCCGGCTGGATTTACTAAAACCAAACGTCAGAAGAGACGTAGAGAACCGGCAATTCCAGGGCATGAACGACAGGGTCACTAGATCTTTCCAGATCGGTCAACGAGTTTTGGCCCGGGACTACCGTACTGAGAAATGGCAGCCTGGAACTATTGGGAAAAGGCTGGGGCCATTGATGTACACCATGGACATTGGAGACAATATAATAAGGCGCCATGTTGACCAAATCATAGGGTCCACCACAAATGGGCCACCGACTTCACCACCTTATCCGGGTAATGTTGAAACTGAGATACCCAGAACACCTACTTCCGATCTAGTGATACTGGAGTCAGCTGAACCTGACACGGCTTTTCAAGCCGAATCGACCTTGCCAGAAGCACCTCCTAGCCCGCCTGAAATGCCGACACCACTGCGGCGTTATCCTGACAGAATCCGGAAACCCCCGGAAAGACTGAATCTATGAACTGTCTTACATAACCTGTATATATGTTAGAATGTATGTTCACTATGGACTTAATAAGTAATAAGCTAAAAAAGGAGGATTGTAGTGTATGTACCCGTCTACCTTTAAAGGGAACTATTGAATGTAACCGTTCACCTTTAAGAGGACTACTTTCGGGTGGCACTATTTGTTTGGCTTCTGTATACTGTAATACCGATAGTGACCACACCAGTATATAAGTGTTGTGGCATGATTGCTGGGGCAGATTCGCCCGGACCTTCGAATAGTAAAGACCTGTTTGTTTGTTACTTCTGAAGTCTGTGTATTTATTAACTGCACAACCCACAGACCTTACAGTATCCTTGACTGGTGGTTGGGATTCTTCCCGCTCAGCTCCAGACAATGGCAAAAGCCACTGCCTCAAAGGGGAGGGTTGTCCTGGATGGATGGGCAGCAGGAAGCTTACCAGTGGTCTGTGCTGGTAAAATACACAGTTTTAGCTAGTTAAACTCCAGCATCACCCATACAAACACTCAGGGTCTTTAAGCTTCAGCTCTTGCCAACCTGCACCTAAGCTGTCAGAGGTGTGTCCCCACAGGGAAAGATTGTGCACTCCATATCAACAAAATAAAACTCAATAGTGTGCATTTTTCAGTAGCTTAGTTTGGGAACTCTTAATTGCGATAAAGGACCTCCTTGCGTGACAGGCTGATCAAAAAACCCCACAAATTTTCGTGGCAGTCAAGCGGCTAGGTAATTGACCAATCCATTTCCAAATCTTCATACTGCCATAAGGATGTTACTTTTTTAAAAACATTTTTTACATTAAAGATCTTTTTACTTGAAATTTCCCTTCAAAATGTATGTTGACTTGTAAATAAGGGCCTTGTCATCCACGACCCTATTGTGGACGATCAAATTGAGATAATGGCATTGATGGAGACATGGTCGAGGGGTGATAACACCTTTCCCCTTAGTGAAGCTTCCCCACCTGGCTACACTTTCCACCATATTCCACATCCAAACCGCCATGGTGGTGGGGTAGCACTTATATCTAAATCACACCTTGGTCTGTCTCCCTAATCCTCCGGCAACTTCTCCTCCTTCGAGCATCTCATCTTGTTCCACCCCTCACGTCTCTCTTTTAAAATCTTCGTTCTGTTCCGCTCACCCAAATACCACACCAATTTTCTCAATGAGATATCTTCTCTGCTTTCCTCCCTCTGCCTTTGCACTGAGCAACTTCTCATCCTCAGGTGATTTCAACCTCCATCTCAACTCATCTTGCTCCCTCTCCTCCGAGTTCACTGCCCTCCTTTCCTCCCTTAATCTCTCCCTTCATGTCAACTCCCCCACCGTATACACGGCCACCCCCTCAATCTTATCATCTCACGTGGCCTCACTATTCCCACCATAACCATCACCATTAAGGCAATCTCCAACCATTTCTTTAGATCACTGTCTACCCATATTACCCTTCCCCCTCCTAAACCCACTTCTTTTTGTATCCTCTCGGAAAAAACTCTCCCTCAAGTCCCTTACCACTGCACTTTCTAATCCCAACTACCTAGCCTTTGGCCTACTATTCTCCATAACATCTCTGCAGCTACTGACTTACTAAATCACACCCTCTCCATTACCTCTGATGCCCTAGTCTCCACTAAAATCATTACACTCTCTCACCCCTCATCTCTACTCCCTTAAGTCCAAGGGACACAGACCTGAACGTCTTCGGCGGACAACTGGTCTAATCATCCATCACCAGATTTGGCTAGATCATATAAAGCACTAGTACGATAGCAAAATACTGCAGATGCTGGAAATCCGAAATAACAACAGAAAATGCTGGAAAAACTCAGCAGGTCAGGCAACTGGAAAGAAAATAAAATAGATCGAAGTTATGATCTGAAATTGTTGAACTCGATAGAGTCCGGAAGGCTGCAAAGTGCCTAATCGGATTAGGCACTTTGCAGCCTTCCGGACTCAATATCGAGTTCAACAATTTCAGATCATAACCTCGGCCCCTATTACTTTTTTACTTATAATTTTTTCCACCCCTTTGTTTTGGGTCTTCCTTTCCCCGCCCCCCCATTCCTTTTGTTTCTCTCTCCCACCTGGCAGCTGTCTCCTATCCTGCCAGTACACTTCACACCTAATCTCAGCTGTCTGATCCTGCCAGTACACTTCACACCTAATCTCAGCTGTCTGTTGTCTCCACTGGCCTATTACCATCTCGTCTGGTTTCGAATACCTTTTGTCTCTTTTACTTCTTTTGTTCGATCGCAGCCCTGCCTTCGATCTATTTTCTTTTCTTTCCCGTTTTGAAGAAGGGTTTCGACCCGAAACGTCAACTCAAATTTCTCTCCATGGATGTTGCCTGACCTGCTGAGTTTTTCCAGCATTTTCTGTTGTTATTTCATATAAAGCACTACCAGGTCTTGCTCTCCATCACTAAAGCTGCCCACTATTCTAAGATTATCCAGGATGGCAAAAATAACACCAAGCTTCCCCTCTCCACCACTAACCGCCTTCTCAAACCACCCTCTCCTGCCTCCACCTCCCTCACCAACAATAAATGTGAGGAGTTCATGGACTGCTTTGTTAAAAAGCTCGACAACATCTGTTCAACTGCTTCTGCTTTCAATTCCCTCCCTTGCCCACCGGATCTTAATTCCTCTCCATTTTCACCCTACCCTATTTCTGTAATTTCTCCCTCATCTCCCCTCTTGCCCTTTCAAAGCTCATCTTGTCAAGGAGACCAACCTCCTGCTCTCTCAACCCTATTCCTACTAAATTGCTGATCACCCAACTTTCCTTCCTAGCTCCCATGTTAGCAGATATTGTTAAGGGTTCTCTCTCCTCCGCTACTGTCCCCCTTTCCTTCAAATCTGTCGTCTTCACTCCTCTCCTCAAAAAATCAACTCTTGACCCCTCCATCCTTGCAAAGTATCGCCCCATCTCTAACCTCCCTTTCCTCTCCAAAGTTCTTGAACATGTTGTCACCTCCCAAATCCATGCCCATCTTTCCCAGAACTCCTTGTTTGAATCCCTCCAATCAGGCTTCTGCCCCTGCCACAGTATTGAAACTGCTCTCATCAAGGTCACAAATGACATCCTAATTGACTGCCAAAGGTAATCTGCCTTCTCGTTCTTCTGGACCTGTCTGCAGCCTTTGACACGATTGACCACAAAATTCTGCTCCAACACCTCTCCACCATCATCCAGCTGGATGGGACTGCACTCGCCTGGTTTCATTCCTATCTTTCCAGCCGTAACATAGAATCACCTGCAATGGCTTCTCATCCTGATCCTGCACCGTGACCTCTGGTGTCCCGCAAGGATCTATCCTCGGCTCGCTCCTATTTCTCATCTACATGTTGCCCCTCGGTGACGTCATCCGGCAACACAATGTGAGTTTTTACACATACGCTGATGATAACCAGCTCTACCTCTCCTCCACATCTCTCTCCATCGTCTCTATACTATCAAACTGCTTGTCTGACATCCGGCACTGGATGAGTAGAAATTTCCTCCAATTAAATATCAGGAAGACCAAAACTATTGTCTTTGGTACACGCCACAAACTCCATTTCCTTTCCAATGATTCGATCTCTCTCCCCGGCAACCAAGTCTGTTCACAACCTTGGTATCATATTTGATCAAGAATTGAGCTTCCTACTTCATATCCATTCTATCACTAAGACCGCCCATTTCTACCTTCGTAACAACGTGGACCACTTTCCATACCTCGGGAGCCTACTGTCAACAAGGGCAGACGTCGATGACGAAGTCCAACACCGCCTTCAGTGTGCCAGTGCAGCCTTCGGTCGCCTGAGGAAGAGAGTGTTTGAAGACCAGGACCTCAAACCCTGCACTAAGCTCATGGTCTACAGGGCAGCAGTGATACCCACCCCTGCTGTATGCCTCAGAGACATGGACCATGTACAGCAGGCACCTCAAAGCACTGGAGGTACCACCATCGCTGCCTCCACAAGATCCTGCAAATCCATTGGCAGGATATGTGCAAAAATGTCAGTGTTCTTGCTCAGGCCAACATCCCCAGCATCGAAGCTTTGACCACGCTCAATCAGCTCCGATGGACGTGTCACATTGTCCGCATGTCCGATATGAGACTCCCAAAACAAGCGCTCTACTCGGAGCTCCGGCACAGCAGAGAGCCCCAGGTGGGCAGAGGAAATGATTCAAGGACACCCTCAAAGCCTCCTTGAAAAAGTGTAACATCCCCACCGACACCTGGGAATCCCTGGCCCAAGACTGCACAAAGTGGAGGAGAAGCATCCGGGAAGGCGCCGAACACCTCGAGTCTCTTCGCCGGGAGCAAGCGGAAGCCAAGCACAGGCAGCGCACGTCAACCCAAGCACCCCACCCACCCGCCCCTTCAACCACCATCTGCCCCACCTGTGACAGAGACTGTAGGTCCTGCATTGGACTAATCAGTCACCTGCAAACTCATTTTTAATGTGGAAGCAAGTCATCCTCAGTTCCGAGGGACTGCCTAAGAAGGAGGAGAAGAATATTGCCCGTCTCCACCCTTACCTCAACTTATCTGCTGCTGAAACCCTCATCCAGGCCTTTATCACCTCTAGACTTGACTATTCCAATGCACTCCTGGTCAGTCTCCCTAGTTCTACCCTCCATAAACTTGCAGTCATCCAAAACTCTGCTGCCCATGTGCTAACTTGCACCAAGTCCTGCTTCCCCATCTCCCCTGTGCTCGCTGACCTACATTGGCTCCCAGTTAGCAACGCCTTGATTTTAAAATTCTCATCCTTGTTTTCAAATTCTTCCATGGCCTCGCCCCTCCTTATCTGTGTAATCTCCTCCAGCTCTATAATCCCTCTAGATCTCTGCACTCTGCCTATTCTGGCCTTTTGAACATCCCCGATTTTAAATGTTCCACCAATGGCAGTCATGCCATCAGCTGCCTAGGTCCTAAGCTCTGGAATTCCCTCCCTAAATCTCGCCACCTCTCTACCTCTCTTTCCTCCTTTAAGCGGCTCCTTAAAACCTACCTCTTCGACCAAGCTTTTGGTCATCTGCCCTAACATCTGCCTGAAGTGGAATTACTTGATTATGATTTTTGGGGGTTTAGATGCTTGACAGGTTATTAATATCATGTAAACTGATCATGCTACAAATAAATACTAAATCATTGGATCCTTGCGATCCTATTGGCTGAGAACAGGAATTGTTGTGTGCTAAAAGTCCACAACGCCTGTTTTTACATTGATTTACCAATTGGTAATTGGCAGTTCAGGTATAAAAGCAGCTTTGGGCAGTATTAACGCCAGTTTCATATTCTGATGTAGATTTAATACAGAGGTAAATGCTTTAAGCTGGTACTGAAATAGCATCATTTTAGCCAATTATTGGGGTTGAAGGTTGCATGTCTACTTACTCATGTTGTTAATTGTGAATCTTAAAACGTGTAGCCTATCAGTGCTCAGAATACATTTTCTCACTGGCAAACTTCAGTTGAAGCAATTCAGTGTGGTGGACTTCTGAATTACATTAGATTAGTGCATTATTCTGAATACACACATTGGACACAGATGCATGTTCATTTATGTGGATTAATTGATTTCTCTTTTGCAACTGGCACAGGATAAGTCGGCTTCTACTCGAATATGCTAAAGCTGGTGGGACTCAAAGGATAAAAGAATGTTTCATGATTAAACATTACAGAAACTTTAACAATTCTATCCCGAAGAGTGAAGAGCTAGCACATTGAAGGCTATGAAATGGACTGAAAAACTATAATGGAAGGGGAAAAACAATGGAGACAGAAGTAAGCAAATAAGCTCTTTATTTCATGGGACAGATAAGTATTAACTAGATATCCACTTGAAATGTTAAACCGATATACTTATCAGTGTACCTTTAGTGCAATCAGTATCATCGACAATGCTATCAAGCGCCACTTACTCACCAATAACCTGCTCACTGATGCCCAGTTTGGGTTCCGCCAAGACCACTCGGCTCCCGACCTCATTACAGCCTTGGTCCAAACATGGACAAAGGAGCTGAATTCCAGAGGAGAGGTGAGAGTGACTGCCCTTGATATCAAGACAGCATTTGACCGAGTGTGGCGTCAAGGAGCCCTAGTAAAACTGATGTCAATGGGAATCAGGGGGAAAACGCTCCACTGGCTGGAGTCATACCTAGCTCAAAGGACGATGGTTGTGGTGGTTGAAGCGCAATCATCACAGCCCCAGGGCATCGCTGCAGGAGTTCCTCAGGGCAGTGTCCTAGGCCCAACCATCGTCAGCTGCTTCATCAATTCCCTCCAACATAAGGTCAGAAATGGGGATGTTCGCTGATGACTGCACAGTGTTCAGTGCCATTCGCAACTCCACAGATAATGAAGCGGTCCATGCCCACGTGCAGTAAGACCTGGACAACGTTCAGGCTTGGGCCGATAAGTGGCAGGTAACATTTGTGCCACAGAAGTGCCAGGCAATGACTATCTCCAACAAGCGAGAGTCTAACCACCTCCCCATGACATTCAATGGCATTACCATCGCCGAATCCCCAACTATCAACATCCTGGGGGTCACCATTAATTGAAACTTAACTGGACCAGCCACATAAATACTGTGGCAACAAGAGCAGGTCAGAGGCTGGGTATTCTGTGGCAAGTGTCTCACCTCCTGACTCCCCAAAGCCTTTCCACCATCTACAAGGCACAAGTAAGGAGTGTGATGGAATGCTCTCCACTTGCCTGGATGAGTGCAGCTCCAACAACACTCAAGAAGCTCGACACCATCCAGCACAATGCAGCCCGCTTGATTGGCACCCCATCCACCACCTTAAACATTCACTCCCTCCACCACCGGCGTACCGTGGCTGCAGTGTGTACCATCTACAAGATGCACTGCAGCAACTCGCCAAGGCTTCTTCGACAGCACCTCCCAAACCTGCATCCTCTTCCACCTAGAAAGACAAAGGCAGCAGGCGCATGGGAACACCACCACCTCCAAGTTCCCCTTCAAGTCACACACCATCCTGACTTAGAAGTATATCGCCAATCCTTCTTCATCGCTGGGTCAAAATCCTGGAACTCCCTCCCTAACAGCACTGTGGGAGTACAATCACCACACAGGCTTCAACGGTTCAAGGCGGTGGCTCACCACCATCTTCTCAAGGGCAACTAGGGATGGGCAATAAATGCTGGCCTTGCCAGCGACGCCCACAACCCATAAATGAATTTTTAAAAAAGTATTTTTTAAGTTGAATATCTTGTGTGTAGTCCAGTTCTACGTGAAGGATATCTATAACAATAACAGATTAAAATGCTATGCGTCATTAATGTATAATGTTTTAAAATGATGCGTAGTCTAATAATATGTGAACTTGTTCTATTCACAGATTTACAAAGTTGCCAAACATCATTGGCACTATTCATTTGAAGGATCCATCACAGGGTGGCATCTGATCAGAGGTCATCTTAGTCACAGAACAAGATGCTGGTCACAGAACCCCTAAAAAAAGGGCGTATTAGACCATGATGGGGCTGTTAATGGCAGAAATTCAAAGCACAGCAGAGGAGTGTGCGGGTTTCATACCAACGTGATTTTCTTGTTTCAGTTTTGAGACTGTGCTCCCTTCTGGAGTTTGTCTGCAGAAGTTGTATCTTGGTGATTTCGATAGATGTATATTTTCCAACCTTTGGTTTGAAATGCAAGACAAACCTCAGGATTTGTGTGGCATTCTCAAGTAAAGAGACATTTTTTAACATGTATTAACAATAACTTCATATTTCCTTATGGTTCAAGAACATAAAAGATGTAATGGTAAATCTCTATAAAACCACAGGCTCACAATTGGGAGTACTGTGGGCAGTTTTGGGCTTCACACTATAGGAAGGATGTTGAGGCCATAGAGAGTGTACATCATAGATTTCACTAGGATGCTGCCTGTTATAAGTAAATACAAATACAAAAACTTGGAAAACTGGGGGTGTTTTCATTAGAATAGAAGAGTGATTTGATGGAGGTGTTTAAAATTATGAAGGGATGGGACAGAACAGATGCAAACAGACTGTTCCCAGTGATCGAGCCGTCCAGATGGAGGGGACAAGGATATAAAATTAAGTGTAAGGGATTTAGGGCAGAGAGCAGCAAAAACTTTTTTTTTAAAACACAGAATTGTGAGGCTGTGGAATACACGGACAGGGATAGTGATTGAAGTAGAGACAATGTCAACATTTAAGAATAGGTTACATAGGTGTTTGAAGGAAAGGGGAATAAAGGATCATTGGAACAGGGCGAGCACATGGGACTGGGACTACTGCGCTTGTGGAGGAGAAATACCAACATGGACTGGTTTGGTCCAAATGGCCTGTTTGTGTTGTAATTTCCAAGTAATTCAATGTAATTGCTGTTGACTGTAATCATAGTCAATATGTCCCTTCTTGCACTTCATAATGCTTTCAGTGCGGTTGAGTGTTAATGTCTGTTTAAAAAATTGAAATAGAATAACTGGTGAATGATAGGCAGGAAAAATATATTTCTTCTACACAAACATTACTCAGAGGAATCAAAATGAAAGCGATGTAGTGATAAATCCATTGACTTTACATATACTGACTGTTGAATTCTCAAATGTACAAAAAGAGACCTCCTTCATAGGCAATTAATTGTCTTCATTTCCAGGTGACTTCACCCTACCCGTAACATCACCCGTCTCCGCCCTTGCCTCAGCTCATCCGCTGCTGAAACCCTCATCCATGCCTTTGTTACCTCTAGACTTGACTATTCCAATGCACTCCTGGTTGGCCTCCCACATTCCACCCTACGTAAACTTGGTCATCCAAAACTCGGCTGCTCGTGTCCTAACCCACACCAAGTCCTGTTCGCCCATCACCCCTGTGCTCGCTGACCTACATTGGCTCCCAGTTAAGCAACGCTTCAATTTCAAAATTCTCATCCTTGTTTTCAAATCCCTCCATGGCCTCGCCCCTTCCTATCTCTAATCGCCTTCAGCCCCACAACCCCTACAAGCTTTTGATCACCTGCCCTAATTTATCCTTATGTGGATCGGTGTCAAATTTGTTGTCTTAAAATACTCCTGTGCAGCGCCTTGGGATGTTTTACTATGTTAAAGGCGCTATATAAATACAAGTTGTTGTTGTATCCAATTTACAGGATTACCTTCTACACAATTCTACAATGAAGCATTTGTAGTAATATGTAGTTTTTGAGATGCGTCAACTAGATTTTTTCTTCCGTATTTCCAAATTTCAAGCTAATGTCAGTTGACGCTAAACAGCAGAAAAGCTGAAGAAATATGCTTGAAAATGTATTAACAGGGGAAGAGAAAGTTTTCAATTTCACTAAGTAGATAACCCTATATTGTACCTATATAACCTCTTAGAAGATGAGAAAGGAAGTATTAACGTATTTTCAGGCTGTACTCGACTGAAACAATGAAGCCCCACCTAGAAACCACTTAATATGCTCCAACACAATCCAATTACTATTTACACAGTTATGCAGTAATAAGTTGGCTCTTGACCACTTTTTCTTACTTTAATGACTAGTTCCTTCAATAATGCAATGCGATGTGATTGCTGTTTGTAAATCATTGAAGTCAATTGCTGAATTAAATAGCAAATTTTGTTTGTAGCAGAGCATAATCAGGAGTTTGTCGGGCTATCAAGTACGCACTAGATGTCACCGGAAATTCAAGAATCAGTTAATAGTTTAAGATTTATTTAAAGATCTTTGGATTGAAACGTACATATTGCTGCTTTTTAAAAATCCATTTCATACCCTATTTCAGCTATGTGTTTTATTTATTATTTTACCAGATTTAATCACCTTCACATTCCTACATTGCAACAATGACAACACTTCAAAAAGTACTTCATTGGCTGTAAAGTGCTTTGGGACATCCAGTGGTCGTGAAAGGTGCTATATAAATGCAAGTCTTTCTTTCTTTCACATGAATATGGTCCTTGACATCCAGAAATTGGAAAATTAAAAACAACCCAGGCACATGCTAATCCATTGTATCAGGGGTTTCAAGGTAGTCAAATCCGTGATATGCCAATATGATACAAGTAAACCTGTGGCAGTGCCCCACATATTACATTAAAAAAAACATAATTCTCAACAAATATACATTCCACTGAGAAATAAAAACTCCACAGGAAAAGGGATTCATCCATGGCTAACAAGAGAAGTTAAAGATCGTATTAGATTAAAAGAGGCTTATGATGTTGCCAAGAAGAGTAGTAAGCCTGAGTATTGGGAGAGTTTAGAAACCAGCAAAGGATGAGCAAAAAATTGATAGAGGGAGAAAATAGAATGAGAGTAAGCGAGCAAGAAATATAAAAACAGATTGTAAGAGCTTTGACAATTATGTAAAAAGGAAGAGAGTAGCGAAGGTAAATGTGGGTCCCTTAGAGGCTGAGACAGGAGAAATTATAATGGGGAATAAGGAAATGGTAGAGACATTAAACAAATATTTTGTATCTGTCTTCACAGTAGATGACACAGAAAACATACCAGAAATAGTGGGGAACCAAGGGGCTAATGAGAGTGAGGAACTTAAAGTAATTAATATTAGTAAAGAAAAAGTACTGGAGAAATTAATGAGACTAAAAGCTGACAAATCCCCTAGACCTGATGGCCTACATCCTAGGGTTCTAAAAGAGGTGGCTGCAGAGATAGTGGATGCATTGATTGTGATCTTCCAAAATTTCCTAGATTCTGGAACGGTCCCAGTGGATTGGAAGGTAGCAAATGTAACTCCGCTATTCAAGAAAGAAAGGAGAGAAAACTGGGAACTACAGGCCAGTTAGCCTAACATCCATTGTAGGGAAAATGCTGGAATCCATTATCAAGGAAGTGGTAATGGGGCATTTAGAAAATCATATGATTAGGCAGAGTCAACATGGTTTTATGAAAAGGGAAATAATGTTTGACAAACCAGTGGATGTAGTGTTTTTGAATTTTCAAAAGGCATTGATAAGATGCCACACAAAAGGTTGTTACACAAGAAAAGGGCTCATGGGGTTAGGGGTAATATATTAGCATGGTTAGAGAATTGGTTAACGGACAGAAAACAGAGAGTAGGAATGAACAGGGCATTTTCAGGTTGGCAGGCTGTAACTAGTGGGGTGCCACAAGGATCAGGGGCTTTAGCTATTTACAATCTATATTAATGACAGATGAAGGGACCGAGTGTAATGTATCCAAGTTTGCTGACGATACAAAGTTAGGTGGGAAAGTAAGCTGTGAGGAGGACAGAAAGTGTCTACAAAGGGACATAGATAGACTAAATGAGTGGGCAAGAAGTTGGCAGATGGAGTTCAGAGGGTGACTTTGTACACAAAACAAAGTTAACATACAGGTACAGCACACAATTTGGAAGGCAAATGCTATGTTGGCCTTTATTGCAAGAGGATTAGAGTACAAGATTAAAGAAGTCTTGCTGCAATTGTACAGGGCTTTGGTGTGACACACCTGGAGTACTGTGCACAGTTTTGGTCTCCTTACCTAAGGAAGGATATACTTGCTTTAGAGGCAGTGCAACAAATTTTCACTAGAATGGTTCCTGGGATGAGAGGGTTGTCCTATGAGGAAATCTCAAATAGAATGGGCCTATACACTCTGGAGTTTAGAAGAATGAGAGGTGATCTCATTGAAACATGTAAAATTCTGAGAGGGCTTGACAGGCTAGATGCTCAGAGGCTGTTTCCCCTGGCTGGAGAGTCTAGAACTACTTAAAGGGGGGCACAGTCTCTGGATAAGGGGTTGGCCATTTAGGGCTGAGGTAAAGAGAAATTTCTTCACTCAGAGGGTTGTGAATCTTTGGAATTCTCTACCCCAGAGGGCTGTGAATGCTTAGTCGTTGACTATATTCAAGGCTGAGATCGATAGATTTTTGGACTTTAGGGGAATCAAGGGATATGGGGATCGAGCGAGATAGTGGAGTTGAGGTTGAAGATCAGCCATGATCGTACTTAAAGGCAGAGCAGGCTCGAGGGGCCATATGGCCTACTCCTGCTCCTGATTTGTATGTTCTTATTTAACTATTTTGCTTCAGGGTTTATTCTTACATAGTGCTACTGTACAGCTCATTTTGGTGCTTACAACATTACAGTTTTAATCTATCCTGACCTATTCCATATGACAAGATTTCAGTATGGTTCTGCTTGCTTTTTGGACAGATCAAACAGCATTAATGAAAGGGAGGTAAGAGGAAAGCATTTACAACTGAAACATCAGCTTTAAAAGTCAAAGGTGGATCATATCCATCTGAACAGATGAAGCTTACTAGAGATTATATAAATGGAGTAGGGATGAGGGACACCGCCTGTGCTTGGAGGTTATCTTTATCTTCAATTCTCTGCAAAATGTTTGGGCTCTAATGGACTAGAATCACACTATCAATACAGACACCTCCAGTTTAATCATAAATTCTGTCGACATATTGGTGAATTCATGAAAGTTAATTGAAAGTAATCATTCCAGACTTCAGTTTAATAACTTTTAACAGTACCTTAGCTGCTGTTTCCAAAAAGGATGATTTTGCAGACACGGTTGATTTGTTTTTAAATTTCATTTTTGAAACTGCTTCAAAACTATTAGTGGACCTCCTTTAAGACACTCCTTAAAACCTACCTCTTTGACCAAGCCCTAATTTTTCCTTATGTGGCTCGGTGTCAAATTTTTTGTCTTATAATACTCCTGTGCAGCGCCTTGGGACGTTTTATTACATTAAAGGCGCTATAGAAATACCATTCAATCATTTTGATGCATTTAATCAAATCTTTACAGTTAAGCCATTAAAAGACTTTCAAACTGTAAATAAATTAAACCAGTGGTATGGTGTCTCTCTCAAATCATAAAATCTTTGCTTCCTGAGAAGTTACAGTATGGAAACAGTTCAAAATATACACAATGGTCGTCGCTGCCTCTCTGCTGGCTGAAAGGGCCAGTAGGTGGATACTGACGGCAGAATGGACACACAAAAAATAAATCAAACTTTGAAATACTGTAATAAAAGTCGTTTTCCAAATTTAGAATTCCAAAAGGGCAGTACTTTTTGAATAACATGTCACTTAATTGTTACAGTGCCATATTTAAATTGGCAGATCCTGCAACAAGCCCACACCCTTTAAGTTTTGCACTTTGCTCGACTATTCACAGTCGAAGGATATTTTAACTGCACATTTGTCATTCTAGTCATCTAGTTCCAACACAATATTCTATACTCCACCTTTCTGCATTAGCTCCAGTGAGAAGTACAGTAAACATAGGTAAATATCACAAACCCTGCGTGGAGCTCCCACGGAATATTAAACTATTCACCAGTTGGCTACATTTGCTCCTGCACCTCCGAGGTTAGAACGACGAGGCAAAGGTGATCACATCCTACAAGGAATTGATATAAAACTTGGAAGGTAATAAAATATCAAATCCGCTACTATAGACAAACACGCGTGGAATTAGTTCACGCCACAGAATATTATCTTCGATACAATTAACCAGTCACTCACCTGTCAGCAACACGCGAGTCCTAGATGTTAAAAAATCTTTCCAAAGTAAACAATTTTAGATACATAAAGTGAAACTGTGTCCGCAGCAGCAACGCGACTCTCGCACCCCAGGTAGCCGCACCTGCAGCACCAGGCGCCGGGTTCCGCCTCCGAGCCCAGGACTGAGAGCAGCTCCGGGGCGGAGCCACCAGCGAGGACAGCCAATTCCCCAAACAATCGCTCGATAAAGACAGGAGAACATTTACAGGGCTGGGTAGGAATGATACAGGGTATGAGGAGTGAATAGAGGGATAGGATGATATAGGGGAATAATGATTTAGGGGCTAGGGAATGATATGGAGGAGAAATGATGTAGGGGATGGGGAGTGATACTGGGGGAGGAATGATATGGGGATGGAATGATATAGGAGGAGGAATAGGTAGGACAACAACAACTTACATTTATATAGCACCTTTAACGTAGTAGAACATCCCAAGGCACTTCACAGGAGCGTTATAAAATAAATGTCGACACAGAGTCACATATTAGGGCAGATAACAAAAAGCTTGGTCAAAGAGGTAGGTTTTAAGGAGCGTCTCAAAGGAGGAAGTAGAGGTTTAAGGAGGGAATTCCAGAGCTCAGGGCCTTGGTAGCTGAAGGCAGGACCACCAATAGTGGAGCCATTAAAGTCGTGGATGCTCAAGAGGCTAGGATTAGAGGAGCGCAGATATCTCAGAGGGTTCCATTTCTAAGCCACATAAATAACCTATTTGTTCATACAATAATTATTAGTTATGGAAAATGTCAAAAACTGAATGATCAGGATTACTGCTCAGCCATAAACTTATTCTCACATGACTAGAAGAACATACAATTTGCTTTCCAATTATGATATTAAGATGAAACAGTAATATCCTATTAGGGATTGTGGCACAAATTATTTGGCTTCTTTTGCCTATACCAAGTTAAGAATACATTTTCACTATAGCTGTAGCATCTGTGCCAAGTGATTTTGCTTGGCACCAATGCTGCAGTTACAGCATTAAAGCAATCTGAATCTGGAGTCAGGGCCTTGGTTGACACCATAGCAAAGATGAGTGAGATTCCCTGGAGTAGGTAGCCTCGCTCCACATTGCTCTGGAGTCAGTTAGCGCCTTAGCACCTGATTTGCACTCCACAAGTTTGGCATCAGTGTGAAGACAAAGCTGCTCTGCGCCAGTGCTAAACTTGCAGTGTGAATGCAAGTAACTGCCAAAACAGCAAATATGACAATATAGCACAACATGGATTGTGATTTTATGATGACAAACACTAAATTGTTGGTGCCAACCCTTCTACTTTATACGTAGTATATATGACTGCCGTAGAAGTAGTTACTCTGGGTAACACAAGCAGAATAACTAGAAGTAATTGCCACAAAACAGTGTTATTTCTAAGTGTTGTCAGTGAAACTATATAATGATATGCCAGGTGAATTCAGATAACACTATTAGTACAGCACAGCTTTGAAACTGTGCCTTTCAAGAGCAGATTGTGAACAAGAGAGAGGGTTGATGTAAAGAGGGTGTGTTGCTGTCTTTTTTAAAAGATTATATCAAAAATACACTGCTAACAATATTTACTTCTTTATGTGTTTTATTAAAGTAATATGTTTGTTTATCTAGCGCTTACTGATGATGGTCATTATTAGGGATATTGATTGGAAGAATTACTGTTTGATATCCCAAATAGGAACTATTTTTGCCTAGGTTCTGGTTTGTGAGTTCTATTAGGCACACAGTTGAAGACTTGAGACTTTCTGCATTAGTCTGTGCACTATAGTGCTTGCACAAAGGGGCAGCTAATTGAACTGTGGTTGTAATCTAACTTTAAGCGGGCCTTAATAGTTAGTTGATTCATTTAGAAAGTGCATGCAAGAGCAACACTTGTTTGTGACCAGCAATTTGGGAGCTCAAATTGAGTGCAGTGGAAGAAGAGAGCAAGTTTGATGACTAGATTCAGGAAGCACTGGGCCAGGGAATACACAACTGGAGGGAAATTGTCTGTGGAAAAGAGGCCTCCTCCTGAAGTTCGCCATGCATGATAAGAACTCTCACGACCTGGAGGACTGTAAAGAAGAAGATGACAGACTTGAAAAAAAGTAACTAAGATTAGTGCCAAGGATTGTTAGCTATGCCCTCCAACTGTCCAGTATGACTTCAGCTTAGCCCGAAACAGCCTCTTAGATAGAAACATAGAAACACAGAAGATAGGAGCAGGAGTAGGCCATTCGGCCCCTCAAGCCTGCTCCGCCATTCAATGCGATCATGGCTGATCATCCAAGTTCAGTACCCGGTCCCTGCTTTCTCCCCATACCCCTTGATTCCTTTAGCCTTAAGAAATATATCCAACTCCTTCTTGAATATATTTAATGAATTGGCCTCTACTGCCTTCTGTGGTAGAGAATTCCACAGGTTCACCACTCTCTGGGTGAAGAAATTCCTCCTCATTTCTGTCCTAAAAGGCCTACCCCTTATCCTTAGACTGTGACCCCTGGTTCTGGATTTCCCGACCATCGGGAACATCCTCACTGCATCTAGTCTGTCCAGTCCTGCCAGAATTTTATAAGTTTCAATGAGATCCCCTCTCATTCTTCTAAACTCCAGCGAGTACAAGCCCAATTTTTGCTGATTTTGCTGCTACGGCATGCAGGGTAATATAATTAACCATTGCACTACTGCCAGAAGCACAGTGCACTACTGAAGGAAGTCCTTGAATGGAAAGCGTAAACTTGGCAAAAGAATCCACTCATGACTACACTTGTTATGCAATGTGGTCAATAAGACACCACCCAAGCTAACCAGTTTATTCGCCATTGTCCTGGCCATGCACACCCACCATTTCAATGCCACAGCTCCCTCACATTGGTACTGTTTTCTTTCTCTCTCGTGAATCTTCTACTACTTGCAGGATGCTTAATCAAGGATAGCCTGGACTCTCAACAGCCAAGCTTCCACTCATATTAAGAACTGTTATCCTCTAATTCTGCCCTCTTGAGCATCCCTGATTATAATCGCTCAACTTTTGGTGGCCATGCCTTCTGTTGCCTAGGCCCTAAGCTCTGGAATTCCCTGCCTAAACCTCTCCACCTTGCTACCTCTCTTTCCTCCTTTAAGACGCTCCTTAAAACCTACCTCTTTGACCAAGCTTTTGGTCACCTGCCCTAATTTATCCTTATGTGGATCGGTGTTAAATTTTATGTCTTAAAATACTCCTGTGCAGCGCCTTGGGACATTTCACTGCATTAAAGGCACTATATAAATACAAGTTGTTGTTGTTAGTATTAGTATTAAGAACTGATATTACGAATATTAATCCTTAATATGGAAGATTGCGTTCGTATTAAGACTATGCTCTGTGACCTAATAACGAAGACATAGAGGATTACCGTAATATGAAGACATTATAGGAACTGCCAGGAAAACATTCACCTTCTTTATTCTGTGCTGATGACTTAGACTAGCTGGGCATTTATGGAGTAGAAGCCCTTTCAGTCAAGGCAAGGAATAGCATTGTGCATAGGGCCATGAATGGCTGTGTGTGCAATCAGTAGCCCCCACCAACCCATCCCGCCTTCAGATCCATATCTGCACAGTGGGTCATCAAGGAGAAATGGGAGAGCATTTCAAAATCTTGCAAAATCATTTAAAAAAAATTCAAAACCTGTTTTCCCATTGTGCACCTTTTCACAAACCAATTAATATGAGAAGAAGAGGCTGTACTGTGGATACTCAACTTTTTTAACACAATGGCCCAGAAATTAGGTTCGGGGGCTTGCCGCGCATGCAAGCCCCTGATGTGCACTTACCCGGCGCGCTGACATTTCAATCCTGGCCCGCATTGCATTTCCTGTCACTGGCCCGCTTCAGGTCCTGCCGCGCTGTGCGTGCATGACCCAGCGGCGTACTTAGTGCGATGAGCCGGCTGGGATCACGTGAGCACTGGGCAACCAATGGGAGGTTGCAAAAGTTCATTCATGAGTTTGATAGTAAGAACTGTCAAACTCATGAAAACTCCTGGCCCCAAAACACTACTTAAACTTGAAAGAAAATTTTAAAAAACATTGCACTACTTAAATGAACTATAAATAACTGTAAAAAACTATTTTAAACAATAATTTTAAATTTTGAAAAAAATTATTATATAAAAAATCGGGGCTAAAAATACACTTACCTTACTGTAAAGTCTTCAAAAATAATGAACCTGTGGAAAAATTTTCTAATTTAACTTAATAGACCACTTACCTGTTAAAAGTAAGCACTTACGGCTGCTTTTTTCACGCGTAAAAACCGGAGTCTTTTACCCACGGGCAACTCTTCAAAAAAAAGGGAAGTTCAGTGCACACGCGCTGCCTGAAACCTCGCATGCGTTCCGCCTCTTAACCCCTTGGGTCAGAGGAGAGGAAATGCCAGTTTTCCCCGCATGCGCTGTGCATGCTGAAAACCGGCAATTCCTCCGGGCCCACGCGTGAGTACCCCGTCCGTACTCACGCATTGGGACAGGAATTACTGGCCCAATGTTACTATTGTGGTCTTGTGGGTTAATATATCCAAATAAAATATAAAAATGAAATCTTGGAGGCAAGTCCACTTTTCAAGGAGGATAGCTCACAACTCCTCACTATATTTAGACATTGGATTCTGTAAGCCGAGAGTTCCTAATGATGTGTTGCCCCCACCATGTGAAGGTAAGGGATATAATGGAGTAAATGCAAATATTTTGGAGAAGATGGAGAAAGAAAGAAAGATTTGCATTTCTATAGCGCCTTTCACGATCTCAGGATGTTGTACAGTGCTTTTCAGCCAATGAAGTACTTTTGACGCATAGTCACTGTTGTAATGCAGGAAATGCTCCACAAACAGCAATGTGATAACGACCAGGTAATTTGTTTAGTGATATTGGTTGAAGGATAAATATTGGCCAGGACTCCAGGGAGGACTCCCCTGCTCTAACTTTGAATAGTGTCATGGGATCTTTTACATCCACCTGAGAGGGAAGATTGGGCCTCTCATCCGAAAGTACTCTCTCAGTACTGCACTGAAGTGTCCGCCTAGATTTTGTGCTCCAGTCTTTGAAGTGGGACTTGAATCCACAACTTTCTGTCTCAGAGGCAAGAGTTTGACCCACTGAGCCATGGCTAATACCTAAGTGTTGGAACCAATACAAAGGAAGGAACTGAACTGAGATCTTGAAAGAGAGTTTCAGGAATTAGGAGATAAATTAAAGAGCAGAACCTAAAGTATAGCAATCTAGGAAAGCAGCCTGAAATTGATCTATATAAAATGGGTGAGTTGCCTGTGAAGGTGTTGGCTGTACGCTCAGATAATGCTAATGAGGCCCAATTTCAGGCTAACGCAGAGTTCCCCAATTGGTTCGTGTGCGTGTTCAAAAACGGGCCATAACCAATTTCTAGGCCACCAATCCTAGCCCAGATGTTTGGGAGAGACTGCAGCCTTCAAGTAAAAACTTTAATGAAGGCTGTAAAAAACACAAAAGATAATTCAATAGATAAATGTACATGTTATTGTGAAATCTATAAATTAAAAAAAAAAGTAAAACATTGGCCCAGAAATTGGGCTACTTACCACCACCCGCTTGCGCCACAATCCTGGAAAAAAATGGCAGCTGCCACTCTGGCGCGGGACTCGGCAGCTCCCATTTTGGTGAGGGCCTTAGCGCTGGACATGCAAATATGGAGAGCGTGACACGCCGACTTAACGTCACGCTCTGCGAACCTGGACCTTTGCGCTGAGTTTAGTGCTGGGTCCTACGCTCGCTCTAAAAAGTGAGCGTGCAGCAGACTCGCAGAGACACTGTCAGCACTTCTTAAAGGGACACACACATCTTTCAGGTAAGTTTGCATTTTAGCTTTTGGACTGGACTTTTTATATTTTATTGACATAGTGGCTTGGTGCAATACATGTTAAAAAAAAATTAAGTCTGCAGGCAGTGCAGGGAGTGCTGCTGGATGCTTGCAAGGCCTCGGATGGTAAAAGAAGGCCTCTGAGAAGACAGAAAATGCTGGAAATACTCAGCAGGTCAGGCAGCATCCGTGGAGCGAGAAAGAGTTAATGTTTCAGGTCAAGATGCTGCCTGAGCTGCTGAGTATTTCCAGCATTTTATGCTTTTATTTCAGATTTACAGCATCTGCTCGCAGAGTGAAGAGGAAGACGCAGAAGTGGAAGATGCAGAAGAGAAGGAAGCAGAAGGAAGGATGCAATCCAGACAGCCCCTTTCTGACTGGGATATCCAGGATGGAATCATCCACCTGTGGTACCTGTGACCGCAACCCCAATGCACCTTTCAACATTTGTCCCACCCCTTACCTTCCCTCACAGTGTCCTCTTGACCACAATGCTGAAATAAAAGCCACCACAAAGCAAACTTTCCAATACAACTTATATGTCTACCTATCCAATATGACAACAAGAAATCAACTCATTACCCTTATGCATTCCCTTAGTGACTGTCTTCTGTGTGCTTTTGCCTATCCTACTGATGCCACGCAGTGCTACCCCAGTGGCTGTAGCATGGCTGATGGAAAGCTGATGACTTTCAGTGGGGGACACTGCAAATAGCCTTGCTGGTCGACCTTGAGGAGCTGGTGGCTGGGAGTGTGAAATCAAGTGATGGTGCTTCTTCTTCTTCACTCTTCTATCGCTCTTGGGAGGTGTGCCTCGTGTTTGGTGCAGATTGATGTTAGGTGAATGATGGGGGAGGGGGGGGTCATGCATTGAGCAGCATGCGAGGCTAATGGTGCAGTTGGTAGGAGATGGCTCTTGAAGATGCATTCACTGACCTTGACCAGTGGTCTGAGGTCATGAAGCCTCTTTGGGCACTGGAGCCAGGTTGTGGGGGCGACACTGCTGGCAGTGATGGCCTCGGTGATGTAGCCCCACATCGTTCTTTCTGGAGGGCCTCCTGGCCTCTGTGGGTAGAGGACCTCTCTTGCAATGTTGACCCCCTGCACAAAGCTGGAGTACTGCATGCAAGACCCTGGGTACCCCTTCCCTGGTTTCCTAAGCCATTTCTTCTCTCTTCTCTCTCTCTCTTAGGCACTCCCTCGGAACCAAGGATGACTTGCATCCACATTAAAAATGAGTTCTCAGGTGACTGATGAGTTCAATGCGGGACCTACAGTCTCTGTCATAGGTGGAGTAAATGGTGGTTGAAGGGGCGGGTGGGTGGGGTGCTTGGGTTGACGTGCGCTCCTTGCGCTACAGCCATGCTACCTACATTGGACTTCCTGCTGGGACTACCGGCATGAAAACGGCCTTGCATTTTAAGTTTAGCGCTGGGCTAATGTTAGCATCCAGCACCAATGTACCGGTCCTGCCAGCGCCAGCACCATTCATTTCGGCCGTTATCTCCGGCCTGCAGTGGCACCGGCAGGTTTTTAGCGCTCTCTAATTTTTAGCCCATTATCTTGGACATTCAAAATTTCAGTTACTGAGAAAAAAGTGGTGGATTTTTTTCCCCAGAAAGAATTTCAGCGCTTTGTGGGGGAAAGATAATACAGCAACACCTGGTGGTGTGTCAGGGAGCTGTGTCAGGCAAGACATAAAATTAACTTTGAAACTCCTATTAGAGTGACACCTACTGACATCACAGGAAAACATAACAGGCAAGTGTAGATATTTTACCATGGGAATCTTCATAGGAAATATTTACAAAGCAGTTTTCAACAGTGTGTGAGACCTTTATAAGAATTTTATATATTATAAGTAAATATACATGGATGCTAGTACCAAATTGTCATGGTAAATATTGATTCCATTCTATACTTTGCTGCTAAAGTATTGCATGTATTATAACCAAGGCGAGAATTCTGTTTGGGTAAATGAACAGGACCAAGCTATTCTGGGCTACTACACAATTATGGCCATTAGCATTCTTCTGTCATATGGCAAGGAGCTCATTAATATTTAGAAATACCCTTTTATACAACAACAAGTGCTGACAAAGTGTGCACACTTAGTGAGGTCGTTTCCCTTCATTCCAGTTTAGAGTCCAAAATCTTTACAAATTCGAGATCTCCAATCATCTCATTGCCAGTCCAGTGTAAGACTTCTGATGATGACTGGTGCTGAAAATGGAAACATATTCTAAGACATGAAAAAAGCTTATTTTTACTCATCAGCAGCGACTAATGCTTTGTAGTTCACTGGTTATTGTAACTAATGAAATGGCTGTTTCTGTAACATTTGATTATATGCCTCTGGTCGCTACTGATTATTGTATCTCCATCTGTGTAGTTTATAACTAGTAACTAACTAATTTAATGGTTGCCTAAACTTTAATTAGGTTTCTTTTTATTCTTGAATATTACTACATCTCAGCATATTGTGTAGCACTGCATTCTTAGAACATAAGAACATAAGAAATAGGAGCAGGAATAGGCCACTTGGCCCCTCGAGCCTGCTCCACCAGTCAATAAAATCATGGCTGATCTTGGACTCAAAGCCACTTCCCCACTTGCTCCCCATAACCCTTCACTCCCTTATCTTGCAAAAATCTGTCTATCTCCACCTTAAATGTATTTAATGACCCAGCCTCCACAGCTCTCTAGGGCAGAGAATTCCACAGATTTACGACCCTCTGAGAGAAGAAATTCCTCCTCATTTCAGTTCTAAAAGGGCAACCCTTTATTCTAAAACTGTGCCCCCGCGTTATAGATTTCCCCATGAGGGGAAACATCCTCTCTGCATCTACCCTGTCGAGCCCCCTCAGTATCATATATGTTTCATTAAGATCACCTCTCATTCTTCTAAATTCCAATGAGTATAGGCCCAGCCTGCTCAACCTTTCTTCATTGGTCAACCCCCTCATAGAAACATAGACATAGAAACATAGAAGATAGGAGCAGGAGTAGGCCATTCAGCCCTTTGAGCCTGCTCCGCCATTCAATGAGATCATGGCTGATCATCCAAATTCAGTACCCTGTCCCTGCCTTCTCCCCATATCCCTTGATCCCTTTAGCCTTAAGAAATATATCCAACTCTTTCTTGAATATACTTAATGAACTGGCCTCCACCGCCCTCTGTGGCAGAGAATTCCACAGGTTCACCACTCTCTGGGTGAAGAAATTCCTCCTCATTTCAGTCCTAAATGGCTTACCCATTATCCTTAGACTATGACCCCTGGTTCTGGACTCCCCGGCCATCAGAAACATCCTTCCTGCATCTAGTCTGTCCAGGCCTGACAGAATTTTATAGGTTTCGATGAGATCCCCTCTCAATCTTCTAAACTCCAGTGAGTATAAGCCCAATCGACACAATCTCTCCTCATACGTCATTCCTGCCATCCCAGGTATCAGCCTGGTGAATCTTCGCTGCACTCCTTCCATGGCAAGAACGTCCTTCCTCTGGTAAGGCGACCAAAACTGCACAAAATACTCAAGGTGTGGTCTCACCAAGGCCCTGTACAACTGCAGCAAGACATCCTTGTTCCTGTTCTCGAACCCTCTTGCTATGAAGGCCAACATACCATTTGCCTTCTTAACCGCCTGCTGCACCTGCATGCTTACCTTCAGCGACTGGTGTACAAGAGCACCCAGGTCTCTTTGCACTCCCCCTTCTCCCAATCTATTGCCATTCAAATAATAATCTGCCTTCTTGTTTTTGCCACCAAAGTGGATAACCTCACATTTATCCACATTATAGTGCATTTGCCATGTTTCTGCCCAATCACCCAACCTGTCCAAATCGTGCTGGAGTTTCACGACATCCTCCTCACAGCATACCCTCCCACCCAGCTTTGTGTCATCTGCAAATTTGGAGATATTACATCCAATTCCCTCGTCCAGATCATTAATATATATTGTGAACAGCTGGGGTCCTAGGACCGATCCTTGCGGTACCCCACTAGTCACTGCCTGCCACTCGGAAAACGACCCGTTTATTCCAAACCTAGTGAATTGTCTCTGAACTGCCTCCAATGCAAGTATATCCTTCCTTTAGTAAGAAGACCAAAACTGTACACAGTACTCAAGGTGTGGTCTCACCAATACCCTGTACAGTTGTAGCAGGACTTCCCTGCTTTTATACTCCAACCCCTTTGAAATAAAGGCCAACATTCCATTTGCCTTTTTGATCACTTGCTGTACCTGCATGCTAACTTTCTGTGTTTCATGTACAAGGACTCCCAGGTCCCTCTGAACAGAAGCATTTTGTAATCTTTCTCCATTTAAATAATAATTTGTTTTTTTATTTTTCCTGCCAAAGTGTATAACCTTGCACTTTCCCACATTATACTCCATCTGCCAAATGTTTGCCCACTCACTTCGTCTGTCTATATCCCTTTGCAGGTTCTTTGAGTCCTCTGCACAACTTGCTTTCCCACCCATCTTTGTATCATCCACAAACTTGGCTACATTACACTTGGGTCCCTTCATCCAAGTCATTAATGTAGATTGTAAATAGTTGAGGCCCCAGCACCGATCATTGTGGCACCCCACTAGTTACTCCATATTCTTAGCATATGGACTGCAATATTTCTTTTACATATGAATAAAAATAAAATATGAAAGGAGTTATAACCTTGTTTTGTCTTTTAAATGTCAATAATAATGTATCATCATCCTTCTTTGAGGTTATTGCTTTTGATTTCCTTAGCCCTGCTAATCTTGCCTGCTGTAACTTTCTTCCTGGGTTTAGGCAGAGTGACAATCAACCTATTATATCTGTCACTGTACCATGTGTCCCTGGCAAATGGAATAAGGTACCAATGGTAGGGATCCACAGCCATTCTCCACAGACCGCCCACATTCAAAGTGCCAGGTCTTATGGTACCGAGTGCTCCTCCAATTTGTTATTAATATCTGTCTTTACTTTGTAGATTTTTGGTGTCAGAATCACAATATTAGTGATTTTGGTGCCCACAAAAACTAAATTTGAGAATTGCAGTTCCTTTAAATAAAGACAACTGGCTGGGAACTATTTAAATGTCATCCTCATGAAATCCTCAGCAGGGAGAATTCAATACTTTCCCTTCTCCATGCTAATGGATACTCTTGTTGGCAACTGGTGCTCTGGCTAGCAATACAATTGAGAGCGGATCAGTCTGATGTACGTGAGACAAGCAAGTCTCAGCCATGCAACCTTGCAGTTGGGAGTCATGCTGTTACAGTTCTAAACAAAGCCCATGTCCATAATTAAAATGGGATAACTGTTTGTATAAGTGTAACTCTGTGTGTCAGGCTGATAATAACCTATTGCTCCTTATGTAATATGATATAGAAATGTTTGCTACAAAGAGCCGAATTACTAATTTTCAGCCCTTGGTTTTTAATGGAGCAGTAAACATTTATGCTGTCTAAGAACTGAAATGAGAGTCTTATAGCAAGTGATAAATCATGGCTATTTCTTTGTTACTGCTGTCTTCAATATGCTTGAATTATATTCTGTGTAATTATGAAAGACACTGGTTACAGATATAGCTGATGTCAAAATGTCAATCTCAGATTGGAATCATAGAATCATAGAATGGTTACAGCACAGAAGGAAGCCATTCAGCCAATCGGGCTCGTGCCGAAAGGAATATCCTCCTCACCTCCAGTGCATCTGAGTTCAAACAATTTTCAGTACCATTGGCGGCACAAATATAATTTAGCATTGTCAGAAATGGTAACAATCAGCTGCCCCTTTAAATTGAGATTGTGGGGTTGATTTTAACCCATCATTGCCCAGCGAGAATGGTGCGTGGGAGGGGTTAAGATCAGGCTGAGTCCACTTACTGGCCTGAGGACGCACCATTCCCACTCGGCAACATCTTAGCTTCATTGACTTTGAAGTTGGCCAAGGCTCCTGCTGCAGATAAGTGAGAGCATAATTTAAACTTAACAGTCGCGGCTTGATGACATCATCAGTGCAACAACGTGATTTTATGAAGTCTTAGGTGTAGGCCAGAAAAACCTGGTGTGATGCAACTCAGTGACCAGAAGAGGCCAAAATAAATAACATATTTGAATCTTCTGAGGAGCAGGAACAAATTTTTGAGCCTCTCTTGCCCTGGCCCTCCCCACACCAACATCTGTTTGGGATCCCACCCACATCACTTATTTTATCTCAGGGTTCATTCCGTTCAGCTGTGGCTCAGTGGGCAGGAGGTTGTGGGTTTAAGTCCCACTCCAGGGGTTTTCACACATAAAGCTAAGCTGACACTCCAGTGGAGGTGCCGTCTTTTGGATGAGATGTTAAACCGAGGCCCCGTCTGCTCCCTCAGGTGGACATAAAAGATCCCATGGCACTATTTCTAAGAAGAGCAGGGGAGTTATCACCAGTGTCCTGGCCAATATTTATCCTTCAACCAACGTAACAAAAACAGATTATCTGGTCATTATCACATTGCTGTTTGTGGGAGTTTGCTGTGTGCAAATTGGCTGCCGCATTTCCCACATTACAACAGTGACTCCACTTTAAATGTACTTCATTGGCTGCTAAGCGCTTTGAGAGGTCAGGTGGTCGTGAAAGGCGCTATATAAATGCAAGTCTTTCTTTTCATTTTGTCCCTGGCAGCGGCCGGCTCCCTTCTCAATTCCTGCTTCCGCCCGCAGGCCTTGACATCATTCCCGCTGGCTTCAAGCAGGACACCGATTTCAAATTATTCAAATGTGGCCCTTCAGTTAAAATTAGCCAGGCCTCACTTAATTCATAACTGTTGGGTGCACCGCCTGCTTCGGGCCTCCCACGCACCGTGCCCACCCTTCCCCCCCTTTAAAAGCAGGTCCTATGTATCTGTTAGGGGTTGAGCTGTTCATAGTTAGTGCTAAACAGTTATTATTATATTGACATGTTTAGTATGAGGCGTCTTAATGTGTCACTATTCTAGTGTATTGTAGTGTAGTGTAGGGGTTCTCAACCAGGGGTCCGCCAGAAGGTTTCAAGGGATCCGTCAAAGTCACTAGCAGCTGAGCAAAAGCAAGCCCACAGAGAAGCTCCTGGGCCAGATGGAACCTCTCTGCCGCGGGTCATTCTAGGGTGGGAGAAAGGAGAGGAGGACCCAGCAGAGAGCTAGAGAGGGCGGGAGGTGCCCAGGTCCAGCCAGAGGAGCAGCGGCAGTAGTAGGAGCAACCTGGCTCCTCGCTCTGTCCGATACGGTGTAATGGCTGCGCTGTAAGAACACGAGTGAGAGCAGTGTTTTGAACGGAACTCCTCAACAATAAATGAAAGGCGGGTATCGGGAAATGGCAGCGACTGAAACGGAACCGAATCGGCCCAGGCAGACTGCGAGTGGGTTCGTAGTTAGATCGGGAGTCAGTCATGTTTAGTATTAGTCACAGAGCTTTTTTGCTTTCCCTTCCTCTGCTCACCTGCTCCGAAAGTAAATGCGCGTGTTCCTGCCTTGTGTGCGCGTGGATCTCAGCCCCCGGCCTCCCACTTCACCCACACAAGACAAGGAGACCCAGCATCAGTGGGTAGAAAGCCAAGCGGACATGAGCTGGTCTGACCTCTGGTAACCTCGTTTGGACATTCAAATGTGCAAACCAGCGAAGAGATTTCAGCACTGATTGTCAAGATGTGTCAAACTGAATCAATGGGGAGCAGGAAGGAGGAAGAGATAAAAAAGAGCAGGAAAAATGACATGAGGTAGCTGTTTACCCGAATAATACATTAAAAAACGATGTTTACAATAGTTTCCTTCTCTCTGTTGCCTGATTGAAAATAGTCTTTTGGACTATAAACCATTCACTCCATAAGTCTTCTTAAACCCCTCTCCCCTGTCTCCTCCAAGCTCACCGCCAACAACAAGTGCGAGGAGATCATGGACTTTTTTTGTCACTAAGATTGAGACCATCCTTTCAGCTGCCTCTGCCGCTGCCTGCCTTTTCCCTAGCGACTAAAAATACAAAAGCAAAGTATTGCGGATGCTGAAAATCTGAAATAAAAACAGAAAATGCTGGAAATACTCAGCAGGTCAGGCAGCATCTGTGGAAAGAGAAACAGAGTTAACGTTTCAGGTTGATGACCCTTCGTCAGACTATAAAAATAGTTGTGTTGTGTTACAGGAGGTCCATGGAATTTTTAAAACACAGGAGGGGGCCTCAGAAGCAAAAAGGTGGAGAACCCCCGGTGTAGTGTCGATGTTACTGGACTAGTACTTCAGAGAATGTAAATTCAAAACCCTGCATGGTAGTTTGAGAATTTGAATTCAGTTTACAAGCTCTGGAAATAAAAAAAAAAGCTGGTACCAGTAAAATTAACCATGAAGCTGCTGGATTGTCATAAAAACCCATCTGGTTCTTTAAGAAAGGAAACCCGTTGTCCTTACCCGGTCTGGTCTGTATGTGACTCCAGTCCCACACCAATGTAATTGACTGCCCTCTGATGTGGCCTAGCAAGCCACTACGTCGTATCAAATCATTATCAGCGGTTCAAGAAAAAAAGCCCATTATCACTTTCTCAGGACATCTATGGATGAACAACAATGCCCACATCCTGAGAATAAACAATTAAAACAAGATATTAACATATTAATGCAAAGTTGATAAATGCTTTGTATATTTACTGAATTTGTTTTTCATGTTGCTAATGCTATTGTTGAATTGGATCCATTTCGTTCGATATTGCTAAAGAGCTGTGATACATCATGGTTTCCATTGTTTCAATATAATAATGAAACCAGTTGTACAAATGGCAATGCACAATCTTTTGTTCTTGATTTTTCTGCTAATTTTCTCCAGTGCCACTTTAGCAGTACAAAATCAGCAGCCCTCAGTACTGATAACCCCAGCTCAAAATCACCCCCCCCCAAAAAATCAAATCAACTTTTATTGTCATTGTTAGTGCACAAGTGCAGTACAACGAAATGTAGGCTTGCGGCTCCCGAGAGAGTACATTTAGATTAAGACATTTAAACATTCAACATACATTTGTCTTGTAATACATTAACATAAACATAACCATAATAAAGTGCATTGGCAGATGTGCAGGCTTTAGAGTTTATTTGTGGAGTTCAGTAGGATGACAGCCCTGGGAAAGAAGCTGTTCCTAAATCTGGTCGTACGGGTGCGAATGCATCTGTAGCGTCTCCCAGATGGCAGGAGGGCGAACAGACTGTGGCTGGGGTGGGTAGGGTCTTTGATGATGGACCATGACCTCCGTAAACAGCGTTTCTGGTATATGTGCTCTATGGTCAGTAGCCGGGTGCCGGTAATGCGTTGGGCAGTTTTGACTGCCCGCTGCAGGGCTTTCCGGTCATAGTAGCTACAGCTGCCATACCATACTGTGATACAGTTCGTCAGGATGCTCTCTATAGTGCAGCGGTAAAAGTTAGAGAGGATCAGGGGTGACAGGTTACATCCCTTTAGCCTCCTTAGGAAATATAGGCGCTGCTGGGCCTTCTTCACCAGAGAGGACGTATTGAGGGACCAGGAGAGGTCTTCCATGATGTGGACTCCGAGGAACTTAAAGCTGTCCACCCTTTCCACCACAGCCCCATTGATGTGGATGGGGGTGTGACTTCCGCCTTTAGACTTCCTGACTCTGTGATGAACAGTGAGTTATACCACTATTTACTATGTGTGTGTATATATATATACAGGAAATTTTGGTTTATCCGGAGGTTGTATGGCCGGAAACCTCGCTCTAACGGCAGAAATCAGCAGCCGTTTTGGTTAGGTTTTTTTTCTTCTCTTAGCATTCTTTTAACAGGCAGGCTCTGGAAAGTGTCTTTGTAGCTTAGCAACAGCTTCAGAGATGCTTCCAAGGTACGGGCCGAGTGTTTACAAGCTGTTGCTGAGCAACAGTGTTTGTTGTCAAATATGGAGACTTTCATCTCTGTATGCTTCAACGTTAACTTTGCATGTCCGGCAGTTTTGATATATCGGCAACATGCCGGTCCCGTCGGTGCCGGATATCAGAACTTTTCCTGTAAATGTGTGTGTGTTTATATATGTGTGATATATATATATATATTTAAAACATTTTAAATGGGAACTTGCTGTTCAATCCCAGTGGTGCTTTGATGAAGAATTTTTGTGGGAGCAGTGGAGGAGTCTGCACCATCTCTTACAAAAGATGTAATTCAAGCACACCCCACAAACCGAGAAACATCATGGAAACTCATTTAATTTCTCTATGTTAATTTATTAGCACAAACCTGCACGTTGAGTCATGGAGTGAAATGCTATTTTAATTTTGCAGGGAGAAGAACACAATTGCATTTTGCATTGCTAATGACACCTCCACAAATAGTTACCAGGGAAACGTAACACTCAAAATGTTAACATCAGATTTTTCTAATGTCTGAACTGGAGTTACATAGAAACATAGAAACATAGAAGATAGGAGCAGGAGTAGGCCATTTGGCCCCTCGAACCTGCTCCGCCATTCAATGAGATCATGGCTGATCATCCAAATTCAGTACCCTGTCCCTGCCTTCTCTCCATATCCCTTGATCCCTTTAGCCTTAAGAAATATATCCAACTCCTTCTTGAATATATCTAATGAATTGGCCTCTACTGCCTTCATTGGCAGAGAATTCCACAGGTTCACCACTCTCTGGGTGAAGAAATTCCTCCTCATCTCTGTCCTAAATGGCTTACCCCTTATCCTTAGACTGTGACCCCTGGTTCTGGACTCCCCGACCATCGGAAACATCCTTCCAGCATCTAGTCTGTCTAGTCCTGTTAGAATTTTATAAGTTTCGATGAGATCCCCTCTCATTCTTCTAAACTCCAGCGAGTACAAGCCCAATCGACCCAATCTCTCTTCATATGTCATTCCTGCCATCCCAGGTATCAGCCTGGTGAATCTTCGCTGCACTCCTTCCATGGCAAGAACATCCTTCCTCAGATAAGGTGACCAAAACTGCACACAATACTCAAGATGTGGTCTCACCAAGGCCCTGTACAACTGCAGCAAGACATCCTTGTTCCTGTACTCAAACCCTCTCGCTACGAAGGCCAACATACCATTTGCCTTCTTAACCGCCTGCTGCACCTGCATGCTTACTTTCAGCGACTGGTGCACAAGGACGCCCAGGTCTCGTTGCACTTCCCCTTCTCCCAATCTATTGCCATTCAGATAATAATCTGCCTTCCTGTTTTTGACACCAAAGTGGATAACCTCGCATTTATCCACGTTATATTGCATCTGCCATGCTTCTGCCCAATCACCCAACCTGTCCAAATCGTACTGGAGTTTCTCGGCATCCTCCTCACAGCACACACGCCCACCCAGCTATTTGTCGTCTGCATACTTGGAGACATTACATCTAGTTCCCTCGTCCAGATCATTAATATATAGTGTGATTAGCTGGAGTCCAAGGACCGATCCCTGCGGTACCCCACTAGTCACTGCCTGCCAATCGGAAAAAGAGCCGTTTATTCCAACTCTTTGCTTTCTGTCTGCCAACCAGTTCTCTGTCCAAGTCAATACCTTGCCCCCAATCCCATGTGCCTTAATTTTACACGCTAATCTCTTATGCAGGACCTTATGGAAAGCCTTTTGAAAGTCCAAATACATCATATCCACTGGTTCTCCCTTATCTATTTTACCAGTTACATCCTCAAAAAATTCCAGTAGATTAGTCAAGCACGATTTACCTTTTGTAAAGCCATGTTGACTTTGTCCGATCCGGTCACTTTTTTCCAAGTGCTCTGCTATTACATCCTTTATAACGGACTCTAGCATTTTCCCCACTACCGATATCAGGCTTACCGGTCTGTAATTCCCCGTTTTCTCTCTACCACCCTTTTTGAACAGTGGGGTAACATCAGCTACCCGCCAATTCATGGGTACTGTTCCAGAGTCTATCGAATTTTGGAAGATGACCAGCAATGCATCTACTATTTCTAGGGCCACTTCCTTAAGTACCCTAGGATGTAGATTATCAGGCCCTGGGGATTTATCGGCCCTCAATCCCATCAATTTTCCTAACACCATTTCCCTACAAATACTGATTTCTATCAGTTCCTCCTTTTCATTAGACCCTATGTTCCCCAACATCTTTGGGAGGTTATTTGTGTCCTCCTTTGTGAAGACAGAACCAAAGTATGTATTTAATTGGTCTGCCGTTTCTTTGTTTCCCATGATAAATTCCCCTGATTCTGACTGCAAGGGACCTACGCTTGACTTCACCAATCTTTTTCTCTTCACATATCTATAAAAGCTTTTACAGTCAGCTTTTATGTTTCCTGCAAGCTTACTCTCATATTCTATTGTCCCCCACTTAATTAATCCCTTTGTCCTCATTTGTTGGTGTGGTAAACCACTTTTATCGTTCACTATCGTTACACTATGGTTATCACTATTCATATCGTTACACTATGGTTATCACTGTTTACACTGTTGTATCACTACACAAGGTCACCTCTTGTCACGCTGTTATACCTGGGCTGACCACAGTTGACTCCGCCCCATGGCTCCGCCTGCTTGCCCAGGTATAAAGGTGGTCGACTGGCTGGTATTCCTCCTTGTTGGATCCGATCACCCACGAGGGTGGGCTCTGTTATTTAGCCAATAAAAACCTATAGTTACTAACTTAACTCGTCGCTTTTCATGAACTGAATTGATAGGTATATCAATTTTATTGGCTAAATTTTGAAATGTCTTCAACGGAGCAGCCAAACGACCAGTCAGACGTACAGCCTCAGCCAAACGGCCATCTACAACAGCCCCAGCAGCCGGCCTGGCTGCGAGCCCTCCGACCGCCGTACCTGGATCTAAACCCACAGGCAGCGAACTCAGCCCTCGACTTCGAACACTGGCTGAGCTGTTTCGAATCCTACCTGGGAGAATCCGGCGTGCCTCCGGGATCCAAACTAAGAGTTCTGACCGCCCAGGTGAGCCCTAAAGTATTTGCATTCATCCGGGACCTTGCTACATACGAGGACGCCCTCAACCTGCTGAAAGAGCAGTACCGGAGCCCTGTAAATTCTATGTATGCCAGACATCTCCTAAGATCCCGCTCGCAACAGCCAGGAGAGTCTGTAGATGAATTTTTACGGGCGCTACAAACACTCGGCAGGGACTGTGACTTTAAAGCAGTAACGGCTGCAGAAAATACTGAAGGGAATATCCGCGATGCCTTCGTGAAAGGCCTTCGGTCTGACTACTCACGGCAAAGACTGCTCGAATCAAAGGACCTCGACTTGAATACAACTGCAGCCCTCGCTCGCTCTCTGGAAGTGGCCCATCGGGACCTCGAGGCGTACTCCAGGTACTGTGCTGCGCGACCCTGGGACTCGGGCCCGACCCCGGCCGCAATACCCCTCGCACCGCCGCCTCTGGGACCTACCACAGCGTCGGCGTCCCGGATCCGATCGGGACCGCCACCCCTGGTACCGGCTGCGACATCGGAGCCCCGCGATCGGGCCGCCGGCTGCTTCTTCTGTGGCCAGGCGAAACACCCGAGGGCGCGCTGCCCTGCAAGAAATGCGACCTGCTCCGACTGCCACAAGAAAGGCCACTTCGCGAAGGCCTGCAGGGGGAAAGCCACAGACGCCAGCAGTGCCTCATGCGAGTTGTGGGGGCGGCCATCTTTCATCAAGGCCACAGATGCCAGTATCCCCTCATGTGAGTCGTGGGGGTGGCCATCTTTGATCAAGGCCACCGACGCCGGCAGTGCCTCATGTGAGTTGTGGGGGCAGCCATCTTCTCCGCCATTTTATTCAACGTCGTGGGCACCGCCATTTTGTTCACCACACTCGACCGCCACCTTGTCTCCAGGCCCGACCACCGCCTCACCCGCAGACTACAGCAGCTCGCTCAGCCATACACTAGCCTCCGTCGCACTTGACCAAGCTCGCCCGCATCACCTGTCCAAGTCCATGATGGACATCAAAGTAAACGGCCACGCCATGACCTGCCTGTTCGACAGCGGAAGCACGGAGAGTTTCATCCATCCAGACACGGTGAGCCACTACTCCCTCACTGTCCGGCCAACGCGCAACCGGATCTCGATGGCGTCGAGGTCCCATTCTACAGACATCAGCGGCTACTGTGTTGTGACCCTGTCGGTTAGGGGCACGGAGTATAAAAATTTTAAACTTCTCGTCCTGCCGCAGCTCTGCGCTGCCGTCCTACTAGGGCTGGACTTCCAATCCCACCTTCAAAGTGTCACTTTGGCATACGGTGGACCCCTCCCCCCACTCACAGTCGACAACCAGCAGCTTTTAAACCGCCCACCGCGTACCACCTGCGGCCTATCCACCCTCAAGGTCCCGCCCCCCTCCCTGTTCACCAACCTCACCCGTGACTGTAAACCCGTCGCTACCAAGAGCAGGCGGTACAGCGCCGGGGACAGAGCTTTTATTAGCTCTGAGGTGCAGCGTCTCCTGAAGGAGGGCATCATCGAGAGGAGCAACAGCCCCTGGCGTGCCCAGGTCGTAGTCGTTAAGACCGGCGATAAAAACCGCCTGGTCATCGACTACAGCCAAACCATAAACCGGTACACCCAGCTGGACGCATACCCCCTTCCCCGCATATCTGATATGGTCAATCAGATTGCACAGTACCGGGTATTCTCTACCATCGATCTTAAGTCGGCCTACCACCAACTCCCTATCCGCCCTGAGGACCGCCAGTATACCGCCTTCGAGGCGAATGGCCGCCTCTACCACTTCCTTAGGGTTCCCTTTGGTGTCACCAACGGGGTTTCGGTCTTCCAAAGGGAGATGGACCGGATGGTTGACCAGAACGGGCTGCATGCCACGTTCCCTTATCTAGATAATGTCACCATCTGCGGCCGCGACCAGCAGGACCATGATGTTAATCTGGAGAGATTCCTCCGTACGGCCCAACGGCTGAACCTCACCTACAATAAGGAGAAATGTGTGTTTAACACCTCGCGTCTTGCCATCCTCGGCTACATAGTAGAGAACAGAGTCATCGGCCCCGACCCCGAAAGAATGCGCCCCCTCATGGAGCTTCCCCTCCCCCACTGTCCAAAGGCGCTGAAGAGAACCCTGGGGCTCTTCGCCTACTATGCCCAATGGGTGCCCAATTATGCGGACAAAGCCAGACCCCTCATGAAGTCCACCTCCTTCCCCCTGACGGCAGAAGCATGCGCAGCCTTCTCCCTCATAAAGGGAGACATTGCTAAGGCCACAATGCACGCGGTGGATGAGTCTATCCCTTTCCAAGTGGAGAGCGATGCATCCGACTTCGCCCTAGCTGCAACCCTTAACCAGGAGGGGAGACCTGTGGCCTTCTTCTCAAGGACCCTCCAGGGCCCTGAGATCCGACACTCTTCGGTCGAGAAGGAGGCCCAGGCGATCGTGGAGGCAGTACGACGCTGGAGGCATTACCTGGCAGGCAAACGATTTACCCTCCTCACCGACCAGCGTTCGGTCGCCTTTATGTTTAATAACAAGCTGAGGGGCAAAATCAAGAACGACAAGATCTTGAGGTGGAGAATCGAGCTCTCCACCTATGATTACGATATCTTGTACTGGCCTGGTAAACTGAACGAACCCCCAGATGCTCTATCACGAAGTACATGCGCCAACGCGCAAATTGATAGACTGCAGACCCTCCACAACGACCTCTGCCACCCCGGGGTCACCAGACTTTACCACTTCATTAAGGCCCGCAACCTGCCCTACTCCATCGAGGAGGTCAGGACCATGACCAGGAACTGCCAAACCTGTGCCGAATGCAAACCGCATTTCTTTAGGCCGGACAGAGCAAGCCTGATCAAGGCCACCCGCCCCTTCGAGCGCTTGAGCATCGATTTTAAGGGGCCCCTCCCGTCCTCTGACCGTAATGTGTACTTCCTCAACATTATTGATGAGTACTCCCGTTTCCCCTTTGCCTTCCCCTGCCCAGACATGACCAGTACCACGGTCATCAAATGCCTGAACGACCTCTTCGCCTTGTTCGGGTTCCCGAACTATATACATAGCGACCGGGGCTCATCCTTCATGAGCGAGGAACTTCGCCAGTTCCTACTAGCGAGAGGTATTGCTGCAAGCAGGACCACCAGCTACAACCCCCGAGGGAACGGCCAGGTGGAAAGAGAGAACGCGACTGTCTGGAAGGCCGTTCTCTTAGCCTTAAAGTCTAAGGGCCTCCCAACCTCTCGCTGGCAGGAAGTCCTCCCGGCAGCGCTGCATTCCATCCGGTCACTGCTTTGCACTGCCATTAACGCCACCCCCCATGAACGAATGTTTGTTTTCCCCAGGAAGTCGACTACGGGAACCTCGCTACCAACATGGCTGACTTCTCCGGGGCCCGTCTTGCTGCGAAAGCACGTGAGGGCCCATAAAATGGACGCCCTGGTCGAGAGGGTGGACCTCCTGCACGCCAACCCCCAGTACGCCTATGTGGCATACCCAGACGGGCGGGAGGACACAGTCTCCTTACGAGACCTCGCACCCTCGGGCATCCCTGAGACACCACCGTTACCCCCCACCACCCCCCAAATCCAGCCCAGGTAGACGGCATGCCGGAACCCCACGAGCCTTCGCCGACCACGCAGACACCAGCATTAACATCGGATACTGCATCACCGCCGCCGCTGCTGCGCCGATCAGAAAGGCTTACGAGGCCTCCGGACAGACTGACATACCCGAACTGGTAGTACACTTCACCCCGCCGGACTCAATTTAAACAAGGGGTGAATGTGGTAAACCACTTTTATCGTTCACTATCGTTACACTATGGTTATCACTGTTCATATCGTTACACTATGGTTATCACTGTTTACACTGTTGTATCACTACACAAGGTCACCTCTTGTCACGCTGTTATACCTGGGCTGACCACAGCTGACTCCGCCCCATGGCTCCGCCTGCTTGCCCAGGTATAAAGGTGGTCGACTGGCTGGTATTCCTCCTTGTTGGATCCGATCACCCACGAGGGTGGGCTCTGTTATTTAGCCAATAAAAACCTATAGTTACTAACTTAACTCGTCGCTTTTCATGAACTGAATTGATAGGTATATCAGTTGGATCCTAAACTGGTCCCAATCCTCAGGTTTACTGCTTTTTCTGGCCAATTTATACGTCCTTTCCTTGGATCGTATGCTATCCCTAATTTCCCTTGTTAGCCACGGTTGAGTCACTTTTTTTGTTTTATTTTTATGCAAACTGGAATGAACAAAATCTGTAGTTCATCCATGCGATCTTTGAATGTTTGCCATTGCTCATCCACCGTCAACCCTTTGAGTGACATTCCCCAATCAATCCTACCCAACTCGCACCTCATACCATCGTAGTCTCCTTTATTTAAATTCAGGACCATAGTCTCTGAGTCAACTATTTCACTCTCCATCTTAATGAAGAATTCTGTCATATTATGATCGCTTCGACCCAAGGGGCCTCGCACAACAAGATTGCTAATTAATCCTTTCTCATTACATAATACCCAGTCTAAGATGGCCTGATCTCTAGTTGGTTCCTCGACATTTTTGTCCAGGAAACAATCCTGTATACACTCCAGGAATTCCTCCTCCACAGTATTGTTACTAATTTGGTTAGCCCAATCTATATGTAAATTAAAGTCACCCATGATAACTGCTGTGCCCTTATTGCACGCTTCTTTAATTTCCCGTTTAATGCCGTCTTCGACCTCCGCATTACTGTTTGAAGGTCTATACACCACTCCCACTAACGTTTTCTGCCCCTTGGTATTTCTCAGTTCTACCCATACAGATTCCACATCATCAGAGCTAATATCCTTCCTTTCAAATGTGTTAATTCCCCTCTTTAACCAGCAATGCTACCCCACCTCCTTTTCCTTTCTGCCTATCTTTCCTGAATATTGAATACCCCTGGATGTTGAGTTCCCAGCCTTGGCCACCCTGGAGCCATGTTTCCATAATCCCAATCATATCATATTTGTTTACCTCTATTTGCGCAGCTAATTCATCCACCTTATTACGAATGCTCCTCGCATTAAGACATAAAGCCTTCAGGCTTGTTTTTTTAACGCTCTTACATCTTTTAGAATTATTATTTACTGTGGCCATGTTTGATTTAAACCCTTGATTTCTCTGCCTGTCACTTTTCTTTTTCCCCTTCCTGTCTTTTGCTTTTATCCTTGTTTCCCTTTCCTCTGTTTCCCCGCTCAGGTTCCCAACCCCCTGCCATTTTAGTTTAAACCCTCCCCCAGAGCATTAGCAAACAGTCCCCCTAGGGCATCGGTCCCAGCCCTGCCCAGGTACAAACCGTCCGTTTTGTACTGGTCCCACCTCCCCCAGAACCGGTTCCAATGTCCCAGGAATTTGAATCCCTCCCCCTTGCACCATTCCTCTAGCCACGTATTCATCTTAAATATTCTTCTATTTCTACTCTGACTAGCATGTGGCACTGGTAACAATCCTGAGATTACTACCTTTGAGGTCCTATTTTTTAATTTACCTCCTAACTCCCTATATGCAGCTTTTAGGACCTCATCCCAGTTTTTACTTATATCGTTGGTACCTATATGCAACATGACAACTGGCTATTCACCCTCCCCCTCCAGAATGCCCTGCAGCCGCTCCGAGACATTCTTGACCCTTACACCAGGGAGGCAACACACCATCCTGGAGTCTTGTTTGCGGGCGCAGAAACGCCTATCTAGTCCCCTTACAATAGAATCCCCTATTACTATAGCTCTCCCCCTCTTTTTCCTCCCGTCCTGTGCAGCAGAGCCACCCCTGGTGCCAGGAAGTTGGCTGCTGCTGCCTTCCCCTGGTAAGCCATCCCCCCCCATCAGTATCCAAAGCGATATATCTGTTTGAGAGGGGGATGGCCACAGGGGACCCCTGCACTACCTGCCTGCGCATACCACTCTGCCTGTTCATCACTCGTTCCCTTTCTGCCTGTGCCACCTTTATCTGCGGTGTGACCAACTGATTAAACATGCTATTCACGATGTCCTCAGCATCGCGAATGGTCCAGTATGTATCCAATCGCTGCTCCAGCGCCACAATGCGGTCTGCCAGTAGCTGCAGCTGGACACACTTCCTGCACACATGGTTGTCAGGGACAGAGGAAGTGTCCCTGAGTTCCCACATAGCGCAGGAGGAGCATTCCATGGCACCGGGCTGTCCTGCCGTGACTTACCCTTTAATTAATTGAAATTAAATTAAACAAATCAATCCCACCAATTACACTACAGATAAATGATATATTTTAGGGCCCTGGTTTACCAACAGTCCCCGCTACACCACAGAGACCCTAGAAACTATAAACCACAGAGTTGGAGTTTAAAAAAGAGAGAAATACTCACCAACCAATCAATTACCTGCTTTCTGGTTACGTCACACTTCGATTACTTTTTACTTCTCTCCCTCTCTGAGATTGGTAAACCTACCTGATCTCAGCCGCTTTTATAGCCTTGCCGCTCACGTATCCCGGCGCCACTGCCGCTGTGAGGCTTACCTGGTCTCTGGGGGCCTTTTAAAGCCTCGCCGCTCGCATTTCCCACCGCCGCCGCTGCCGCTGTGAGGCCTACCTGGTCTCAGCCACCTTTTAAGGCCTCGTTGCTCGTGTTTCCCGCCGCCGCCGCTGCCGCTGTGAGGCCTACCTGGTCTCTGAGGGCCTTTTAAAGCCTCGCCGCTCGCGTTTCCCACCACTGCCGCTGCCGCTGTGAGGCCTACCTGGTCTCTGAGGGCCTTTTGAGGCCTCGCCGCTCGCATTTCCCACCGCCGCCGCTGTGAGGCCTACCTGGTCTCTGAGGGCCTTTTAAAGCCTCGCCGCTCGCGTTTCCTGCTTCTGCCGCTGCCGCTGTGAGGCCTACCTGGTCTCTGGGGGCCTTTTGTCAGTTTTGGTACGGAGTCACAGATGCCACACACTGGAGCCAAACAGGCCTCGGCAGAAATGTGTTTCAGGCTATTATTACTGCACTGGTTGGTGTAGTGCTAATAGAAACATAGAAGATAGGAGCAGGAGTAGGCCATTCGGCCCCTCGAGCCTGCTCCGCCATTCATTGAGATCATGGCTGATCATCCAAATTCAGTACCCTGTTCCTGCCTTCTCTCCATATCCCTTGATCCCTTTAGCCTTAAGAAATATATCTAACTCCTTCTTGAATATATTTAATGAATTGGCCTCTACTGCCTTCTGTGGCAGAGAATTCCACAGGGTCACCACTCTCTGGGTGAAGAAATTCCTCCTCATCTCTGTCCTAAATGGCTTACCCCTTATCCTTAGACTATGACCCCTGGTTCTGGACTCCCCGGCCATCGGGAACTTCCTTCCTGCATGTAGTCTGTCTAGTCCTGTTAGAATTTTATAAGTTTCAATGAGATCCCCTCTTATTCTTCTAAACTCCAGCGAGTATAAGCCCAATCGACCCAATCTCTCCTCATATGTCATTCCTGCCATCCCAGGTATCAGCCTGGTGAATCTTCGCTGCACTCCCTCCATGGCAAGAACATCCTTCCTCAGAGAAGGCGACCAAAACTGCACACAATACTCAAGATGTTGTCTCGCCAAGGCCCTGTACAACTGCAGCAAGACATCCTTGTTCCTGTACTCAAATCCTCTCAATACGAAGACCAACATACCATTTGCCTTCTTAACTGCCTGCTGCACCTGCATGCTTACCTTTAGCGACTGGTGCACAAGGACACCCAGGTCTCGTTGCACTTCCCCTTCTCCCAATCTATTGCCATTCAGATAATAATCTGCCTTCCTGTTTTTGACACCAAAGTGGATAACCTCGCATTTATCCACGTTATATTGCATCTGCCATGCTTCTGCCCAATCACCCAATCTGTCCAAATCATCCTGGAGTTTCTCGGCATCCTCCTCACAGCACACACGCCCACCCAGCTTTGTGTCGTCTGCAAACTTGGAGATATTACATCTAGTTCCCTCATCTAGATCATTAATATATATTGTGAATAGCTGGGATCCAAGGACCGATCCCTGCGGTACCCCACTAGTCACTGCCTGCCACTCAGAAAAAGACCCGTTTATTCCAACTCTTTGCTTTCTGTCTGCCAACCAGTTCTCTATCCAAGACAATACCTTGCCCCCAATCCCATGTGCTTTAACTTTACACGCTAATCTCTTATGCGGGACCTTATCAAACGCTTTTTGAAAGTCCAAATACACCACATCCACTGGTTCTCCCTTATCTATTCTACCAGTTACATCCTCAAAAAATTCCAGTAGATTAGTCAAGCACGATTTACCTTTTTTAAATCCATGTTGACTTTGTCCAATCCTGTCACTGTTTTCCAAGTGCTCTGCTATTACATCTTTTATAATGGACTCTAGCATTTTCCCCACTACCAATGTCAGGCTTACCGGTCTGTAATTCCCTGTTTTCTCTCTACCACCTTTTTTGAATAGTGGGGTAACATTAGCTACCCTCCAATCCATGGGTACTGTTCCAGAGTCTATCGAATTTTGGAAGATGACCAGCAATGCATCTACTATTTCTAGGGCCAGCCCACAGTGATGTCAGGACCTATGTTTGATCTGCGGTTCCTGTCTCCAGCCAAAGACAGTGCTGTAATGTAACTTGCTTACATTGTTGCCCATCAAATGTGCTTGCGTGTCTGGCACCTAAAAGTCTGAGATCAGTTTTAGCGTAAATGTAGCAGAGCATGACCCTTATCTCAGTAGTGCTGGAGTGGCTCCAAGTACTACTGTGTGGAATACTGTGAAAATTGCACCCTGAAGATTACAATCACAGAGTATAATAACACGGAAAGAATAATTCCAAGTAAAGATAATTTTGTACAAATAAAAAACAAAACTATTGTGTTCTGATTTGAAGTCTTGATAAATAGTTTCTATGGAAACCAGTTTTTATATATAAAGGAGCATCGCCACACTTGTGAAGTTGTCAGGCAAGCTTCATCACTTATGAGCGCTTTCTCTCCTCAAACTGTTGGTGATTTCCCTTTAAAGTGAGTCCCATCTTTGGTCATTTTTATGGTGGATGTGTCAACCAGTCTTTTCTGTCTTTGCATACAGAGTATAGGAATCCTGATTGGAGACCTGTCATTTTTCTATGACACCAATTTTAATTTAAATCTTTGCCTTTTCCCCTACTCACTCTGCAGAAGTGATCCATCTCCATAAAGCTTACTTCAACGAGTATATAGTTATAATAATAATACCCATATTGACTAGGTACCTTACTTTGGAACATTGCAAAGCATTTCACATAATGAATTAATTTTCAAGTGCAGTGACCATTATGTAGGCAACATGCATTTTGAGGTTTACACAGATGCCATTAAGTGATCAGGAAGCAAAGATCACCCTTGCAGCAGGATGAAAAGATCTTAAGATTGATATCCCCTCCATTCCCTGGCACTTTATCTAACAGCTCAGAAAAAAATTCAGTTCCACCAGAGGCTGGGGGACAGGCAGTTTTTGAACTTGAACCCTGGATCATACCAATACTGCCCAAAACCACACTTCTGTGGTAATGCCTAAAAAAAAACTTTAAAAGTAGTCTTCAGGAAGTAGTAAATACCTGAAATACAAGACACAGCTTATCTGGGATTTAGCGTTCATGCAAATATTTATAGTGAGTGCTAATAAGCAGTATCTCATCTGCTAAACATTATTGTAGGACCAGGCTCAGATCTTTCCTCTATGTGTAAACATTATGAAAACTTTCTAAACAGTTTTATTAGTTATATCAGTAAGAGTCAAAATATTTATACAACTGCTTAGGTCTAATATATATTGGCGAAGAAAATGAAAACTATTTTAAGTAGTTTTGCCTTAAGAGATATTCTGCATTACTATCTCCTTTTGTTTATAGTAACATAGTTCAGTCGTTACAATACACAACTGTGTATCGCAGTTGTCTGTTTAGCAATAGATTGTAAATATCTAGATGTCATGATTCACTATTTGTATCTCAGTTTTTTGAAACTCACAAGATGGTAGTTTTTTTGAACTATTTTATCTGCAAACATTTTCTGACTGTACACATAATACGTGGTTATAGTTTACGTGTCCCGCATTCACTGTAAGAGAAGATTCTATGATGTCCAAGGTGATGTTTTCCATTCTCCTGGACTAGTTTTTTTCCCCTTTCATTTATTGTTGCTGAAAATGTTATTAAAAATAAATTATGTAGGCACCACCAATGGTAGAGTTGTAAATTCAGTGACCAATGGTGGAACTGATCCATGCAGGCCAGGAAGGCCCCACGTTTAATGAGGGGAGGTTTTTTTCCTCCCCTCCCTCTTTCCCTGTTCCTGCACCTGCTTAAAACCAGTTCTGGCGAAGGGTTACAGACCTGAAACGTTAACTCTGTTTCTCTCTCCACGGATGCTGCCTGGCCTGCTGAGTGTTTCCAGCATTTTCTGTTGTTATTTCAGATTTGCAGCATCCGTGGTATTTTGCTATTGTATTAATGTTTGGTTCACTGCCTCTTCTCTTCTAGGAATGCCCACCTTGAAGAAGTTGTGCTCTTCTCTCCGATGGGATTTCCATTTGTCTCTTCAACCTTGTTCATCTTCATTGTTTTCGGTTTCCCTTCTCCTGTTTGATCAGGTATCTGCCAAGACTCATTTTCACAGCCACATCTCTTTCCTCAGCAATTGTCTCCAGTTCCGACTTATTCCACATGGATTCCAACAGAAATTCCACCCTTCGTGTTTCGGATCCACCCAGGATTACAAATATCTCCAAGATATTCAGCATTCCTCGAACTACTGCTCTCGCCGCATCCCAAGATCCACGCTCAACGCCATGCATCACCACATGAACACTCTCGACCTCTCTCTTCAGCAGCATCAACTCACTCTATCTCAAAGCTGTTCTGATCCACAGTTCCATTTCATCCTTCGCTTCATCCGGTGCTTCAACAAAAAACTTTTTTTCTTCCTTTCAGATGTCAAGGATCGCAAGCTTCATCAACTCTTGGACACCAACGCCCCCCTGGAACCTTCTTCCTGTTCACTTTCCTCTGATCCCAACCCTTCTTCCAATCTCACCCCCTGCCATGTTTTCACTATCCCCTCTGACCTTCCCCTCTGACCCCGAACGATCAGTCCTCAGCAAAGGCCTGAGCTTCATTCCCTTACGCCCCCATCTCAATGAATTTTGAGCTCAGCATGATGCTGAGCTCTTTTTCCATCGCCTTCATCTCTGTGCCCACTCCTTTGACCAGGAATCTTTCCCCTCACCATTTCTCCCGCTTTCATAATTCTCGTTCTACCTGGATCCCTCCCTCCGGCCTATTACCTTCTCTAGATCTTTGCATTGCTAACTGCCAGCGTGACATCGGCCATCTCAATTTCTCTGCTCCCCTCACTCACTCCAATCTACCTCTGTTTCTCTCTCCACAGATACTGCCTGACCTGCTGAGTGTTTCCAGCATTTTCTGTTGTTATTTCCCATGTTTAATCAGTTGAGTTAGTTGATTTTAGCATTCGTGAGCATGGTTCAATTGGCTTCAGCCTCTCATGACCGAAATGGAAAAATGTTGGGCTGAATTTTGCCAGCGCTCAGAGTGCAGGTTTGGAGGCGGGTCCGCTGTCAAAATCGAAATGATTGACAGCGTGTTGGGAGCCCGCTGTGAACCCGCCTCCATGTAAGTTTCCAAAGTGTCGGGTCTGCGATTTCAGAACAGACTCGTCACCAATCGGCGGGGAAGGCAGTTAAGAAACATAGAAGATAGGAGCAGGAGTAGGCCATTCAGCCCCTCGAGCCTGCTCCGCCATTCAATGAGATCATGGCTGATCATCCAAATTCAGTACCCTGTCCCTGCCTTCTCCCCATATCCCTTGATCCCTTTAGCCTTAAGAAAAATATCCAACTCCTTCTTGAATATATTTAATGTATTGGCCACTACTGCCTTCTGTGGTAGAGAATTCCACAGGTTCACCATTCTCTGGGTGAAGAAATTCCTCCTCATCTCAGTCCTAAATGGCTTACCCCCTACCCTTAGACTATGACCCCTGGTTCTGGACTCCCTGGCCATCGGAAACATCCTTCCTGCATCTAGTCTGTCCAGGCCTGACAGAATTTTATAGGTTTCGATGGGATCCCCTCTCAATCTTCTAAACTCCAGTGAGTATAAGCCCAATCGACACAATCTCTCCTCATACGTCATTCCTGCCATCCCAGGTATCAGCCTGGTGAATCTTCGCTGCACTCCCTCCATGGCAAGAATGTCCTTCCTCAGATAAGGCGACCAAAACTGCACACAATACTCAAGGTGCGGTCTCAACAAGGCCCTGTACAATTGCAGCAAGACATCCTTGTTCCTGTACTCGAACCCTCTTGCTACGAAGGCCAACATACCATTTGCCTTCTTAACCGCCTGCTGCACCTGCATGCTTACCTTCAGCGACTGGTGCACAAGAACACCCAGGTCTCATTGCACTTCCCCTTCTCCCAATCTATTGCCATTCAAATAATAATCTGCCTTCCTGTTTTTGCCACCAAAGTGGATAATCTCACATTTATCCACATTATAGTGCATTTGCCATGTTTCTGCCCAATCACCCAACCTGTCCAAATCGTACTGGAGTTTCACAACATCCTCCTCACAGCATACCCTCCCACCTAGCTTTGTGTCGTCTGCAAATTTGGAGATATTACATCCAATTCCCTCGTCCAGATCATTAATATATATTGTGAACAGCTGGGGTCCTAGGACCGATCCTTGTGGTACCCCACTAGTCACTGCCTGCCACTCAGAAAAAGAGCCGTTTATTCCAACTCTTTGCTTTCTATCCGCCAACCAGTTCTCTATCCAAGTCAATACCTTGCCCCCAATCCCATGTGCCTTAATTTTGCACGCTAATCTCTTATGCAGGACCTTATCGAAAGCCTTCTGAAAGTCCAGATACACCACATCCACTGGTTCTCCCTTATCTATTTTACCAGTTACATCCTCAAAAAATTCCAGTAGATTAGTCAAGCACGATTTACCTTTTGTAAATCCATGTTGACTTTGTCCAATCCTGTCACTGCTTTCCAAGTGCTCTGCTATTACATCTTTTATAATGGACTCTAGCATTTTCCCCACTACTAATGTCAGGCTTACCAGTGTATAATTCCCCGCTTTTTCTCTACCACCTTTTTTGAATACTGGGGTGACATTAGCTACCCTCCAATCCATGGGTACTGTTCCAGAGTCTATCAAGTTCTGGAAGATGACCAGCAATGCATCTACTATTTCTAGGGCCACTTCCTTAAGTACCCTAGGATGTAGATTATCAGGCCCAGGGGATTTATCGGCCTTCAGTCTCATCAATTTTCCTAACACCATTTCCCTACAAACACTGATTTCTATCAGTTCTACCCTTTCATCAGACCCTATGTTCCCCGGCATCTCTGGGAGGTTATTTGTGAAGACAGAACCAAAATATGTATTGAGTTGGTCTGCCATTTCTTTGTTCCCCATTATAAATTCCCCTGTTTCTGACTGCAAGGGACCTATGCTTGACTTCACCAATCTTTTTCTCTTCACATATCTATAAAAGCTTTTACAGTCAGTTTTTATGTTCCCTGAAAGCTTACTCTCATATTCTATTTTCCCCTTCTTAATTAATCCCTTTGTCGTCCTTTGTTGAATCCTAAACTGCTCCCAATCCTCAGGATTATTGCTTTTTCTGGCCAATTTATCTGTCCTCTCCTTGGATCTTATGCTTTCCCTAATTTCCCTTGTTAGCCATGGTTGAGTGACCTTTTTTGTTTTACTTTTATGCCAAACTGGGATGAACAAATTCTGTAGTTCATCCATTCGGTCTTTGAATGTTTGCCATTGCCTATCCACCGTCAACCCTTTGAGTGACATTCCCCAATCAATCCTACCCAACTCGCGCCTCAGACCATCGTAGTTTCCTTTATTTAAATTTAGGACCCTAGTCTCGAGTCAGCTACTTCATTCTCCATCTTAATGAAGAATTTGATCATATTATGATTTCTCCGACCCAAGGGGCCTCATGCAACAAGATTGCTAATTAATCCTTTCTCGTTACATAATACCCAGTCTAAGATGGCCTGATCTCTGGTTGGTTCCTCGACATATTGGTCCAGGAAACTATCCTGTACACACTCCAGGAATTCCTCCTCCACAGTATTGTTACTAATTTGGTTGGCCCAATCTATATGTAGATTAAATTCACCCATGATGACTGCTGTGCCCTTATTGCACGCTTCTTTAATTTCCCTTTTAATGCCATCCCCAACCTCCGCCTTAATGTTTGAAGGTCTGTATACCACTCCCACTAACGTTTTCTGCCCCTTAGTATTTCTCAATTCTACCCATACAGATTCCACATCATCAGAGCTAATATCCTTCCTTACAATTGTGTTAATCCCTTCTTTAACCAGTAATGCTACCCCACCTCCCTTTCCTTTTTGCCTATCTTTCCTGAATATCGAATACCCCTGGATGTTGAGTTCCCAGCCTTGGCCATCCTTGAGCCACGTTTCCGTAATCCCAACCAAATCATATTCGTTTACTTCTATTTGCGCAGCCAATTCATCCACCTTATTATGAATGCTTCTCGCATTAAGACACAAAGCCTTCAGGCTTGTTTTTTTAACGCTCTTAGACCTATTAGAATGATTATTTACTGTGGCCACGTTTGATTTAAACCGTTGATTTCTCTGACTGCCACTTTTGTTTTTCTCCTTCCTATCTTTTGCTTTTATCCTTGCTTCCCTTTCCTCTGTCTCCCTGCTCAGGTTCCCAACCCCCTGCCATTTTAGTTTAAACCCTCCCCCAGAGCACTAGCAAACACTCCCCCTAGGACATCGGTTCCAGCCCTGCCCAGGTGCAAACCATCCGGTTTGAACTGGTCCCACCTCCCCCAGAACCAGTTCCAATGTCCCAGGAACTTGAATCGCTCCCCGTTGCACCATTCCTCTAGCCACGTATTCATCTGCGATATCCTTCTATTTCTACTCTGACTAGCACGTGGCACTGGTAGCAATCCTGAGATTACTACCTTTGAGGTCCTATTTTTTAATTTACCTCCTAACTCCCTTATATTCCGCTTTTAGGACCTCATCCCGCTTTTTACCTATATCGTCAGTGCCTATATGCACCACGACAACTGGCTGTTCACCCTCCCCTTCCAAGATGTTCTGCAGCCGCTCTGAGACATCCTTGACCCTTGCACCAGGGAGGCAACACACCATCCTGGAGTCTCATTTGCGGCTGCAGAAACACCTATCTATTCCCCTTACAAGAGAATCCCCTATTACTATAGCTCTACCCCTCTTTAAGATAATTAAATGCTTGTTAAACACTTGTTAACTACTATTTTGCCAGCCTATTTCTATTTTACCACATTTTTAACGGGGTTCACGTCGTTCGGAGATCACGTCAGGTAAGTAGGTCGGGTTCTCTACGTCTCCCCATTGCTGTGAATAGGTGACAGCTGTAAAAGTGGTATGAAAGCTGCCATTTCACAGCTGGTCACTTTCCAATGTCAGAAGCTTGAGCCTTCAGGACTTGGAAGGCACTTTTGAGCTGTGTACAGTTTGGAAGTGTTTGGAGTAAACTCTCTATCCACTGTCACCTCCTTGGAGCAAGCTCTCTCACCACTGACAGATCGCTTCTGTCATCTCAACTTCAGCTGCCTTCCATTCCAGCAAAATCAGTGCCCTTGAAAAAATCTCATCTTGGTCCTCTGAATCCCTCCACGAACAGCCCCAACACCAACATCACCAGGCACACCAACATCACCAACAACAATACCAACCTTCGCCGCAATCACCTGATGCTGCACAGGACACAGGGCATCAGCAACCAACAACATTGTTGCCCGGGAGGCCAGTGATGGCCTCACCATGGCCAGATTTACATCACTTGACGCTGTACACCCTGGCTGCCACATGATGTGCCAGGTTGGCACCATCCCACACCAGCACCATAAAGCATCCCTACAATGTCCAAGCCATTCCTTTCACACTCATCAAAACTGAGGGTGGAGGGAGAAAGTAATGTCTCAACATTCACTGGAACTCACTAAGACACTTCCAAAGGTGAGCACAGATCTGTCCAATAAGGTAAAGTGTTGAAAATATAGATTTCAATATTTGACAACACATTAACAGAAAATTTACATGAACATTGCATAAAACACCCAAGTGCCTACCCTTGTGTGTTGTTAGTTGGTATGATTGCACTAGGATGAGGGTGAGTGTGAGGGGTGGCTACTGAGATGGGGAAGTGATAATGTAGATAGAGAGGGATGGGTGGAGGTGCAAGGTAAGTTGGTGTGAGTAAGGATGTGCAGGAGTACTGTAGAGGAGGCAGAGTGATGGGGATGTGATGAGTGGCACAGCAGGATGAGGCTGAGTGTGGATTTGCAGTAACGTTTCGTGATCTACTGAGATCATTGACAGCATTGGCGGGAATCTCGAGCGGCAGAGCGGGGCTATAAAATGCCCAGAGACCAGGTAAGGCCTCACAGCGTCGGCGGGAGTTTCAGCGGCAGAGCGGGGCTATAAAAGTCCCAGAGACCAGGTAAGGCCTCACAGCATCGGTGGGAATCTCGAGCAGCAGAGCGGGGCTATAAAAGGCCCCAGAGACCAGGTAAGGCCTCACAGCGTCGGCGGGAATCCTGAGCGGCAGAGCGGGGCTATAAAAGTCCCAGAGACCAGGTAAGGCCTCACAGCATCGGCGGGAATCTCGAGCGGCAGAGCGGGGCTATAAAAGTCCCAGAGACCAGGTAAGGCCTCACAGCATCGGCGGGAATCCTGAGCGGCAGAGCGGGGCTATAAAATGCCCAGAGACCAGGTAAGGCCTCACAGCGTCGGCGGGAGTTTCAGCGGCAGAGCGGGGCTATAAAAGTCCCAGAGACCAGGTAAGGCCTCACAGCATCGGTGGGAATCTCGAGCAGCAGAGCGGGGCTATAAAAGGCCCCAGAGACCAGGTAAGGCCTCACAGCATCGGTGGGAATCTCGAGCGGCAGAGCGGGGCTATGAAAGGCCCCAGAGACCAGGTAAGGCCTCACAGCGTCGGCGGGAATCCTGAGCGGCAGAGCGGGGCTATAAAAGTCCCAGAGACCAGGTAAGGCCTCACAGCGTCGGCAAGAATCCTGAGCGGCAGAGCGGGGCTATAAAAGTCCCAGTGACCAGGTAAGGCCTCACAGCGTCGGCAAGAATCCTGAGCGGCAGAGCGGGGCTATAAAAGTCCCAGTGACCAGGTAAGGCCTCACAGCGTCGGCGGGAATCCTGAGCGGCAGAGCGGGGCTATAAAAGTCCCAGTGACCAGGTAAGGCCTCACAGCGTCGGCGGGAATCCTGAGCGGCAGAGCGGGGCTATAAAAGTCCCAGAGACCAGGTAAGGCCTCACAGCGTCGGCAAGAATCCTGAGCGGCAGAGCGGGGCTATAAAAGTCCCAGTGACCAGGTAAGGCCTCACAGCGTCGGCAAGAATCCTGAGCGGCAGAGCGGGGCTATAAAAGTCCCAGTGACCAGGTAAGGCCTCACAGCGTCGGCGGGAATCCTGAGCGGCAGAGCGGGGCTATAAAAGTCCCAGTGACCAGGTAAGGCCTCACAGCGTCGGCGGGAATCCTGAGTGGCAGAGCGGGGCTATAAAAGTCCCAGTGACCAGGTAAGGCCTCACAGCGTCGGCGGGAATCCTGAGTGGCAGAGCGGGGCTATAAAAGTCCCAGAGACCAGGTAAGGCCTCACAGCGTCGGCGGGAATCCTGAGCGGCAGAGCGGGGCTATAAAAGTCCCAGTGACCAGGTAAGGCCTCACAGCGTCGGCGGGAATCCTGAGCGGCAGAGCGGGGCTATAAAAGTCCCAGTGACCAGGTAAGGCCTACCAGTCTCCAGTCTGGGAACTCGGAGGGAAGGAGAGAGGTAAAAAGTAATCCAAGTGTGACGTCATCAGAAAGCGGGTAAGTGATTGGTTGGTGAGTATTTCTCCCTTTTGAAGCTTAAATCTCTTTGGTTTATAGTTTCTAAGGTGTGATATTCACCATCTAGAATCGGGGCAGAGGGTATTTAAGAATAATATTAATAAATTTAATTAATTACATAAAATGGGAGATCAGGTGATGTGTTGCTGCTGCAATATGTGGGAGCTGGTGGACACCATTGATGCTCACGGTGATCACATTTGCAGTAAGTGTTGGCTGCTCGAGGAATTCCAGCTCCGTGTTGAAGAGCTGGAGTCCGAGCTTCAAACACTGAGACACATCAGGGAGGGGGAGAGTTACCTGGACTCTGTGTATCAGGAGGTAGTCACACCAATTAGATTCATTAATTCAGATGTAGTCCGTGGCCAGGGTCAGGATGGTGTGACTAGAAGTGAGGCAGGTACGGGGATCCAGGAGGTAGTGTTGGAGGAGCCGCAGCCCTTGCACTTGTCCAACAGGTTCGAGGTTCTTACTCCCTGTGGGGACAGGAGCAGGGACTGCGGGGAGGATGAGCAACCTGGCCACAGCACCGTAGAGCAGGGGGCCATTCAAGTGGGGGGAGTTAAAAGAAATGTTGTAGTGGTAGGGGATAGTATCGTTAGGGGGATAGATAGAGTTCTTTGCAGCTGAGAGCGAGAGTCCCGAAGGCTGTGTTGCCTGCCCGGTGCCAGGGTTAAGGACATCTCCTCTGGACTGGAGAGAAACTTGGAGTGGGAGGGGGAGGATCCCGTTGTTGTGGTCCATGTTGGTACCAATGACATAGATAGGACAAGGAAGGAGGTTCTGCTGAGGGAGTTTGAGCAGCTAGGGGCCAAATTAAAAAGCAGAACCACAAGGGTAATAATCTCTGGATTATTACCTGAGCCACGAGCGAATTTGGCTAGGACAAATAAAATTAGAGAGTTAAATGCGTGGCTCAAAGACTGGTGTGGGAGAAATGGGTTTTGCTTCCTGGGACACTGGCACCAGTACTGGGGCAGGAGGGAGCTGTTCCGTTGGGACGGGCTTCACTTGGCCAGTGCTGGGACTAGAGTCCTGGCGGATCATATAACTAGGGCTGTAGAGAGGGCTTTAAACTAACTAGTGGGGGGAAGTTCCTAGAGAGCAAATAATAAAAATGACAACAGAGAAGGTCATAGACTTAGGTAGCAGTGGGGAAATTGAAAACCAGAGCGTGTCAGGAAGGGGCAGAAGGTATGGAGTAAAATGTAAAGTAATAAAAAGGGCAAAAGCAGGAACTCGGTGTCACAAAACATCTTTGAAAGTTCTCTATCTGAATGCACGTAGCATTCGTAACAAAATAGACGAGTTAATGGCACAAATAACTACATATGGGTATGATCTTGTGGCCATTACAGAAACATGGCTGCAGGGTGACAATGCCTGGGAATTAAACATACCAGGTTATTTAACGATCAGGAAGGACAGGCAGGAAGGAAGGGGAGGTGGGGTGGCTATGTTAATAAAGGAAGGAATCACTGTAATACAGAGAAATGATATTGGGTCAAAAGATCAGGATAATGAAACAGTTTGGGTGGAGGTAAGGAATAATAAGGGGAAAAAAACACTAGTGGGCGTAGTCTATAGGCCTCCGAACAGTGGCAACTCTGTTGGACGGAGTATCAATCAGGAAATAGTTGAGGCTTGTAATAGGGAACATCTATAATTATGGGGGATTTTAACTATCATATTAATTGGACAAATCAAATTGGGCAGGGCTGCCTTGAGGATGAGTTCATTGAATGTATTAGGGATGGGTTTCTTGAGCAGTATGTAACTGAACCGACCAGGGGGCAAGCAACCTTAGATCTGGTCCTGTGTAACGAGACAGGATTAATTAAAAATGTCCTAGTAAAGGATCCCCTTGGAATGAGTGACCATAACATGGTTGAATTCCATATTCAATTAGAGGGTGAGAAGGTTGGATCTCAAACAAGCGTGCTAAGCTTGAATAAAGGAGACTATGAAGGTATGAGAGCGGAATTGAGTAGAGTGGATTGGGAAAATAGATTAAAGGTAAGACGATACATGATCAGTGGTGTACATTTAAGGAGTTATTTTACAACTTCCAAAAAATATATATTCCACTGAGAAGAAAAGGGTGTAAAAGAAAAGACAGCCATCCATGGCTAAGTAAAGAAATTAAGGATAGTATTCAACTAAAAACAAGGGCATATAAGGTAGCCAAATCTAGTGGGAGGATAGAGGATTGGGAAAACTTTAAAAGACAGCAAAAAATAACAAAAAGATTGATTAAGAAAGGGAAGATAGATTATGAAAGTAAATTAGCAAAAAATATAAAAACAGATAGTAAGAGTTTTTATAGTTATATAAAAAGAAAAAGGGTGGCTAAAGTAAATGTTGGTCCCTTAGAGGATGAGACCGGGAAATTAATGGTGGGAAATATGGAGATGGCAAAAACACTGAATGAATATTTTGTATCAGTCTTTACAGTAGAAGACACTAAGAATATCCCAACACTGGACAAACAGGGGGCTAAAGGGGGGGAGGAGCTAAACACGATCAAAATCACTAAGGAAGTGGTACTCGGTAAAATAATGGGACTCAAGGCGGATAAATCACCTGGACCTGATGGCTTACATCCTAGGGTCTTGAGGGAAGTGGCGGTAGGGATTGTGGATGCATTGGTAATAATTTTCCAAAACTCCCTGGACTCGGCAAAGGTCCCAGCAGACTGGAAAACTGCTAATGTAACACCCTTATTTAAAAAGGGCAGTAGACAGAAGGCTGGAAACTATAGACCGGTTAGCCTAACATCTGTGGTAGGTAAAATTTTGGAGTCCATTATTAAGGAGACAGTAACAGGACATTTGGATAATCATAATTTAATAGGACAAAGTCAGCATGGTTTTATGAAGGGGAAGTCATGTTTGACAAATTTGCTGGAGTTCTTTGAGGAAGTAACATATAGGGTGGATAAAGGGGAACCAGTGGACGTAGTGTATTTAGACTTCCAAAAGGCATTTGACAAGGTGCCATACAAAAGATTATTGCTTAAGATAAAAAATCACAGGATTGGGGGTAATATTCTGGCATGGATAGAGGATTGGCTATCTAACAGAAGGCAGAGAGTTGGGATAAATGGTTCATTCTCAGACTGGCAATCAGTAACTAGTGGTGTTCCGCAGGGGTCAGTGCTGGGTCCCCAACTCTTTACAATCTATATTAACGATTTGGAGGAGGGGACCGAGTGTAACATATCAAAGTTTGCAGATGATACTAAGATGGGAGGGAAAATAGTGAGTGAGGAGGACATAAAAAACCTGCAAGGGGACATAGACAGGCTAAGTAAGTGGGCAGAGATTTGGCAGATGGAATACAATACTGGAAAGTGTGAGGTTATGCACTTTGGCAGGAAAAATCATAGAGCAAGTTATTATCTTAATGGCAAGAAACTGGAAAGTACTGAAGTACAAAGGGATCTGGGGGTCCTGGTGCACGAAACTCAAAAGGTTAGTATGCAGGTGCAGCAAGTGATTAAGAAGGCCAATGGAATGTTGGCTTTCATTGCTAGGGGGATAGAATATAAAAATAGGGAGGTATTGCTTCAGTTGTACAAGGTATTGGTGAGACCGCACCTGGAATACTGCGTACAGTTTTGGTGTCCATACTTAAGAAAGGACATACTTGCTCTCGAGTCAGTACAAAGAAGGTTCACTCGGTTAATCCCGGGGATGAGGGGATGGACATATGAGGAGAGGTTGAGTAGATTGGGACTCTACTCATTGGAGTTCAGAAGAATGAGAGGCGATCTTATTGAAACATATAAGATTGTGAAGGGGTTGGATCAGGTGGATGCGGGGAGGATGTTCCCGATGATGGGTGAAACTAGAACTAGGGGGCATAGTCTTAGAATAAGGGGCTGCTCTTTCAAAACTGAGATGAGGAGGAACTACTTCACTCAGAGGGTGGTAGGTCCATGGAATATGCTGCCCCAAAAAGCTGTAGAAGCTACATCATTACATAAATTTAAAACAGAAATAGACAGTTTCCTAGAAGTAAAGGGAATTAAGGGTTATGGGGAGCGGGCAGGAATTTGGACATGAGTCTAGGTTCGGATCGGTCATGGCCCTGTGGGTAGCGGAGCGGGCCCAGGGGCCGTGTAGCCTGATCCTGCTCCTATTTCGTGTGTCTAATTCTGTTAGATTCAGGAGATGGTTCTGTGATAGTGGATTGGCGGTTCGGATCAGATCAGCCATGATCTTATTGAATGGCGGAGCAGGCTCGAGGGGCTGATTGGCCTACTCCTGCTCCTATTTCTTATGTTCTTATGTTCTTATGTTTGCGCCACTGCAGCCTGGTCCTTCTGACAACATCCCTGCTTTTGTCCTCCTGTGCAATGTGCAACCAGGCTGCGTTGGTGTCCTGGGAAAGGAAGAGAACCTCCCTGTGTGCTGTGACTCCCTGCATAAGCATATGGAGGGAGTCATGCGGGAGCCTGGGTGCCGCCCTGCACCTCTGTGCAGTGCTTGTCAGTGTTTGTAGCACCTCAATGCTGCAGAACACTGACAGCACAACTGTCAAAATGAATGTGGACATGGTCCCTTTAAGGAAACTGGCTGATGATGTGTCATCAAATGACATCATCAGACCCGCTTCCTATTAATTGGCCAGGAACCTCGCAGGCGGGCTTAACAAGCCGAATCAGTAGAAAATCCTTTTCAAAGAGCGGCTGGAGCCTGGAGCAGGACCGGAACCCACTGACGACCTCTTCCGCCGCGATCCCACCTCCGATGGCGAAATCGTGGCCGTTGCTAGGGTTCCAACTTCCATCACAATCCACTGACTCCTGCTGGAAAGTGTACGTGTGTGGATATTGGGTGAGAATAGGATGGGTCTCGCGTATGATGTGCCTTACAATTAAGTAGCCTGCAATCTTGCTTATACCATGGAGAATAGCATTGAGTGAGATAAAAAAGGGTGGCTGGCATCCATGGAACAGGACTCTAGCATGAGTCACAGCTTTCATTGGAGGGATGAAAAGGAGAGGTCAGGTGGTGAAGGCACTGTCCTTGAACCATACACGAAAGTTAGACTGTGCTATAAAAGAGGTGTGTGTGGTTTTGTGCACATGAATCTATACATGATGCTCTCAGTTCAGTTACCAGTGGAGACACAGAGCAAAGACCAAGCCCTTTCTGCTCTGCAGGTGGGAAAATGGAAAGTGAGCACAAGAGGGCTATTGATACGTCACCAGGTCATTTGATTGTCCTATTGCCTAGAGAATGTTAAATGGTCTGGCCTGGCCTGAGAGTTGGAAAATAAATCTCAAAATGGAAAAGTGAAATATGTAAATCCTCCATTTCTGATCCGAGCCATATCCAGTGGGAGGGGCTGAGCCAAAGCAGCAGTTTTGCTAAATGGGTGGGGCGGGGAGGGGAGGTGGAGTCAATCATGTGCGGTCCCAGGTGTCTTCTGGTGGCTGGTTACAGGGGGTATTTGCCCAGGTCTAGGAGCAGGCTAAGTGCCTGCCCTCTCTGTTGCAAGCATCAGGCCAGCTGGATGCAGAAAAAGAGAATAGAATATAGAAACTAAAGAGGGAAACTTACTATATACTTCCCACAATACAGTAAAAAGAAATAAATAATCCAACATCTTCTTTACTGAAGATTCATCTTGATAACTATGAATTACTTGAATGGTTGAGTTTTGATTTTGTAAAAGGGCAATAGGTAACTGAAGGACAGTGACATGAACTCAAGATAATTACAGATGAGGAAGGCCATTTGCCCATCTTAATTCATCCATCCAGAGAGATCCTAAAGTCCCTCCATTTCAGCATCTGATTGTTTCTTGCAAGATTCCAGGGTTTTTACCTTCATTAGCCTTCCTGGAATTCTCTTCTATACATTTATCTCTCTCTGCATGAAGAATTTCCTGACATCAGTCCTAAATTTACCTTGAACCTGTGTCACCTTATATTACTTTCACAATTTAATTTAAGGTAATATCCCAGATTTACTTTTTCCGTTCCTGTAAATATTTTATATTTTTCATAAAATCATCTCTTGGACATCTCCTTTGCAGCTTGAAAAGTCGAAATATCTCCAGACTTTCCTCATAGTTCAGCCCTTTGACACTAGGGGGGAAAAATTCAGTACCTTAGTGCCTCCCGTTAGCACCAGCAGATGGTGGTAACAGGGGGCTGATGCAGTTACACCGGGATGAGACTAATCCAGCACCGCATGGCAAATCCGGCCCCCTGTTGCACCACCGGGGACTTTAACGCCAGGCAGATCGTGACATCAGTGAGCATGCAACACTCACTGGGCGTCCAATCTGCAAAATTGATTGTCGCCACCCACCTTAGTGCCTTGGCCAAACAGCGACAGGGACAGCTGGTGTGAAGCAGCTGGAAGCCGGCTCCAGGGATGTTATTTAAAAAGATCATGAGTAATGAATCGCAGCTGTAGGTTAGTGGAGTTTCAGTGCTTTCTTGTCAGTTTCACATTGTGCAACAGTTTAATTCTGTAATTTAAAGGTTATTTTGTATCAGGAGTGTTGTGGGAGCAAAAAGTAGCTACATTTATTCTTAAAAAAATCAAACTGCTACACTTGGTTACATTAATGGGGGCTGTACTGGCAGTCGATCTCGCCCTCCAGGATCTACTGCGGAGGGAGTGGAGGCAGCGAGAAAGAGTGGAACATGTGGCCAGAGGGAGGAGGTGGGCCATGAGGGCTCTCAACAGGAGGCCTTACCCTCCGAGGGTATTCCGAGAGCACTTCTCCTACCATCTCCGTGTGCAAGTTGTAGTGTATTAGAAGGCTCCGCTTCACCAAGGAGGTGGTCACAGAATGCTGCCACCTCCTGCAACCAGACCTCCAGCCTCAGATCAGGGCAGGCACGGCTCTCTCAGCGGCAGTCAAGGTCACCGTCGTCCTCAATTTCTTCACCAGCGGATCCTTCCCATCTGCAACAGGAGACATAGCTAACATCTCGCAGTTCGCCATCTATCGCTGCATCCGGGAGGTCACAGAGGCTCTCTACAGTAGGAGAAGGGACTACATTTCCTTCCCCATCACCAGAGAGAAGCAGGACGAGTGTGCATGTGGCTTTGCCAGGATAGCGGGATTCCCCATGGTGCAGGGCACCATTGACTGCACCCACGTGGCTTTGCGGGCACTGCAAAACAATCCTGACATCTTCCGTAACCGCAAAGGCTACCACTCACTTAATGTGCAGTTGGTGTGCGACCACAGACAGTTAATCCTCAACGTGAATGCCCACTATCCTGGCAGCAGCTACGATGCCTTCATCCTGCGCTAGCACTCTTCCAGCCACCAGGTCAAGGGCTATCTGCTCTCCAGCTGGCTCATGACTCCCCTCCGCAACCCCAACACTCCTGCCCAGCACTCATATAATGACAGCCATGCCACCACCAGGAACATCATCGAGCAGACAATCGGCCTGCTCAAGCAACAGTTCAGCTGCCTTGACCACTTGGGAGGAGCCCTCCAGTACTCGGCTGAGTGGGTGTCCCATTTTGTGGTGGTCTGTTGCATGCTCCACAACTTGGCCATCATAAGGGCCCAGCCCTTGCCCCCAGGGATTGCGGGACCACCTCAGGAGGAGGAAGAGGGAGAGGAGGAGGAGGAAGAGGAAGATGAGGAGGACGAGGAGCAGGAGGAACAGGAGCGAGGGAGGAGGCAGCCACTCAATCAGACTTCTGGAAGGGTGGTTCGTGACCCCCTCATCAGACTGCAGTTCCAATAAATTAAACCCCAGATCCCCATTGCTCACCACATCCCCATCATTCCATCCCTGTTGCAGGCCATATCATAGCACAAAGCTGAAATGAGATACACCACAAAAGAGTCCAAACTGAATTAATAAATTTATCAACAATCAGTGAACACATATTTAGACCAAAAATATTAACTATTCACCCTTGTGTAATCCCTTAGTGCCTCTTGTTACTGTGCCTTTTCCTGCTCTAGTGCTCCTATGAAGTGTTGGCCCAGTGGCTGCATCTGGGCTGGTGGAAGGCTGCTGAGTGTCCATGCGGGAGACTTCAGATGGCCTTGCAGGATGTCCTCGACCAGCTCTGGGCCTGGAAGGCCCGGCTGTAGGCTGCACCACCTCAGCATAGGTGGCAGCAGTCTGGGCTGGCTGGATGACAGGCAGCAACAAGGGCAGTGGCGGAGTGGCAGTGGTGGAAGCAGGAATGCTGTCATCCTGAGAGAGGACAGCAGGTTCCTGCTCCACTGACTCACTGCCACTCCCCCGGGGCTGCACCTCAGCATCCCTAGTAATCTGTTGCAGCACAGATTGCTGGCTTGCTACGATACCGTGAAAGCCCCGGTCAACGGTGGTAGACTCAGCCACGATGGCAGCAGTCAGAGCTTGCGTGGCATCAAGCTGAGACTGCATGGGAGCAGTCTGAGATTGGATGCCACCAAGCATAGACTCCATTACAGCACTAAGATGTTGCGTCACTTCCGCCTGTGCTGCAATGCAAGCTGCCAGATCGCCCAACACACGCGGCATCAGGTCTGGGTTGCCACAGTCTCTCTGGGAGTCAACCATCCTTTGCAGACTGGAAATGATGGGCTTCATGGTGTGCACAGAGCCTTGAGAAATGTTGGAGGTGGACTCTTCCATGCTCCTTACCATTGCTGAGAGGCTCTCGGGCACCCTTGCCATTGCACCTATCATCTCCGTGTGCATGCCCATCACCCTTCTTCTAAAGGCCTCCCCATCGAGGTCCTCATCTGAGTCCTGTGCAGCAGAACTCGCGCGCAAACTCGCCCTCCAGGGATCTGGCCCCCGAGCTGCCCTTTCCCCCTGGCCTTGCTGCAGCCCACTCCTCCCCAGTGCCTCACCCTGTGCAGATCCCACTACTATACTAGCCTCTAAAGAGCGCGCAGTGCAAGAGTTGGATAAAGGTGAGGGGAGGGGGGGCAGGGAGCAATGCATTAAAAAAAATTCTTTATGGGATGTGGGCGTCGCTGGCAAGGCCAACATTTATTGCCCATCCCTAATTGCCCTTGAGGAGGTGGTGGTGAGTTGCCTTCTTGAACCGCTGCAGTCCATGTGGTGAAGGTACTCCCACAGTGCTGTTAGGTAGCGAGTTCCAGGATTTTGACCCAGCAACGATGAAGGAACGGCAATAAACTTCTAAGTAAGGATGGTGTGTGACTTGGAGGGGAACTTGGAGGTGGTGGTGTTCCCATGCGCATGCTGCCCTTGTCTTTCTAGGTGGAAGAGGTCGCAGGTTTGGGAGGTGCTGCCAAAGAAGCCTTGGTGAGTTGTGAGTTGAGTGCATCTTGTATATGGTACACACTGCAGCCACGGTACACCGGTGGTGGAGGGAGTGAATGTTTAAGGTGGTGGATGGGGTGCCAATCAATTGGGCTGCTTTGTCTTGGATGGTGTTGAGCATCCTGAGTGTTGTTGGAGCTGCACTCATCCAGGCAAGTGGAGAGTATTCCATCACACTCCTTACTTGTGCCTTGTAGATGGTGGAAAGGCTTTGGGGAGTCAGGAGGTGAGACACTCGCCGAAGAATACCTAGTCTCTGACCTACTCTTGTTGCCACAGTATTTATGTGGCTGGTCCAGTTAAGTTTCTGGTCAATGGTGACCCCCAGGATGTTGATGGTGGGGGATTTGGTGATGGTAATTGTTGAATCCGTGAATCTTGAAGTATGGTGTTCTTCAATAAATAGACGGAGACTGCAGATCAACAATCAACAGGTGTTTACTGGATGAGGGTAGTCTAAAAACTAACAGTACAGATGCCTGCTCAAGGCTTATATACAGGTGTGGTCACTGCCGGTACTACAGTATACAGGAGCTGTAAAAGTAGTTCTCTCTTAAAGGTACATACACTACAATTCCTCCCCTTTTAGATTAACAGTACCATAACATTCAAATAACAGTTAACACTTTAACATGCACATTAACTGAAATAGTCCATTTATAAATTCAGTCTTTGGGGCGGCTTCCTGATCCTTTCTGGATAGCGCCTTTCCTGAGTGTCTTGTTCTTGGTGCGGAGGCGATTCTGGCCCCCTGTCGTCGGTTAGTTCATCAGTTTCCGCTGCTACTGTTTCTGGGGTAGATGCTACCGGTATGTCGGGTTCATCCCCAGGTACGTGAGACATGGGGTTGACTCGTTCCTGTGACGCTAGGATCTGGTCGACATGGCGTCTCCCGCGCTTCCTTTCTTTCCCCGCGGACGCTGCTCAGCCCTTGAGCCCTGGCTGCGCTCTACGCGTTCTCCTGTGCACCTCTCTCATTGCCGCCGCTCGGTCCTGAACCCCAGCTTTGCTTTACCCTCTCTCTCTTTTTGTTTTCCGTCGACGCCGCTCAGTCTTCAACCCCCGGCTGCGCCCTGTGCGCTTTACCCTCTCTCTTACCCCGTCGACGCTGCTCGGCCTTTTTTGTGCCGTCGGTCGGCTCCAGCCGCCGCTGTCCAGGAAGGGTCTGTGCTGTACCTGTTGCCAGCCTGTTGCTGGATCGTCGTGGCTGGAGAACCAAGCCCAGCTCTCAACAGCCTCCCCTGCGATGTTCACTCTCTGCTGGATGACTGGGCGGTTGCTCGTGGTCGACGCCCGTGCTCCTGGCCTCGACTTTCTTCCACTGTCCTCCCGGAGCGAATCCTTGGGAGGAAATGCAGAGTTGCAGGTAGATTCGAATCGACCTCATCGCCACTGTTGAATCCGTGAATCTTAAGGTATGGTGTTCTTCAATAAATAGACGGAGACTGCAGATCAACAATCAACAGGTGTTTACTGGATGAGGGTAGTCTAAAAACTAACAGTACAGATGCCTGCTCAAGGTTTATATACAGGTGTGGTCACTGCCGGTACGACAGTATACAGGAGCGTAAAAGTAGTTCTCTCTTAAAGGTACATACACTACAGTAATACCGTTGAATGTCAAGGGGCAATGGTTAGACTCTCACTTGTTGGAGATCGTCATTGCTTGGCACTTGTGTGGTGCGAATGTTATCTGCCACTTACCAGCCCAAGCCTGAACATCATCCAAGTCTTGTTGCATGCGGGCATGGACAGCTTCATTATCTGAGGGGTTGTGAATGGCACTGAACACTGTGCAGTCATTAGCGAACATCCCCATTTCTGACCTTATGTTGGAGGGAAGTTCATTGATGAAGCAGCTGAAGATGGTTGGGCCTAAGACACTGCCCTGAGGAACTCCTGCAGCGCTGTCCTGAGGCTGTGATGATTGACCTTCAACCACCACAACCATCTTCCTTTGTGCTAGGTATGACTCCAGCCAGTGGAGAGTTTTCCCCCCCGATTCCCACTGACTTCAGTTTTACCAAGGCTCCTTGATGTCACACTCGGTCAAATGCTGCCTTGATGTCAAGGGCAGTCACTCTCACCTCACCTCTGGAATTCAGCTCCTTTGTCCATGTTTGGATCAAGGCTGTAATGAGGTCGGGAGCTGAGTAGTCTTGGCGGAACCGAAACAGGGCATCAGTGAGCAGGTTATTGGTGAGTAAGTGCCGCTTGATAGCACTGTTGATGACACCTTCAATCACTTTGCTGATGATTGAGAGTAGACTGATGGGGCGGTAATTGGCTGGATTGGATTTGTCCTGCTTTTTGTGGACTAGACATACCTGGGCAGTTTTCCACATTGTCGGATAGATGCCAGTGTTGTAGCTGTACTGGAACAGCTTGGCTAGAGGCGTGGCTAGTTTTGGAGCACAAGTCTTCAGCACGACAGCCGGGATGTTGTCGGGGCCCACAGCCTTTGCTGTATCCAGTACGCTCAGCCGTTTCTTGATATCACAACGAGTAAATCAAATTGGCTGAAGACTGGCTTCTGTGATGGTTGGGACCTCAGGAGGAGGCCGATATGGATCATCCACTCGGCACTTTCCAACGAATCATGCATACAGCATGATTAGCTGGAATTGCGAAATGCTTGTGGGGTGAGGGGGAAGTGGGATTTAAAAAGTAGGAGTAGGGATGAACATACCATTGTCCCCAAGGGAGTCAACCTTGCCGGTGGCCACGATGGCACCCAATAATCTGCTGCACTCTATTCTCCAGCTCAGAGTGTGGTTGGGTGTTGGCTTGACCCCTGCCTGTGCACTCCTGCTCCCTACTAATGTAAGCCACCTTGGCCTGCAAGAGAAAGGAAAGTGTGTGAGTGAGTGTGGAGCAATGTGTTTGGGTGATGTGCCTGCCATAGTTGAATAGCTGTCATTGTGTGCAAGGTGTGAGATGTGAGTGTGAGTGTTTGTAGGTAGAGATTGGTGGTGGGTGAGTGCTGGGGGTGTGGTGCTTTGGGCTGTGTGTGAAGACTGTGGTTCAGATGGTTGTACGTAGCATTTGTTGAAGCATTCTGTCACCCTGACCACCCGAGTGAGGTCGTTAAATTTCTTCCTGCACTGTGTGTGGGTCCTGGGAATCACAGTGCTGCCCGAGATGTGCTGTGCTGCCTCCCTCCACATTGTGCGGAAGACTTGCGGCAAGGGCCTCCTGCCACTTGTCGGGTAGAACACCGCCCTCTGTCTCTCCACAGCGAACACCAACACCTCCAATGCTTGATCACTGAATCTGCAGGCTCTCTTCCTGAGGCGTGGATCTGCCATGAGCACACCTGGTTCAGTCCTCCGGCTCCTTCTCCTTGACCTCCTGCTGCCTGCTGAGGCAGCTGCACAGTCAGCAATGCTGAGAATTAAGTTCTGCAGCATCAATGAACCTCCCTTTTAAGAACTGGAAAAAGCCTGTGGCAATGATGACTTGTGATTAGACTGCACGCAATATTGGTCCACACTTTGAGTGTAAGCTTGGGCTTTAACACTTGAATTAGCATTCCAATCATTTCTTTGAGCATTGAGCATGAATTTTGCGTGCAGTCTAAAGTTTTAGCGCCTGGCGCTAATTCTCCAACTTTTCTAATTTTACCGCCCATTCCTGGCCTATAATGAATTTCTAGGCCTGGGTATCACCCTGATGGTTCTTCTCTGCACTGCCTCTAGTACTTAAATGTCGCCCTTGTGCCTTGCTGAGCAAAAGTGGAAACAGAGCTCAAGGTGTGTTCTGACCAAACTGGTAATCTCTGGTTTTGTTGATTGCTGCTCTGCATTGGTTGGACATACTGAGCATCAAATTCACGAAGACTCCTAGATATTTCAACACCAGCCATGGAGTATGTGTCACTTATTTTTTGTTCTTATGTGCATCCAGTACTAAAGAGTTAACCTCCTAGAACTTGGCCACACATTGATATATGAAATGTTGCAGTAAGATCACTTCTGTAAAAATAATAGCCATGACATCACCAATTGTGGTTGGAAAATTGTAGAAAAGGGCGACCGCTTTGGGATTAATCATTGCAATAGCATTGTGGTTACAATTCATTTCTTATTCATACAGTTATGAAAAAACTTAGGTCTCGTCGCTTAATTAAATAGTACAATTGCCTTTCTAAAAATATAACCTTTGCAATAGGAAGCTGGACTTGGATCTAAATTAATACTAAATTATAATTCTGGAATTATGAAACATCAAATCCATCCTAAAATAAGCTCATTTCAGAGGTTTGCTAACATATTCTTTTCTTTTTCATTTCCAACACATACTTTTAAACCTGTTCATGGGTAATAACCAAGATGCCATATCTGTGTTATTTGTAGGTCCTTCCATGGGTAAATGGACCATGTAGTATGGTAATAACTAGAAGGTTTACCAGGCTTGATCCCGGGTCTGTGCTGAATTTGCTGATCTCAGCACAACAATTGGCTTCAGCATCACTGGTCTAGAGTGGGGGAAAAAAAACAGCTAAGGTTTGCACTCCTGGGGGGAAAAATTGAGTCTGCACCCCCGTGGCCGAAATTCATCGGTAGTGCCCCAAGAGGGAAGCAGGGCGCGCCTCCCTCTTCATAGAATCATAGAAAGATACAGCACGGAAGGAGGCCATTTCGGCCCATCGTGTCTACGTCGGCCAACAAAGAGCTATCCAGCCTAATCCCACTTCCCAGCTCTTGGTCCGTAGCCCTGCAGGTTAGAGCATCCCAAGTGCACATCCAGGTACTTTTTAAATGTGGTTAGGGTTCCTGCCTCTACCACCCTTTCAGGCAGTGAGTTCCAGACCCCCACAACCCTCTGGGTAAAGAAATTTCCCCTCAAATCCCTCTAAACCTTCCCCCAATTACTTTAAATCTGTGTCCCCTGGTTTTTGACCCCTCTGCTGAGGGAAATAGGTCCTTTCTATCTACTTTATCTATGCCCCTCATAATTTTATACACCTCAATAAGGTCTCCCCTCAACCTCCTCTGTTCCAAGGAAAACAAACCCAGCCTCTCCAGTCTTTCCTCATAGCTAAGATTCTCTACTCCCGGCAACATCCTTGTAAATCTCCTCTGTACCCTCTCTAGTGCAATCACATCTTTCATGTAATGTGGTGACCAGAACTGCACACAGTACTCTAGCTGAGGCCTAACTAATGTTTTATACAGTTGAAGCATAACCCCCTGCTCTTGTATTCTATGCCATGGCTAATAAAGGCAAGCATTCCGTATGCCTTCTTAACCACCTTATCTACCTGGCCTGTTACCTTCAGGGATCTGTGGACATGCACTCCAAGGTCCCTTTGTTCCTCTACACTACTCAGTGTCCTACCATTTAATGTGTATTCCCTTTCCTTGTTAGCCCTCCCCAAATGCATTACCTCACACTTCTCTGGATTGAATTCCATTTGCCACTGTTCTGCCCACCTGACCAATTTATTGATATCTTCCTGCAGCCTACAGCTTCCTTCTTCAGTATCAACCACACAGCTGATTTTAGTATCATCTGCAAACTTCTTAATCATACCCCCTATATTCAAGTCTAGATCATTGATATATACCACAAAAAGCAAGGGACCTAGTACTGAGCCCTGCAGAACCCCACTGGAAACAGCCTTCCAGTCACAAAAACAGCCATCAACCATTACCCTCTGCTTCCTGTCTCCGAGCCAGTTTTGAATCCAACTTGACACTTTGCCCTGGATCCCATGGGCTTTTAACTTCATGACCAGTCTTGGGGTGCTGCGAGGGAATATTGCGGCGCTATGTGCTGCGGTACTGCAGGCCTTCCTCCCCTTCTTAAAAGGGGAGGGTCCTAGCGCAGCGTGACCCGGGGCCCAGCTGGGCTACCAGAGATCGGAGTGCTGGCAAAACAAGCCCGGCACTCGAGGAGTGCCGGGCTCACGGAGCGCAGCCAGCACACTGCGGCGGGGGGGGGGGGGGGTGGCTGCTTAGGGTGCTAACAGGAGGTGCAAAGCAACCGAATTTCTCCCCCCTGATCTCTGTCCATTGATCCCTGTACATTTGCACATACGGATGTAGGTTGAAGACTCAGTTAGGTTATGCTGTGATGCCTCCCATTGTTGAATAGACAACCGCCGCTCATTTTCTAGACTCACACATGAAGAATGGCAACTTGATATCAGAGGGCGGCCATTGCCCATGGAATCATATCCCAGCACAAGTCAGCGCTTTCAAAAGAGATGGGAAGGGAAATATCAAAAAACAGTTCTGCTGCACATCTTCTCACTAACAGAAGGGTTTATGAATTGATTTGTTTTAATTATCTTCTGGTTTTGTTGATTTATTTTCTCTCCCTCCACAACCAACTTTGGCAGTGCCCAGTAAGGGTAGAGGGGCAATAACAGTGGTGACTACATAGTTTCCATGTTTCCCCATCAACAAATTCCCTGAACAGCATTGAGATTGGAGCTGGGTGGGAGGGGAGGAGCTGTTGAAACTCTTCTTATCTGGCTGGAGGTTCACTGTGATGAAGGGAAGTTCTGAAAACTGTTGTGGAGAGAGAAGGAGGCAGACAGGAAGTAAATAAAGAAACCAAAATATATAAAATTAAATACGATGGGACTGGAGAGCAACCCAGCATGTTGAAGCTCCAACAAGTAATGTCATGGAGTGGGGAGATACGTGTTCACACCTGTCACCTGGCACTCCCTTCATTTGCTGCTGTAGGGGAAGAGTTACCACGCGAGGAGGGAAAATCAGAGTGCAAGATATCACCAGGCTTATCTCAGTCACCTCTGACCAGCTAGCTCAAGACTTACATTGATAAGGAGTGGAAGTAGGACAACTGCATCAGTTAGAGACCTGAATAAGGTGAGAAAATTGTTTTTTGTGAAAAAAAGATGGACCTGTACACGCAGAATAAATTAACAAACTTAAATATAACTGTAGGGTCCCTCGGTGGCCTAGTAAGCAACTTCGCTGGTCGGTGTGGTGCTAAGGCATACAGACTTAAAGGCACCACATTTGATTAATGGTTTGTGCTAAACTGGCTTATCTCTGCAGTTAGAGCACGAGAATTGGTCTCAGCAATGCCAGGGAGGGGAAGAACATCAGGATTCCTACTCCAATCACTATCCAGTGACCACCCTCCCGGAAAGTGCATGTTTGTGGGTGCTGGGTGAGGATGGGGTCAGGCTTGGCTCTTGTGTCTCTATGGCTGAATAGTCTGCCAACTCTCAATGCCTATGCTCAGAAGGAAGCCATCATGTCTGTGCTGGCTCTTTGCTAAACTAATCCCACTGTCTTGGCCTCTCCCCATATCCAGTACCTTTCTCTGGTCCAAAGCTTCCGTTAATAGAAGCAACAGTTTCATGCCTCAACTATTCTCAACGGCAAAGCATTTCATGCTTCAGCAATTCTCTGCATAAAGAAATTTCTCCTAACTTCACTTCTCACTTTCATGGTGTGTCTCTTAATATTTATGAACCCATGAAATGCAGCTCAAAGTGAATTTACGAATACACTCAAGCTGAGAGAGCTCAGTAGCAAGTTCAGGTAGATAAATAAATATAATTTTCCCCTCACGTTGTTAATGTGGCTGGTCCAATTCAGCTTCTAGTCAATGGTGATCCCCAAGATTTGATGGTGTGGGACTCGATGATGGTGGTGTCATCGTAGGTCAGGGGGAGATAGTTAGGCCTTTTCTTATTGGAGCTGGTTATTGCCTGGTACTTATATGGTGTGAATGTTACCTGCCACCTGTCAACCCAAGCCTGGATGTTGTCCAGGTCCTGCTGTAGGTTTGCATGGGCTGCTTTGGGGGAGTTGTGAATGGTGCTGGAGACTGTGGAATCGTTAGTGAACAGCCTGATGTTATGACAGAGTGACCTATGTGCCCAAAACCCAATCCTGCGCTCCCAGTGTGCACAGCTCTACTCTGGGAGTGCGAATTCATAAAAAAAATCCCATAATAGTTAACTTAACTGTTACTCATCTTTGCTTAACACCTAACATTACTGAGAGGAAAACTTTGAAAAATGTGGACCTCAAGCAGAAGCTAATCCTATAGGATTAATTTTAATTGCCCCTTTACGCTGCAAATATCTTTCTACATGAAGTACAGCAGATAGTAAGTGGGATTTGACTGTATCCATGTTCGTGTTAAGTGGGCTCCACTTGGTATAGAAATCTAGTTATAAGTAGAAATTTACCTTTCCACTTAACACAACCCTGACTGTACTTATTTTGCTCATTGTAAAATGGAAAACACATTCACTAATGTACATCTCAAAAAGAAAAATATAAATTTGTCATGTACTAGTGGATAAATCAAATAAAAATATATTTATTAATGTAGTGCTAAACTTCAAGACTAATGTAATAGATCAACTTCTGGCTATGTGTTCCTTCACAGCTGTCTCTTTTATACTGCAATATATATACAGATGTAAGGCTCGTAAAGTGTTCCACTGAGATAAATGGAACTATTCCAAGATTCTTATCTTCTGGAATATGATCAATTCTGTGTTCATATAGACCTGAAATTCACTGGGGTTCTCTTGGTCTCTCACTGTAACTCCAGTGGGAATGTTTGAAAAACTGTTTACATCGTCTCCCTAGGAGTTTCACTGCTCTCCCGCTGGAGTTATGGTGTGGGACCAGGAGAACCACCACATAATTTCAAGGTCATTGAGTCAAGGTATTGTAAATATTGTATTATAATACTAAAATAATCTAAATTCCAGAACTATACATACTCCTGTGTCTATAGCTAAATAGAATATGTAATGTTATTTACTGTCAAAATAACAGTGAGGCTAACAGCACTCACCGTTATTTATGTATAAATTACACAGCAACTTCAGGCAAGGGAAGATGTGTGGCTAAACACGAAAATCCAGAAGTTGCTGTCCGAGATGCGCCGCTCCACCATTAGCTTCCCGAAAATGGCATTGCTGTCTGGCTCATCATTCAAATGCATTGAACGCCATGACTGTTGCGTCTGAGTGTCCCAGATATGCTTATTCTAAGTCACTGGACACAGACAACAAGAATAACTTAAACAGGTCTTTACTAATCGAAGGTCAGGGCTGAACTGCTTAGCAAATTACTACACAGAGTTTATATACCGGTGTGGTCACCACCGGTACTACAATATACAGTAGCCAAGAGAAAGTAGTCCATCTCTTAAGGTAGTCTCTTAAGGTGGTACAGGTTACATACACCACAATTCCTCCCTTTTTAGCTTAACAGTGTACATCCCAATTTAAACATAACATGGATAACATATATACAACTTCATGCAAAACTGTTCAAAGATTCAGTCTCTGAGGAGGCCTCCTGATCCGAGTTGGATAACGCTTTTCAGGGGTCTCTGATTCTCGTTGCTGGGGTGACTCATCTAGTTGATCTCTTATGGGTTGGACATCATCAGATACATTGGCGTCTGAGGTAGATGCTTCAGGTTCACTAACTTCTTCCACTGGTGCCTCTGTCGTAGTCATGGGTTTGACCCTTGTTCTCGATTCTACAAGTTGGTCAGCATGACGTCGTATTACGTTTTCACCAATATCTACCGTGTACATCAGGGGTCCTTGTCTGGCACGAATTGTTCCAGATTGCCATTTCTCATTCTTATAGTCCCGGGCTAACACTGGTTGTCCTATTTCGAAACTCCGAGTGGTCTTGTTATTTATATGCTGGAACTGTTTGTTTTCGACTTCCCTCCGCACATTTGGTTTTAACAAGTCCAACCTGGACCGCAACCTCCTGTTATAGAACATCATGGCAGGGCTTTGATTTGTCACTGCATGAGTGGCGTTTCGATATGCCATTAGGAAATTGTCCACCTTGTGTTGTAGTGGAATCTGGTCTTCGCTCATGGCCTTTATCGCCTTTTTGAACGTTTGTACAAATCTCTCGGCCAACCCATTTGTAGCCGGATGATATGGGGCAGAGGTATAATGTTTCACCCCATTCTTCTTCATGAATTTCTGGAATTCTTCTGACACGAACTGCGGTCCGTTGTCTGAACATATTTGTTCTGGCAATCCATTTCTTGCGAATATCGTTCTTAGAACTGCGATCGTCTTTTCCGAGGTAGTGGTCGCCATCTTAATCACTTCTGGCCATTTAGAATGTGCGTCTACCGCAATTAAAAACATGGAGTCCATGAATGGACCTGCGAAGTCAATATGTACACGTTGCCATGGGGTTGAAGGCCATTCCCATGGATGCAGCGGTGCAATTGGAGGTGCATTTTGAACTTTTTGGCACCCTGAGCAGCTTTTAGTCAGATCCTCTATTTGTTGGTCGATACCTGGCCACCACACATAAGCCCTAGCAAGGCTTCTCATCTTGACTCCCCCCAGATGACCTTCATGCAGTTCCTTTAGAACTCTCTCCCTTAATTTAGGAGGGATAATCACCCTTGTTCCATACATCAATGTTCCTTGACAGACGGACAGCTGTTCTCGTCTGGCTGAGAATGCCGGTAATAGTGGTTCACCATGAGCTGGCCATCCCTTCACTGTCAATTCGTAGACCCGAGACAGTGTCGGGTCGTTCCTGGTTTCTCTCTCAATACTTGCATTGGTGACTGGTAAACATTCGACGATGGTCGAGTGAAATAACTCAACAGGGTCAACTGTTGGTGCCTCTTCCGCTGTAGGTAGTGGCAGGCGCGACAGCCCATCAGCATTACCATGTTGCTTTGTACCTTTGAATTCGATCTGATATTGATGTGCCCCTAGGAAAAGGGACCATCTCTGGAGCCTCTGCGCTGTCATCACCGAAACACCCTTCTTAGGGTTAAAAATGGAAACCAACGGCTGGTGATCTGTCAGCAGCGTAAACTTTTGCCCTTGCAGGTAATGATTAAATTTTTTTACTCCCCACACAAGGCTGAGAGCCTCCCTATCTATCTGAGCATAGTTGCGCTCAGCGGAGGTCAATGATCTGGATGCGAATGCGACTGGTCTTTCCAAGCCATTTGGCAACTTATGTGAGAGCACTGCCCCAATACCATATGGAGAAGCATCACAAGCTAAACGAATAGGCAGCGTTGGGTTAAAGTGAGCCAACACTTCCTTAGAGGTGATCAATGCCTTGCTTTTGTGAAAGGCCCGCTTACAGTCCTCGCTCCACTTCCATGGCACTCCCTTCTGCAAAAGAGCATTTAGCGGGTGTAGCACCGTGGATAAATTTGGCAGAAACTTATGGTAATAGTTAATCAACCCTAGGAACGACCTCAACTGGGATACATTTTCCGGAGCGGGAGCCTTCACAACAGCTTCGATCTTGTCAGGTGACTTGTGAAGCCCCTCCTGGTCAATGACGTGACCACAGTACGAGATTTGCTTCTGAAAGAACTCACATTTCTGGCGATTAACTCGAAGTCCATATTCTTTCAATCTGGTGAGCACCTGTTCCAAATTTGCAAGGTGTTCCTCATCATCATCTCCTGTAATAAGAATGTCGTCCAGGTAGCATTGTGTGCCTGGAATTCCCTGTAATACCTGCTCCATGGCCCTTTGCCAAATCGCTGGAGCCGATGCCACTCCAAAAGCTAGTCTATTATACCGATATAAGCCCTTATGCGTGTTGATCGTGAGATACTGGCGTGACGCTTCATCAACTTCCATCTGTAAGTACGCCTGCGCCAGGTCTATCTTGGTGAAGTGTTTCCCGCCAGACAACGAAGCGAAGACATCCTCAATCCGTGGAAGCGGATATTGCACCGTGTGAAGCACCGGATTAACAGTGATCTTGAAATCGCCACGGATGCGAACCTTCCCCGGTTCCCCCGGCTTGTTACTCGATGAACGCTTCATGACGGGAACAATGGGCGTGGCCCATTCACTCCAGTCCACCTTTGACAGTACTCCGGAACGTTCTAGTCCTTCCAGCTCAGCTTCCACAGCAGGTCGTATCGCATAAGGTACTGGTCTAGCTTTGAAAAATTTTGGGTTTGCATGTTCTTCAACCTTGATGTTTGCCGTAATTCCTTTCAGTGTTCCCAGTCCCTGCTGGAACACCTCTTTAGCATCGTCCAATATTCTGGACAGTCGTTTAGGTTTGACATCGTCCTTTTTACCGGAATCTACAGTTAGTGCTTTTAAGGAATGCCAGTCCATATTTATTCTCCTGATCCATTCCCGTCCCAGTAGTGGTGGACCTCCCTCAGGTAACACATATAAGCCCATTCCTCGGCTTTCTTTACCCTTGTGGACCACCTTTACCTTTATCTTTCCAACTGGGTATACTCTTTGCCCAGTGTATGTTTTCAATACAATCTCCGTATCCCTTAGGGGAATGTGTGGAAATAACTTTTTGTAATCTTGCGTATTCATGACCGTCAATGCCGATCCAGTGTCCAATTCCATCTTCACTTGGACTCCTGCTATCTGAAGTGTGACCCAGATAGTTTGGTGGTCTGCTGTGTTACCCACATTATATATTCTTAGACAACCCAGTTCCTTACTGCTGGAGTCTGAATCCGTCTTCTGTTCATCCGAACTGTTCTCTGTCACCTTGTGTACCTTTTTGCACTTTTCCTGCGGTGACTTTTTGTTGCTGGTCTTCTTTCCTGACCGGCATACTTTAGCTATGTGACCGAGCTTGCCACATTTTCTGCATTCCTGATTTTTGAACCAGCACTGGTTCTGATCGTGCGTTGTCCTTCCGCAACGATAACACTTTACTGCACCCAATGCCATTTGATTGGTGCTGAGTTCCGATGACCTTAGCTGCATTTCCGCGGTGCCTCTTGCCGCGGCCTCGTGCGATGCTGCAATGGTGACAGCTTTATCAAGCGTAAGGTCCTTTTCCTCTAGCAGTCGCTTTTGTGTTCCTTCTTTTAATAATCCACACACGAATTTATCTCTCAGAGCATCTGTTAGTCCTGTACCAAACTGACAGTACTTTGATAGCTTGCACAGTTCAATTAAGAATTCAGCGTTGCTTTCCTCTTTCCGCTGCGTTCTTCTGTAAAATGTAAATCATTCCGCTATCAGCAGCGGCGTGGGGTTTAAATGTTCTTGCAGGATATTAACAATATTCGCGAAAGTCTGATCCGCCGGTTTATCTGGTGTTACAAGGTGCCTCAATAACCCGTACGTCTTCGCACCCATTGAGTTTAATAAGGTTAGTGCTTTCTTATCATCTGGTACCTCATTTGCTGTACAATAAACTTCAATGCGTTCTACATACGTGGCCCAATCTTCAACATCGCTATCAAAAGCAGTGATGTTACCGTGTTTAGGCATCCTTGAGAGTTTCTTTAAATATTTTATTTTTCCAAAATGGCGGCTTCCCGCGCTTGTCTTCTTCCCCCGCCTACTAAAATGGTGGCTTCCCGCGCTTGGTGGATTTTCCTGCGCTTGTCTTCTTCCCCCGCCGACTACAATGGCGGCTTCCCGCGCTTGTCTTCTTCCCCCGCTGGCTACAATGGCGATGACCGCGCTGTTGCCGTTCTCGCCTCCCAGCGGTTCTTAATTTCCCCGACGCTGCTTTTGCTCCCCCGCGGTTCTCGTGGGCATTAACGCTTCCCTCGTTGCTGCGCCTCTCAGTCCCGATTGCAGCCCGGCCCTTTACACTGGCTGCGGTCGAGTTCTCCGCGGTTCTCGTGGCATTAACGCTGCCCTTGTCGCTGCGCCTCTCGGCCCCGATTGCAGCCCGGCCCTTTTCACCGGCTGCGGTCGAGTTCTCCGCCCTTTTTCCTCCGGTTTCCCTCCCTTTCGCCACTGACAACGCGGCCGACTTTCTGCCCGTGTCGCTAGATCGGCTTACCCACCACCGTGGTAGAAGGATGATCACTGCCTGTCGCTGATGGAGGACTTCGTGGTCAGTAATTTCAACCCGGGTTCTCGATGCCTCCCGTGCGATGCGGTGCTCAGCAGGATGATGAGGGCGGATGCCTCTTCTCGACGCCCATTCTGAGGACGAAGCTGCCTTGGATGCAAAACTGCTGCAGGGTAAGATCGGACTCGTCGCCACTGTTGCGTCTGAGTGTCCCAGATATGCTTATTCTAAATCACTGGACACAGACAACAAGAATAACTTAAACAGGTCTTTACTAATCGAAGGTCAGGGCTGAACTGCTTAGCAAATTACTACACAGAGTTTATATACCGGTGTGGTCACCACCGGTACTACAATATACAGTAACCAAGAGAAAGTAGTCCATCTCTTAAGGTAGTCTCTTAAGGTGGTACAGGTTACATACACCACAATGACGTTCCTGTACTTGCATGGTAGATACAAACTAAACTTGCCACAAAAAGTTAGGGCTTGTCCATTTCAGTCCATGTGCTCTTTTTAAGAGCATGATAAGTCATAATTACTGCAAAACAACCTCTCTGGCACTGAAAATTAACTATTACAAGGGTGGAGTCTCATTCTTTCAGCTTTTAATTGTTGGAGAATTAAAAAAATATAACTTTTTTAACTTTTTCTTTCTATCTTTTTTCTCCCTCTTAATCCAATCTTTCTTTCCTTCTCTTCATTTTGCTTGCTGTACCTGATTTGACATTGAATTCACCATTTAACTTACAATTCATGGTTCAGACTGCACTGTTCATTAACAATTCTTCAATCTGATTGGTTAAGGAGATACACAGTTGCTTGTCCTGTTCACACAAATTCCAGATGCCCTGTAGAGGGCGCCACGCTGTTTCCATCTCCCACTTATAGCAACTTGCCGTACAAAAGCTTATGGAAATAAAATCTGCAGTAGAGTGACTGCTAGCTGAGCTTTCAATATCAGCTTAAATTAAAAGGCTCATCAACAAAATTGTTTTACAATGCTTTTTCATGATGCTTTAACTGCTCAAACCTAAGACTTTTTAAGCACTAATCACTGAGAGTATTTTCAAGAGCCCCAGTATGAGGTTATTCATTATCAGTGTAGCTAAAAGAAGATAATTGAAAAGAGAAGTTAAAGGACACTTTTCAGAATGGTCCTAGACCAAATGGTCATTTCTGATGACTGGGAGAAATAATTACATGAATAGAAAATGCTCACAGATGCGATTCAGAATCAAGAAGCATTGGGTTTATCCATGTAAACAGAATGTTTGATGCAACTTACATGATGTGTAGGTTTTCCAAGTGACTTTAAACAAGACCTTAAAGACAATTTAAAATAAGATCAGAGGACAGGTGGGCAGAAAGCCCACTGTTCCCAGCGGAAGGCCCGAGTAATTTAGAGGCAAGGACCCATTTCCAATCTGCTGGTGAGCTGAGGCCACCAAAGAGGTGCCACACTGCAGTTTGGTGGATTTAGGAGGGCAGGAAATTGTCTGGCTGAGCCTGCGGGGTGTGTGGTTGGTGGGGGGGGTAGGTGATATGGGGTGGGGACGATCCCAGGGAGGGCTTTAGCTGGGATGGCAGTGGGCAACACAGGTTTTGTGCACCCTCCTGGGCCATTTTGTGAGCAGCCTCCTGCAGTCCCTTTAAAGACCATTGGTTAGGTTTCTCACTTCGGAACTTAGATAACAGCAAACTGCATGAGGTTTAAGAAGGTAAAGCTAAGAAAATCAATTCTACAGTCTTCCTGATGGTTTTTAAGATTTGTGTGGTTTAATGGCAGTCAAGATCACTGTCAATTTATTTCAGTTTTTTTAAATAGATTTTTTTAATGTTCTCAAGAGATCTCTCGATATATCAGTTGGCCTGAAATTGAACTATAGCCTTAAAATAGAGATAAACCCCATTTTATAATGTTGGCAAAATTGGGGTTACATTCATCAATCGCACAGGTAAGCCTTTGCCAGTAGAGAGGGTAGTTGGTTTGCTGAATTTTGCAAGGGCATCCTCTCTTCCTTATTTTAATAGGATCTCTGCATATTAAAAAACCCAGCAGAGGGACCCTGGTCAACAGCAAAGGTAGAAGAAGCCAAGGAAACATAGAAACATAGAAGATAGGAGCAGGAGTAGGCCATTCGGCCCCTCGAGCCTGCTCCGCCATTCAATGAGATCATGGCTGATCATCCAAGTTCAGTACCCTGTCCCTGCCTTCTCCCCATATCCCTTGATCCCTTTAGCCTTAAGAAATATATCCAACTCTTTCTTGAATATATTTAATGAACTGACCTCCACCGCCCTCTGTGGCAGAGAATTCCACAGGTTCACTACTCTCTGGGTGAAGAAATTCCTCCTCATTTCAGTCCTAAATGGCTCACCCCTTATCCTTAGACTATGACCCCTGGTTCTGGACTCCCCAGCCATCAGAAACATCCTTCCTGCATCTAGTCTGTCCAGGCCTGGCAGAATTTTATAGGTTTCGATGAGATCCCCTCTCAATCTTCTAAACTCCAGCGAGTACAAGCCCAATCGACACAATCTCTCCTCATACGTCATTCCTGCCATCCCAGGTATCAGCCTGGTGAATCTTCGCTGCACTCCTTCCATGGCAAGAACGTCCTTCCTCAGGTAAGGCGACCAAAACTGCACACAATACTCAAGGTGCGGTCTCACCAAGGCCCTGTAGAACTGTAGCAGCAAGCCTGCACCTGGGGCACAGCTCCACATGTTCCTCTGCTGCGTGGGCAAGGGACGTGCTAAACCAGGTCGGCTTTTAGAACGGAGATGATCAATGAGCAAAATGGCCTTCACAGCATCTTTTGAGGCTGCACTGAACATTCTGCAATGGTTGTCGTAGAATGTGCAGCAGTGCACCTCGAACAAGTGAAAAGACTGCACAACACTCTGCTTTAACGCTGCAGGGCTTTTTGTGTTTTTTACTGACCACTTTTTTTTATTCGTTCCCAAGATGTGGGCATCACTGGCAAGGCCAGCATTTATTGCCCATCCATAATTGCCTTGAGAAAGTGGTGGTGAGTTGACTTCTTGAACTGCTGCAGTCCATGTGGTTAAGGTGCTCCCATTGTGTTATTAGGGAGGTGTTCCCATGCGCCTGCTGCCCTTGTCCTTCTAGGTGGTAGAGGTCGTGGGTTTGGGAGGTGCTGTCAAAGAAGCTTGGTGAGTTGCTGCAGTGCATCTTGTAGATGGTACACACTGCAGCCACGGTGCGTCGGTGGTGGAGGGAGTGAATGTTTCAGGTGGTGGATGGGGTGCCAATCAAATTGACTGCTTTGTCCTGGATGGTGTCGTGCTTCTTTAGTGTTGTTGGAGCTGCACTCATCCAGGCAAGTGGAGAGTATTCCATCACACTCCTAACTTGTGCCTTGTAGATGGTGGAAAGGCTTTGGGGAGTCAGGAGATGAGACACTCGCTGCAAAATACCCAGCCTCTGCCCTGCTCTTGTAGCCATAGTATTTATGTGGCTGGTGCAGTTAAGTTTCTGGTCAATGGTGATGGTGGGGGGTTCGGCAATGGTAATGCCGTTGAAAGTCAAGGGGTGCTTGTTAGACTCTCGCTTGTAGGAGATAATCATTGCCTGGCACTTCTGTGGCGCAAATTTTACTTGCCACTTATCAGCCAAGCCAGAATCTCGTCCAGGTCTTGTTGCATGCGGGCATGGACTGCTTCATTTTCTGAGGAGTTGCGAATGGAACTGAACACTATGCAATCATCAGCGAACATCCTTACTTCTAACCTCATGATGGAGGGAAGGTCATTGATGAAGCAGCTGAATACTGCGTCTGTGACACTGCCCTGAGGAACTCCTGCAGCGATGTCCTGGGGCTGAGATGATTGGCCTCCAACAATCTTCCTTTGTGCGAGGTATGACTCCAGCCAGGAGAGAGTTATCCCCCCAATTCCCACTGACTTCAATTTTACTAGGGCTCCTTGATCCCACACTCGGTCAAATGCTTGATGTCAAGGGCAGTCACTCTCACCTCACCCCGTTAATTCAGCTCTTTTGTCCATGTTTCGACCAATGCTGTAATGAGGCCTGGAGTTGAGTGGTCCTGGTGGAACTCAAACTGAGCAGGTTATTCGTGAGTAAGTGTTGCTTGACAGCAATGTCGATGACACCTATCATCACTTTGCTGATGATTGAGAGTAGACTGATGGGACTGTAATTGGCCGGATTAGATTTGTCCTGCTTTTTGTGGACAGGACATACCTGGGTAGTTTTCCACATTGTCGGGTAGATGCCAGGTTTGTAGATGTACTGGAACAGCTTGGCTAGAGGCGTGGCTAATTCTAGAGTACAAGTCTTCTCTTGAAGCTGTTAAAGTTGGCGGCTGAGGATACTGTGTATATCTATCCAAATAATGCAGCTGTATGTTTATCAAGAGAAAGCATTGTAGGCTGGTATGAATGATAGGCTTCCTGATTGGTTCACAGGCTAGGATTATCAGTGGATCTACATCAGGATGATAACTTTGGACCTTAACTCTTGTAAGCACTTTACTTATGTCTCAGCTTGGCTCAATTATAGAACTCTTGCCTCTGAGTCAGAAGGGCAAGGGTTCAATACCTACATCAGGACTTAAACACATAATTTAGACTGACACGTCAGTGTAGTACTGAGGGAGTGCCGCATTGTTGGAGGTGCTGTGTTTAGATGAAATCTTAAACCGAGGTCCTGTCTGCCTGTTCAGATGGATGCATCCCATGGTAGTGTTCTGATGATGTCCTGGCCAACATTCATCTTGGTCATTCATCTCAGTGCTGTTTATGGTACCTTGATGTGCACAAATTGGCTGCACATTTGCCTACAAAACAACAGTGGCAATGCTTCAAAAGTAATTAAGTAGCTGTGAAGAGCTTTCAGATGACCTGAGAATGTAAAAGACACTGCGGGTGAAATGCGTCTTGGGCAGTGACGCAAAATGGGTGATAGCGAATTGGCCTCTTGTTTTACACTCCGCTTGATTTTCATTTCCACTCATTTCAATGAAAAAGAAAATCGGGCAGTGTGTAAAATGGGCGGCTGATTCAATAACACCTGATTTCCGCTATAGCCTAAGACGTATTTCACTCCCACTATATAAAGGCCAGTCATTCTTTCTATTTTCTTTCTTTTCTGGAACTTAAAGTGTAACAGCAATAATACTCTGGAATAAGAAAATGTTCTTATGCAGTTATGGAGCCCTTCACAGCAACAGAAACTAGTATGGAGAGCAAAATGCGACTAAACATCAATGCTTATTGAAACATGTCCTACAACTTCCGTATGAACCTTTGCTACAGAAACCTACTTCGGCAGACCAGCCCTGTCGATTAAGTCCTTAAATATGGGCAATGTGAACACTGAGTGAAGAGCTCATCTGAAAATGTGAAATGTGGCATGAGACCTAATTAATAAAATGATAATAGCGACTAGCAAAAGCTTTCTTTAACTTGCCAATTTTTCTTTGCTACAACATATGGCGACTGCACTTGATTTCACAACCCATACTTGCCCTCAGTGAGGATCCACTGGCTGCGCAGAGCCTTGAACATTCTGAAATATAATATGTAAGGGCAACTGTGAGAGTTCCAGGGAGGTACACATTGAAGGCTGAGAGGTCACTGGGGGAGGTTAGTAAACTACAGAAAACTGCAGGATAAATACTGTATTGGGAGGATCGAGTCAACAATCTTATTATCATAACCAGGATGACTAATAGCTATCACTTGTTTTCTGTACTTTCAGCCTTATCTGCATTGGCACACAGGCCTTAACATCAATACCATGCCTATCTGGAACACCTTCTCTACAACTTTGGCAAACCACTAAGGTATGATCTGATCTGACAAGGGTCATTTTGTTAAAATTGGGCTGGGGCTGAATTTGAATCAAAAACTTAAGCCCCGATTTTAACTCAGGGCGAGAAGTCAGCATGGAGCCGGTGGGCGAAGCAGCAGGTTTGCTCCGACTCGCTGATGTGAGGCCTGGGCAATTTCAACTCCCAGGCTTCATTACCATACACCTGCCCGATCCCGCCTGAAGCTCACAGGAATGACGTGGAAGCCGGCATGCAGGAGCAGGGCAAGTGCGGCAAGAGGCCACCACCAGGGGTCAACGGAATGGTCCCCAGCAGTGCATTGGCGGGGGGGGGAGGGGGGATGCTGGATGTTAGCCCAGTTATGTTTGGGGGAGGGAAGCCTGGGGTACAAGAGGCCTAAGATTTTTTTTTGTGGGACCCGGAGGAGCACTCCTGTTCTTCCTGCCCACAAGGAAACATGGAACATTAAAAAAAATTAACTTCTCGTACCTTCTTGGCCCTCTTCTGGGCCTGGGCCTGCTCCCCCTTGGCACCTGATGATTCTGGCGAGGCTGGCACTGGACGCGACTGCACGTTAAAATGCCGTCCGGGTCTGAATTACGTCATCAGATCCCAACTTTGCATTTTATATGAAACCCTTGCCTGCCTGCGATGAGAGCCTCACACACCTCCCAAAACCCGGGAGTCAAAATAACATCTGGTGTGAGTGCAGTGCCAAGCCAGAGGGCAAGACGCTGCCTCTATTTTAACGCCCTGCACACCCCATCCTCATTGGGTGCGGGGGGGTTAAAATAGGCCATTTAGTCTTTTCCTTTCAAGAATAAGTGGTATAAGATTGTGCATGTGACCTTATCTCATATTGCAATGCAGTGCTCAAGCATCCATTAGAACCTGGGATCAACCTGCCCAAAATGATTTCATACAGAAGGACCTTTTCATCCAGCAGACAGTGACTTCCATCTCGTTGGTCTGGGCTGGATTTCAACCCAGGTCCTAAAGGTGACAACACAATGATCAAACTTGCTGTCCCAAGCAGTCTTCTAATAGACTTGATATCTTGATGTATTGAGTGGAGTGAACATTTTGTATATAGAACCCTCGTGTTGCAGTACAGTAAGTGAGAAAGTGTTTTAAGATTAATATCTAACAATAATGGGTCTTGCTATTCTGGTGTATACAAAACCAACCAGCTAACAATGCCCTTCTCTGTACTTCCCTTTGTGTAGAATTAATTCCCTGTACCGTCAGCAACTAGTCAGACAAAATGTCTTCATTTCACAATAACATCTGATGGGTGATTTAACACAAATATTTGTCGACCCCAATCATTAGTTACAAGGAATCCTAGGAACAGAGCAGACTGGTACGTTTTTCAGACAGTCTGATTACTGTTAATGCTTATGAATAATATTTTTACTGCATCTGAGGCACACTGTTTTTGATTACCTCTAAGTGGTCTGCATCCTGCTGAAGAAACCACATTTAAAAAACCTGGAGGGGATATAAGGTTACTTAATGTTCTCAGTGCTGACTTGAAAGTAACTAAGCCAAGCTTAGGCATTGTGAACCTGGGGTAAAAAAGTGACTAACAATTGTGGAAATCAGAGAGATTTCTTTAATCTGGAACAATGGGATGTGTGGTGTGGAGCAACTCAGAGCTCATAAATCTCACAGCATAATGTATTCTGTTGGTTTATTTTGACTGGAGAATGATTACTGGCAAGTCAGGTTTGAGATTTGTTGCAGTCACACAGAAGGGTTTTGTGTCAGTGAAGCTCATGTGGCCCAAAGATCTGTTAACTGCCTCAAGATTAACCCCCTCCCCCTTTGACCCTTGTTTAAAAAAAAAGGCTTACAGGTGTTTATCTGCGGTCGGTCTGGCTATTGTGCATCTGGAAAAGAAATGGTTTCCTGAAGACTTTCTGCACTGTAGTCAGACTTTGTGGTCAGTGGCGGGGTAAAGTTCATTTTGTCAGGCAGTAAAGGACACAGACAATTGAAGTCATATCTGGATTATTTAAACTGCTGCCACAGGTCCCTGTTAGACAACACAAAGTTAAACAAGAAAACTTGGATTCACTTTGAAATGACTTCTGCACCTTTAAGGGAGGTCTGTAGCCCATCCGTACGTCAAATCTTATTGCCTTCACGGAAGAGTTGAATCGACTGCAACACAGGCATCTGGTCAACGTAACTTTAAAGTGGTTGATAAAAAAAAAATACTTTCAGTGAAAGTGAATATGTTTGAAAAAAAATTGTAAGCTTGGTAGATATAGCCAACAAAATGCATTTTACAAACATTATACATGTTTTAACAGAAAACAATTTAATACTTATAGAATGCTCCCCAGAGGACTCAGTGGGGTCAATTTTAACTGTTCTCATTGGGCGGGACACGGCAGAAGTTGGTCGGCCGCCCGTTTTACACCCCGCCCGATTTTCCTTTCCTTTCCATTAAAATTGACCCCAGTGAGTTGCTGAGCCATACTGGTCAGCAAGGTTTGGCTTTGATTCCCTGGTGTGTGTTGAGTACGCTGATCTCAGCCAGGGTGGCAGTAGAGGTGTCACAATTAGCCTCGGCATCTCTGGGTAAGGCAGGGGGAAATCAGCCAGGGGTCTGGTCATCCCGTCAGCCCTGCTGGAAATCAGGTGAGGACAGGACTGGTCGAATAGCCTGCAGACACTCACTGTCACATAAATAATGGCCACTTCTGTGAGACATCAGAGGGTATCTGCTGCCCACGGAGCCATACTCCAGCAAAGAGTTGAAACCTTCACATGAGGGTGGAGAAAAAAGAATAAAAATAAACCAAACGGTGAGTATCAGCTCCAAAACATAACGGAAAAATATGATTACTTGCAGCACAGTGCTTTACGAGATTAAGCTATTTATTATTGTTTAGATTTGCTAATATGTTAGGAGCAACAAAGCAACTCTGTCTGCAAATAAGTGTGTTTCACATCAAAAAGCTGCTGAGAGATGGTTGCTGTTAGATGTCAGTAGTAAATAAACCATTAATCATGCTGCTACTCTGGGGGAAAGGGCCATCTATCCCACAGGACATGAACTTTTCGCAGGTCACTAACATAAAACACATCCACACCACCGTTGTGCACAACTTAAGGCTGCTGAATGGAAACGTCTTAAGGAACATATGAAACAGAGTAAGTTGAAACTCAAAAAAAAGTAAACGCTGCCATTTCTCAGGAATGTGAAAAGGTCTCTGGCACTCAAAGTGTTAATTTTATTTGGTAAGAAATGAAAAATGTGCCCAAAAGATCTCGGCCCCTCTCCCCATTTGAGTTCGTTTGGATCTGATATGAACACTTTCAGTAACTTTTCCTGCCTGCAAGGAAGTTTTTTTTAATATATGGAAGCTTTCCCCAACACCACCGCCACCACCCCCCCTCCTCCCCCAACTTCCCCCACTTCTCACTCAGCCTCCTATCATCATTAGGGAGGGATGGGCACAGGACTGAACTGCCACCACACAGTGAATCACAAGGCCATTTTAGGTCTGCTTAAAAAGAACAGGGATAAGAATACTGCACCCTATGTGCTGTGCCCTTGTAAATGCGCTTGTGAAGATTTCCAGTGTTCAATATTTCTAACTAAACTGTAAGCATTTCACTAGAAATACTGAACAGAGGAAATCTTCAGTAACACTTTTACAATGTCTGAGACATACAGACCAGAGGAATCCCTACCCTTTGCTTGGCAGGATTCAAACCACTTCAGATTTAGATTCAGTCCGTTGTCAAGGAGCAGCCATGCCCAAGTGTAGAGGGACAAAATGTTCATCTGTGCCGGCACGGTATTCCCTGTCATGTCAAAGCTTTACCCATTTCACGCTTTCTCCACCAATTGTGGCTGCTATCTGTGCATGGAGCCACACCTAAAAAAGTATGTTATGCTTTGATTCTCAGCTCTTCACCAACACAGCCTCGATGGGCTGAATGGATTGTTTTTGTGCTGTAACGTTCTATGATTCTCTTGAAGGTAATAACTTGGAAATTCCCTGGTGCTGTGGCACTGCTGGAAGGGTGGCAGGGCAGTTCAAACCTCCAACCACCGCTATGCTCTGATCCCAAGTTGCAGCGGCGTAACGGGGCCTCTGCTCCATGACAACATTAAAATTTTTACCTGCCCTACTAGAGAGCTCTTTGCACGACTGGATATATGAATGGGGCAGAGCTCCTCTTCCAATGATTAGAAACTAAAATGCATGGTCTCCAAAAATTTGAATCAACCAAGATCGGTTAAAAAGTGTTAGGAAGTCCAACAGAAACCTTGAGCACTTTGTAAACCCACAATCAAAGGATCAGATCAAAGCTCTGCAGTCCTGCCATATCCAGCCATGAATGGTGGTGGACAATTAAACTAACAGGAGGAGGAGGACCCATGAAAATACTCATCCTCAATGATGGCACAGCCCAGCTGAGTGCAAAAGACAAGGCTGAAGCATTTGCAACTATCTTCAGCCAGAAGTGCCAAGTGGATCATCCTCCTGAGCTCCCCAACATCACAGAAACCAGTCTTCAGCCAATTCGATTCACTCACGTGATATCAAGAAATGACTGAGCGCACTGGATACAGCAAAGGCTATGGGCCCTGACAACATCCCGACTGCCATGCTGAAGACTTGTGCTCCAGAACTAGCCGCGCCTCTAGCCAAACTGTTCCAGTACAGCTACAACACTGGCATCTTTCCGACAAAGTGGAAAACTGCCCAGATATATCCTGTCCACTAAAAGCAGGACAAATCCAATCCGGCCAATTACCACCCCATCAGTCTACTCTCAATCATCAGCCAAGTGATGGAATGTGTCATCGACAGTACTATCAAGCGGCACTTACTCACCAATAACCTGCTCACCGATGCTCAGTTTGGGTTCTGCCAGGACCACTTGGCTCCAGACTTCATTACAACTTTGGTCCAAACATGGACAAAAGTGCTGAATTCCAGAGGTGAAGCGAGAGTGACTGCCCTTGATATCAAGGCAGCATTTGACCAAGTGTGGCATCAAGGACCCCTAGTACAATTGAAGTCAATGGGAATCGGGGGGGGGGGGGGGGGAACGCTCCACTGGCTGGAGTCATACCTAGCACAAAGGAAGATGATTGTGGTTGTTAGAGGTCTTTCATCTTAGCCCCAGGACATCGCTGCAGGAGTTCCTCAGGGCAGTGTCCCAGGCCCAACCATCTTCAGCTGCTTCATCAATGACCTTCCCTCCAACATAAGATCAGAAATGGGGATGTTTGCTGATGACTGCACAATGTTCAGTTCCATTTTCAACTCCCCAGATAATAAAGCAGTCCATGCCCGCATGCAGCAAGACCTGGACAACATTCAGGCTTGGGCTAATAAGTGGCAAGTAACATTCACGCCACACACGTACCAGTCAATAACTATCTCCAACAAGAGAAAGTCCAACCACTGCCCATTGACATTCAACGGCATTACCATCAGCGAATCCCCCACCATCAACATCCTGAGGAACATCCTGGTGAGTTGATCAACATTACAGAGGAGTTTCCCTTTATCTGCTACAGGGAAAGTCATCACAAGAATCCTCCTCAATCGCCTTCTCCCAGTGGCCGAAGAGCTCCTCCCAGAGTCGCAATGCAGATTCCGCCCACTAAGGGGCACAATGGACATGATCTTCACCGCACGTCAATTACAAGAGAAATGCAGGGAACAGCACCAACCACTGTACATGGCCTTCTTTGATCTCACAAAGGCCTTCAACACTGTCAACCGTGAGGGATTATGGAGTGTCCGCCTCAAATTCAGCTGCCCTCAAAAGTTTGTCACTATCCTCCGCCTGCTTCACGACGACATGCAAGCCGTGATCCTGACCAACGGTTCCACCACAGACCCAATTCACGTACGAACCGGGGTCAAGCAAGGCTGTGTCATCGCACCAACGCTCTTCTCAATCTTCCTTGCTGCAATGCTCCATCTCACCCTCAGTAAGCTCCCCACTGGAGTGGAGCTAATTTACAGAACAAACGGGAAACTGTTCAACCTCCGTCGCCTCCAGTCCCGATCCAAGGTCGTCCCATCCTCTGTCGTCGAATTACAGTATGCAGATGATGCTTGCGTCTGCGCTCACTTGGAGGTCGAACTCCAAACTATCGTAAACACCTTCACCGAAGCATACGAGAGCATGGGCCTTACACTAAACATCCGTAAGACAAAGGTCCTCTACCAACCTGCCCCCGCCACACAGTGCTGCCCCCCGATTATCAAAATCCACGACAAGGCCTTGGACAACGTGGACCACTTTCCATACCTCGGGAGCCTACTGTCAACAAGGGCAGACGTCGACGACGAAGTCCAACACCGCCTTCAGTGTGCCAGTGCAGCCTTCGGTCGCCTGAGGAAGAGAGTGTTTGAAGACCAGGACCTCAAACCCGGCACTAAGCTCATGGTCTACAGGGCAGCAGTGATACCTGCCCTGCTGTATGCCTCAGAGACATGGACCATGTACAGCAGGCACCTCAAAGCACTGGAGAGGTACCACCAATGCTGCCTCCGCAAGATCCTGCAAATCCATTGGCAGGATAGGCGCACCAACGTCAGTGTTCTTGCTCAGGCCAACATCCCCAGCATCGAAGCTTTGACCACGTTCAATCAGCTCCGATAGACAGGTCACATTGTCCGCATGCCCGATACGAGACTCCCAAAACAAGCGCCCTACTTGGAGCTCCGGCACGGCAAGAGAGCCCCAGGTGGGCAGAGGAAACGCTTCAAGGACACCCTCAAAGCCTCCTTGAAAAAGTGCAACATCCCCACCGACACCTGGGAATCCCTGGCCCAAGACCGCACAAAGTGGAGGAGAAGCATCCGGGAAGGCGCCGAACACCTCGAGTCTCTTCGCCGGGAGCAAGCGGAAGCCAAGCGCAAGCAGCGCAAGGAACGCACGTCAACCCAAGCACCCCACCCACCCACCCCTTCAACCACCATCTGCCCCACCTGTGACAGAGACTGTAGGTCCCGCATTGGACTAATCAGTCACCTGAGAACTCATTTTTAATGTGGAAGCAAGTCATCCTCGGTTCCCGAGGGACTGCCTAAGAAGAAGAAGAAGATCAACATCCTGGGGTCACCATTGACCAGAAACTTAACTGGACCAGCCACAGAAATACTGTGGCAACAAGAACAGGTCAGAGGCTGGGTATTCTGCAGTGAGTGTCTCACCTCCAGACTCGCCAAAGCCTTTCCACAAGGCACAGTTAAGGAGTGTGATGGAATGCTCTCCACTTGCCTGGATGAGTGCAGCTCAAGAGGCTCGACACCATCCAGGACAAAGCAGCCCACTTGATTGGCACCCCATCCACCACCTGAAACATTCGCTCCCTCCACCACCGGCGTACCGTGGCTGCAGCGTGTACCATCTACAAGATGCACTGCAGCAACTCGCCAAGGCTTCTTCAACAGCACCTCCCAAACCCGCGACCTCTACCATCTAGAAGGACAAGGGCGCATAGGAACACCACAGCCTCCAAGTTCCCCTCCAAGTCACACACCATCCTGACTTAGAAATATATTGCCATTTCTTCTTCGTCACTGGGTCAAAATCCTGGAACTCCCTCCCTAACAGCACTGTGGGAGTACCTTCACCACACAGGCTGTAGCAGTTCAAGAAGGCGGCTCACCACCACCTTCTCAAGGGCAATTAGGGCTGGGCAATAAATGCTGGCCTTGCCAGCGACACCCAGATCCTGTGAAGGAATAAATTAAAAAAATCAGCCTTGACACCATTGGATTAATAGTACACACGAGCCTCAAATTTTTACGGGCCTTTCCTGCGCTCTCTTGGCATGTGTGGCAGATTAGTCCAGGACCCAGAAAGTTTGGCTCCTGGCCTACACTTTGTCCACCTCAAAACTGACCTCTGACATCTGGAAGGGCTTAGCCAGGGGAGGCAATTTTCAGTCTGGGAATTGCCCCAGCCCTGATCTAGGCATCTGATACTCCAGGAAGGAGGTGTACCAGTTGTATTGATTTCTTTGTGGGTTCAATGACGAGACATTTATGAAAGAGAATGTCTTTTAATCTAAAGTCTGTTCAACTCTTTATACAGCATTTACAGGAGACATCATGCTAGTGATGCATCTAGAACGAAACTGAAACTAAACTGAACTGCCTTGCTTGTCTCTGTCACATGCCCTCTGCTGGTCAGGCACAAGCAATCAATACATGCAAACATGCTGTTAAGGCATCATAATCGAACAGGCAAATACCATCTCTATTTGCTGATATCATTACACCAGTCTTCTTTTCTGCTCAAGTGGGGATCACTTAGGGGTTCAGGCTGGATCTTGGCCTAAACCCTTGAAGGATTATGTCAGCTGTTAGGTTGAGGGTGGAAAATGGGTCCTTTGAAAACGTAGGCTGGGCTGCTAGATAAAACCCAAGTGGCTGCCCAGTGCTGCTTCTCCTGCCTCTCCCACTCCACACTGTTCTGGGAAGGACCTGAGATGTACCCATAATGGCATGGATGCCCATCAATAGAATTCAAATTAGAAAACCTCCCTCTTACCCTGGGTACTCTGGTTGGGTCACTAGTGAAGGTTCCCAAAGATCAGATCCCAGAATTCATGCCAAGATGGACAGCTCCCAGATTTTTGTGCATCTGAAGTGGTGTGAAACTTCTGCCTTCAAGGAGCCTCACTCAGGTCAGGCATTGACTCTGGAAGTACATGTCACAACAAACCCAATGCTTTGCATCGAAACTTGGGATTTCTGCAGGGAAACCCCAGGGAAATGGAGTAAATGACCATTCTGCTTGGTAATGTAAATACACCCCCCCCTCCCTAGAGTGCTCCATCTAGTGGCTCAGCCCAAAACTGGCAAACAAGACCAACACCAGCTTACCTTAGTTCAGGGATGGGCAATTATTTGGGCTGGAGGGCCACTTAACAAGTTTTGCTGAGCTGTTGAGGGCCGCACACCAATGTTCCCGATAAGCTGTGCGGCCGTGCTGTTGCGCAGTGGTCTGGAGGCCCCACACAGGCCGCTCAGCGGCTTTTAAATTAATAGCTGTGTAATTAGTACAGTGATGAGCACAATTAAATTGCTCACCAATTGCTTAATGAGCAGAGGGTGTTAAGTTAGTGAATAAATCTGTTAACTAATTTACTAATTATCAGTTAGTATAATCAGTGTTAAATAAATTTGAGATAATTAAAATGCTATTAGTAAATACAAATCAGTTTTGCATTAATTAGTTAAGTGGTAGTTAATTACTGATTAACAGATATCATTCATCGGTCACCCCATCACTGGGGGTTGGGCCTGCGCCCTCCCCCGCTACACTCACCGCTCGCCACCGGTTTAGGGAAAGCTGCCATTGGTAAAAGGACCTCTCCCGGGGGGCCGTGACCCGCTGTATCCCACAGAAGCCTGAAGACTCTGGTTAAAAACTTGTGCTTTCTGTCCAATTGTCCAATGCATGGTACATTCTAAGTGACACTGATTAAAATCACACCGACCAGTCAAAATGGCATGTTGGTTGGTCACTGAAACAAATTACTGTATACTGAAACTATAGCTGATGTGTTCCCAATGAAGTAAAAAGTTCCAAACTCCCACAAAGTCTTTTGTAAAGTTAATCTGTCTGAAATTTTGTTCACTTTCATAGAGTGAGACACGGATTGCAGTTTCACTACATTAATGGTCTGGGATTGATCATTACACTGGGAGCATCGGAGTTCTACTGTGGACTATGCATGACTACCAATCAACATTGGTGCTGGCATGAGCGCTGCATGTAGCCATGGTTACATGTATGTGCATGGCTCTGCTGCCAGAAATTAAAGTTGAAATGTTTTGAGAGTGGGCAGGAGCTCCCAAACTCTCAAAGCATTAAAAAAAATCCTTCTCCTTCAGTTTATAATATGCCCAGGTAAACAAAATCCCTCAGCACTTTTTAAACTTGGCTGGACACCACACTGGAGCTTCAATCCATACACTCCAGAACCGGACAGGACCCGACTTTGGAGTTACATCACCACTTTTGCAGCAACTCTTTCATTTAGAGCGATGCAAAAGTGAAGCATTAAGGCACCCCACTGAGAAGCAGCTAGCATGTTTTGACTAAAATTAGAGTGTAGTGGGATTGATGATCTCAGCCGCCTTCTGTCCACCTCAGCCGCCAGTCTCTGTATCTTCGCCTCCCGTCCCGAAGGCCCGTTGCTAGACTCCCCTGCTGCCTCGGAGACAGCGACCCGCCTCCTGATGTTATGTGGGCGGGGTCAGGCTAGGGGTGGTGCGGCGGATGCTCGGCTTGGAAGCCAGGCCTTGGTGGGCCGGATTGAATCCATTGGCGGGCTGGATATGACCCGCGGGCAGTATTTTGCCTGCCACTGCCTTAGTTGGTAGATCTCTTGCATCTGCATCAAAAGGTTAAAAGGTTGTGGGCTTACTTGAGCATATAATCTAGGCTGACACCCCAGTCAGGAGTGAGAGAGTGCTGCACTGTCAGATATGGTGTCTTTTGGATTATTTAGGGTTAGAATTCTGGAAGGGCAAGATCAAGTTGGCAGAAGCTGATACAAAAGCAAATACTGCTGGAAATCTGAAATAAAAACAGAAAATGCTGGAAATACTCAGCAGGTTAGGCAGCATTGGCAGAATCTGAACCCATCTCATTCTACAATTCTAATTTAATCTGTGAATTGATTTTGTAAAGCGAGCTGTACTAGGACATAAGCTTTTGATTTCTCTGGTTGTGAGACCAGTGCTCCATTGGGTTAACTTAAAAAACAATCCAATTTTTCTCTTGTTCTTGGTGCCCTGTCAGGGAGCTTTTTGACCAGTGTCAAGGAGTATTGTAAGAGAAAAAATTCCAAAAGTGGAAATCTGGAATTTTCTCCCCCAAAAGACTGCGGCTTCTGGGACAATTGGAGCTTTCAAGACTGAGATCGCTAGATTTTTGTTAGATAAGGGTATCAAGGGATATCGAGCTAAGGCAGGTAAATATTGTCACAGGCCTGAAACAAAGGGCTGGATTTTGATAATGGAGGGGTGTAGGAGGCGGGACTTCAACTTTTGAGGTTGTAGTCCCGCCTCCATGGAGTTGTGGCCAACCCATGTGATTTTCACTTGATTGACTTTGTTGAGCCTGCCCAGCGGGCTCAGCAGGCCAATTAAGGGCCACCCGGCAACAGGTGACATCACAGATTGACATTTCATCTGTCAAGAGCTTTTGACAGATGAAATATCAGCGTTTGACAGCTCTTTGAAGCTGTCAAACACTGACAATCTGTGCACTAAGTTAATTCCTTCCTCTCAGGCTGATTTAGAGATCTCTCCAGAACAGAAAGCTGAATGCTGCAACTTTTGACAGCTCGCGGCCATTCTGCTTTCTGTGCCGGTGAGATGAGGGACTCCCGAGACCTGAAGGAAGGAAGGCTGTAAAGGTAAGTAAAGGTAAGTAAAACTTATTTAAACATTTTAAACACACCAAACACACTTACCTCTGCACTCATGCACCAATCACTCACTTGAACACTGACATCTCGAACCCTCCAAGCCCTTCAGCCCGACGGTCCGCCTGGCGTGGTTTGGAGCCATCGGGAATCCCACACTTCAGGAATAAAAATAGGGATTAGGCTAAAAACTGCCTGTTAACTACCTGTTAACAGGCAGTTAATTGGCACTAATCCCCTTCTCACCTCGGGGAGGTGGCTCCCAGCGCGGGTCAGGTACCCACCTCCTTTGAAACTGGCATGGAGGCGGGTTGGGGGGCGGGATGGGTTCGTGTCCCCGATTTCGCGATTTTAACCCCCCGCACGCCTCCAATCCTGCCTCAGCGGCCTAATGAAAATTGAGCCCATTAACTCTGTTTCTCTCTCCATGGATGCTGCCTGGCCTGCTGAGTGTTTCCAGCATTTTCTGTTGTTATTATTGGTGAGGCACAGATCAGTCATGATCTAATAGAATGGCGGAGCAGGCTCGAGGGGCTGAATGGCCTAATCCTGTTCCTATGTTCCTGGAGAAACACTCTATTTTTGATCTGCATAGCAGCTGCTGGAAAAACCTATAGCACAGCACATCTTTACAAAGTTTTTGTGATGCACTTTTTGTGAGGCCAAGGTATTTAAGATGATTATGAGGGTCATTTTCTGGTGCCTCGAGGAGTCTCGCTTGCTTGCTGCCATCGCATATCAGAAATTCAGGGCCACACTGCGCACGATTGTCTGACTGTAAAGTTGTAACTATTGTCCCTGATGTCTGTGACATTGTACCTTGAAAAAAAATGTCAGCCACTTCTGGATCAGTCTGAGTAAAATACAGACACTTTAATTTATTTACTTTCTCTCTCTTTCGCCCTGTGCCACATTCCTCCTTCAGTTGTGAGGATAGGTTGGAAACCCTCTAATAGTCCTTTGTCAATGATGCTCCATAGCTGGTAGGAGGCGCACAGAGACAGATTGTCCCATGTGTACTCTCCCTGGGAGGAAGCGCCTCATCTCTGGTAGCTACCTTCCCAGGGCAGTGCGTTTCAATTTGGGTATTTTCCACATGAGGATTGTCAGTTGCAGCCCGTGTCCTAAACAACAACAACAACAGCAACAACTTGTATTTATATAGCGTTTTTAACGTAGTAAAACGCCCCAAGGCGCTGCACAGGAGTATTTTAAGACAACAAATTTGACACTGAGCCACATAAGGATAAATTAGGGCAGGTGACCAAAAGCTTGGGCAAAGAGGTAGGTTTGAAGGAGCGTCTTAAAGGAGGAAAGAGAGGTAGCATGACGGAAAGGTTTAGGCAGGGAATTCCAGAGCTTAGGGCCTAGGTAACAGAAGACACGACTACCAAAGGTTGAGAGATTATAATCAGGGATGCTCAAGAAGGCAGAATTAGAGGAGCACAGATATGTGGGGCAGAAGGAGATTACAGAGATAGGAAGGGGCGAGGCCATGGAGGGATTTGAAAACAAGGATGAGAATTTTGAAATCGAGGCGTTGCTTAACCAGGAGCCAATGTAGGTCAGCGAGCACAGGGGAGATGGGTGAGCGGGACTTGGTGCGGGTTAGGACATGGGCAGCCGAGTTTTAGATGACTTCAAGTTTACGTGGGGTGGAATGTGGGACACCAGCCAGGAGTGCGTTGGAATAGTCAAGTCTAGAGGTAACAAAGGCATGGATGAGGGTTTCAGCAGCGGATGAGCTGAGGCAAGGGCTGAGACAGGCGATGTTATGGAGGTGGAAGTAGGCAGTCTTTGTTATGCTGCGGATATGTGGTCGGAAGCTCATTTCAGGGTCAAATATGACACTAAGGTTGTGAACAGTGTGGTTCCACCTCAGACAGATGTTAGGGAGCGGGATGGAATCAGTGGCTAGGGAATGGCTAACACCCCATGCAAACCAGATCTCTACTTCATTTCTTCTTCTTCTTCTTCTTAGGCAGTCCCTCGGAACCGAGGATGACTTGCTTCCACGCTAAAAATGAGTTCTAAGGTGACTGATGAGTCCAATGCGGGATCTACAGTCTCTGTCATAGATGGGGCAGACGATGGTTGAAGGGGTGGGTGGGTGAGGTTCTTGGGTTGACGTGCACTCCTTCCGCTGTTTGCGCTTGGCTTCTGCTTGCTCCTGGCGAAGAGACTCGAGATGTTTGGCGCCTTCCCGGATGCTTCTCCTGCACTTTGTACGGTCTTGGGCCAGGGATTCCCAGGTGTCAGTGGGGATGTTGCACTTTTTCAAGGAGGCTTTGAGGGTGTCCTTGAAGCGTTTCCTCTGGCCACCTGGGGCTCTCTTGCCGTGTCAGAGCTCCGAGTAGAGCGCTTGCTTCGGGAGTCTCGTATCGGGCATGCGGACGATGTGGCCCGTCCATCGGAGCTGATCGAGCGTGGTCAAAGCTTCGATGCTGGGGATGTTGGCCTGAGCGAGTACGCTGACATGGTGCACCTATCCTGCCAATGTATTTGCAGGATCTTGCGGAGGCAGCGTTGGTGGTACCTCTCCAGTGCTTTGAGGTGCCTGCTGTACATGGTCCATGTCTCTGAAGCATACAGGAGGGCAGGTATCACTACTGCTCTGTAGACCATGAGCTTGGTGCTGGGTTTGAGGTCCTGGTCTTCAAACACTCTCTTCCTCAGGCGACCGAAGGCTGCACTGACACACTGAAGGCAGTGTTGCACTTCGTCATCGACATCTGCCCTTATTGACAATAGGCTCCCAAGGTATGGAAAGTGGTCCACGTTGTCCAAGGCCTCATCATGGATTTTGATAATTGGGGAGCAGTACTGTGTGACGGGGGCAGGTTGGTAGAGGACCTTTGTCTTACGGATGTTTAGTGTAAGGCCTATGCTCTCATACGCTTCAGTGAAGGTGTTGATGATGGTTTGGAGTTCGACCTCAGAGTGTGCGCAGATGCAAGCGTTGTCTGCATACTGTAATTCGATGACAGAGGATGGGACGACCTTGGATCTGGACTGGAGGCGACGGAGGTTGAACAGTTTCCCGTTTGTTCTGTAGATCAGCTGCACTCCAGCGGGGAGCTTACTGAGGGTGAGATGGAGCATTGCAGCCAGGAAGATCGAGAAGAGCGTTGGTACGATGACACAGCCTTGCTTGACCACGTGATTTTACTATTTATGAAACTCATGCAAAATAAGTAAATAGCCCATCGGGAGAAAGATCTATTGTTGTGTAATACTTTTCTGTGTGATACTTGTTTTGATTGTAAAATCTATTTTTAAAATGCTAAGAAATATTGTCTATTTGAAGTTATAACAGAATCAATTTTGCCCCCTGGAAATGTTCAGTTCCCATGTGTGGAGCTAAGGAAAAAGGGGTAGAATCCTGTGACAGCAGGATTATACTCCTCTGCATTGCTCTGGGACATTCAGAGTTTTTCCAGGGGGTAGGGGAAGCTGGAGGACGGAGTCCTTGCATCTGGAGCAGGCGCAAGCTTTCAAATTGCATTTAACTGAGGTGAAAATAATGTAATAGCATCTGTTGCCTCACCCTCCTCATCCCACAATGGGCAGGCGCCCATTAGAAAGAGTGCCCAGATGGCTTAGGTCTTGCACCTGGTTCCCCTCAGATGAGAGAAGCTAAGGGGAGCAGGCAGCAAAGCTATGGAGGACCTGAAAAGGTTCATGCCCTTTTTCTTCAGGCCCCCATTACACCTTCAGGGCTGGAGGCCTGTTGGTTGTTTTTTGAAAGCAGCCAGATGGCTCCACAGCCGGTGGTCAATACCACTTCTGCAGACCTCTGAGGGTAGTCTACACCAGGGGTTCTCAACCTTTTTGCTTCTGAGGTCCCCTTCCCATGTTATAAAAATTCCATGGACCCCCTGTAACACAACACCAGTACTTTATCTGTATAAAAATTAGTTATACAATTAAACATATATATTTATTATTTTTGTTTTACTTACTTAATGTGACTAATTAGGAACAGAAATTCCAATTATATATTAACCCCAACCCCTTTAATCGATAACTGGAAATTAGATGCAATTTTATTTTTCCACTACCATCAAGTTGGAGACAAACTAACACAGGATATGACCTGAACCAGGCCCCAAACCCCAGCATTACTGGCACCCACCGGAGTGAGTGGGTATAAAGAGGAAGCATTGGTGCCTCTATTGTTACTGCTGGTTATTTATTATTCACTGGCTACTGCTCCTTATCGAATGAATTGAGGAAATCCGGTATCTTTTTGATGCTGCTGGTGATTACCTTAATGTAATCCCTGTTGGCCCAGTCCTGGTATATCTCTCTCTGCGCTGGATCGCCCTACCTCACCATGCACAACGCATCCCCGGACCCGACCCTATCTGTAATCGTGGCACTGATAGGTTTATTTGGCGCTTTGGATAGGTGATGCCAAACCAATCAACCAGATTGACCACATCTAACCCAGAAATGCGAGTTAGGCAAAGATTATTGGTCAGGAGGGTGGCGGATTGAGACGATGGATGAAATGAGAGTTTCTATTGGTTAAATGTGACGGAGGGCTCAGACTTTGGAGCAAAAGAAGAATCTGTTTGGTTAATTGACAAAAGGTTACATCTAGATTGGTTTCATTGAAGAAGCAATGAGAAATATGATTGATTTAAATTGGGTTAGCGCTATTTTCTCACAGACCCCTAGGGGGCCGCAGACCCCTGGTTGAGAACCCCTGGTCTACAGCACAGGGGTTAAGATAATGAACAGAAACAAACACTTCAGGTCAGGCATGGCATACTTCAAATGTACTCCACCTGAATTGCACCCATGTGGCTGGGGGGGGGGGGGGGGGGCGTAGGAACAGCGACCCTAACCACTCGCCTTTAGATCATAAGCTCTTAAAACTAAAGTGCTCTTTGGCTAATCCAGGGATGAGCAAACGAGCTTGCCGTTTAGGTCTGAGAGAAGTCAACCCTCAAAAAAAACATTGAATTAGTGGGATGAAGTCATATTGTGCCATATTAGAACATAAACATATTTTATGTGTTCATATGAAATGTCTCTCCTTGCTGTTTTAACCAAGGCAGAACCCAATTCGGGTTAACACATTCGTTAGAAATTGCAGACAATGGGATTTTATGTGAGCGTATTCTAATATTGCACTGTGTAATTTCACCCCGACCCCGGTGATTAAAATACCTTCAAAATACTCCGTTCCCAACAGCCAACAGCTCAGAAAAATATTCAATGTAACTGGGACCACCAGATGCGCTCAGTTTGACACTCAAGGCTTCTTCTGTCTTTGACAGACACTCAAGGCTTCCATAGCAGCACTCAAGCTTCCCTACTAGGATGCTCAAGGCTCTTTACATTGTCACTGAAGGCTTCCGTGCTGGAATGCTCAAGGCTCTCTATTTCTATCAATGTCTCCATTCTCTTTAGTGCCCTTTTTCAGTCTGTTAAACAACACTGCATTAACACGACCGTTAGTCTCCAGTGTCCTGGTCTGATCTTCTTGTCCTGCTTGGTCACAATCCCCTGTGGGACTGCCTTTGATTATCGGTTGTCATGGGTTTCTGAAGGCAGGAAGTAGGGTCTGTAAGTTTTCTGTCAAAGGTGTTTGTTTCAGTGTCATCTGAGAAGCAACTCACAAGACTTTATTGGTTTTAAAGTGCTGGAGATTGGAATGTGTTCAAATGCCATTTTCTTACGGTTACTTAGGGCAACCATCGCATAATGCCAGAAGCACAATGAAGCACACAAAATGTTCCTCCTGCCATGTATGACAGCCATCTTTAATTTTTAGAATAAGGTTTAACTATTAGTAATGTGAACACCAATTAGATTGTTTTCCCACTGCATTAAATTTTCACTATTGACTAATAGGCAGAAGAGATAGCACGATCAGTGATGGGCCAGCAGGATTACCTAGATTTTTAAGATTTTCCACTTTTTATAAGGGGGATTGCCAGCATAGTGAAACAAAAAAGTATTTGGCAATTGTAAAAGGAGAGAATCCTTAGCTCATGCAGTTTAATTACATGAAAAATTAATATATGAATGTGCTGTGCCATTCAGTGGTTTCTACCTGCAATACTCTATATAGCATTGTTGGGATGCCATGTATGATAATTTGTTTAGAAGTGTATCCTCAAGTGATTGCCAAAGAACCAAAGGCGACATGAGGGAAAACTTTTTTCCGCAGCGAGTGGCTATGATCTGGAATGCACTGCCTGAAAGGGTGGTGGAGGCAAACTCAATCATGGCTTTCAAAAGGAAATTGGGTAAGTACCTGAAGGAAAAACATTTGCAGGGCTATGGGGAAAGGGCGGGGGAGTGAGACTAGCTGAATTGCTCTTGCAGAGAGCCGGCACGGGCTCAATGGGCTGAATGGCCTCCTTCTGTGCTGTAACCATTCTATGATTCAAACTGGCCTACTTAGAAACGCAAACTTTCAAAGTCTTCTTTGCCCCACTTGAGCCAGGATAAGGTCCTACCACATTACATCTGCCTGTTTCATGCAGGAGCACATAATGTTTGGGTAATAGGGGCAGAATTTGGAGTGGGAGGGGGAGAATCCAGTTGTCATGGTCCACGTAGAAACCAACGACATAGGTAGAAAAAGAAGAGGTTCAGCTGAGAGAGTTTGAGGAGCTCGGGTCCAAATTAAAATGAAGAACTTCAAAGGTAATAATCCCTGGATTGTTATCTGAGCCATGCGCAAATTGGCATAGGAACAAACAGATCAGAGAGTTAAATTTGTAGCTCAAAGAGTTGTATGGGAGGAAGGGGTTTCGATTCATGGGGCACTGGCACCAGTACTGGGGAAAGAGGGAGCTGTTCCATTGGGATGGGCTCCACTTAATTCGGGTTGGGACCAGTGTCCTGGCAAATCGAATAACTAGGGTTGTAGTTAGGGCTTTAAACTAAAAAAAGGCAGGGGGGAGGGGGTCATGTCAGGTGAGGGGAAATTTAGAAATCTAAAGAGAAAAGTCAAGGCAATGGAGCAGTGTAGTGATGACAGGAAAGTGTGACAGGGGCAGAAAGTTTAACAGTAATAGTGCAACAGCGGACAAGGTGAAAGCAGGGAATAACGGTAAAAATTTAAATTAAAGGCTCTTTATCTGCTGCATGAAGCATTCATAACAAAATAGACAAATTAGTGGCACAAAAAGAGATAAATGGGTGTGATCTAACAGCCATTACAGATGTGGTTGCAAGGTGACCAAGGTTGGGAACTAAATATTCCAGGGTACTTGATATTTTGAAAAGACAGGCAGAATGGTAAAGGAGGGGGTAGCCCTGATAATAAAGGATGACATAAGGACAGTAGTGAAAAAGGATCTATCTCCGGAAGATCAGGAAGTAGAATCAGTATGGGTGGAGATAAGGAATAACAAGGGGCAGAAAACACTGGTGGGAGTAGTTTATAGGCTCCTTAACAGTAGTTATACCGTTGGACAGAGCATTAATCAACAAATAATAGGAGCTTGTAACAAAGGGAATGCAATAATCGTGGGGGACTTTAATCTTCATATAGACTGGACAAATCAAATTGGGAAAGGTAGTCTGGAGGATGAGTTCATGGAATGCTTTTAAGATAGTTTCCTAGAACAATATGTCATGGAACCAACCAGGGGACAGGCTATTTTAGATCTTGTATTCTGTAATGAGACAGAGTTAATTAGTAATCTCATAGTAAAGGATCCTTTGGGGGAGAGTGATCATAATACAATAAGTATTTCACTCTCAAACACAATGTGAAATTCTAAGTCCAGAACTAGTGTCTTAGGGGGAGAAATTGGGTCACGCCCAGAAAAAGTTAGCACCTCCTGCCCAAAATTCACCAGTGGCACCCCAAGAGGGAGGTGGGGCGTTACTGGAAGCACCCCGCCTCCCTCTTTGGGGCACTGTGAGTAAATATCACAGTGCTAAGTGCCGCGGTACTGCAGGACTTCCTCCCCTTATTAAAGGGGAGGGGCCTAGTGCAGTGTGACCCAGGGCCCAGCTGGGCCACCAGGGATCAGAGTGCCGGCAAAAGAGCCCGGCACGCAAGAGAAGTGCCAGGCTTATGGTGCGCAGCCAGCACTCCGTGGGGGGGGGGGGTGCTGCACAGAAGGCCGGGTCGGCAAAGCGGGCAGGTGCTGGGAGGCGGCCAGCAACAAAAATGAGCGCCTGCCACCTTCCGTTTAATTTGCGCCGCTCCAGCCACAGGTAGGCCCCCCTGATTCTGTTGGACATAGCGTCTGGCAGTAAGTCAAGAGGCGCTACCAAAGATTGCAGCCGGGGCGCGAGTGGGGCGCTGTGCACAGTGATGACATCATCGCCGGTGGCGCAGCGTTGCGGGGTGCAAACGGTTACCACCGATGCTAACCTCCCGCTGAATTTCGCAGAAGGCGTTAGCGGCGCCGCACCCAGGTGCTAGTTGCTTTGCGCCCCATTAGCGCCCTCTTAGGGTGCTAACGGGAGGTGCAAATTAATTAAATTTTTCCCCCTTAAACTTAAATAAAGCCAATTATATAGGTATGAGGGGTGAGTTGGCTAAGGTAGATTAGGAAATTAGATTAAAAGGCATGACAATAGTTAAGCAATGGAAAACATTTAAAGAAATGTTCCAAAATTCTCAACGAATATACATTCCACTGAGAAACAAAAACTCCAAGGGAATAGTGATCCATCCGTGGATAACAAGAGAAGTTACGGATAATATTAGATTAAAAGAAGAGGCTTATAATGTTGCGAAGAATAGTAGTAAGCCTGAGGATTGGGAGCAGTTTAGAAACCAGCAAAAGATGACCAAAAAATTGATAAGGGAGAAAATAGAATGTAAAAACAGATTGTAAGAGCTTCTACAAGTATGTAAAAAGGAAGAGTGTAGCAAAAGTAACAGTTGGTCCCTTAGAGGCTGAGACAGGAGAAATTATAATGGGGAATAAGGAAATGACAGAGACTTTAAACAAGTATTTTGTATCTGTCTTCACAGTAGAAGATACAAAAAGCATACCAAAAATAGTGAGGAACCAAGGGGCTAATGAGAGCGAGGAACTTAAAGTACTGTAATTAAGATCAGTAGAGAAAAAGTACTTGAAAAACTCATGGGACTAAAAGTCAACAAATCCTCTGGACCTGATGGCCTACATCCTCGGGTTCTAAAAGAGGTGGCTGCAGAGATATGGATGCATTTGTTGTGATCTTCCAAAATTCCCTAGACTCTGGAACGGTCCCAGCAGATTGGAAGGTATCAAATGTAACCCTGCTATTCAAGAAAGGAGGGAGAGAGAAAACAGGGAACTACAGGCCAGTTAGCCTGACATCAGTTGACGGGAAAATGCTGGAATCCATTATTAAGGAAGTGGTAATAGGGCATTTAGAAAATCATAATATGATTAGGCAGAGTCAACATGGTTTTATGAAAGGGAAATCGTGCTTGACAAATTTATTAGAGTTTTTTGAGGATGTAACTAGCAGGGTAGATAAAGGGGACCCAGTGGAGTTAGTATATTAGGATTTCTAAAAAGCATTCAATAAGGTGCCACATAAAAGGTTGCTTCGCAAGATAAGGGCTCATGGGGTTGGGGTATTATATTAGCATGGATAGAGGATTGGTTAATGGACAGTAAACAGGGTAGGGATAAACGGGTCATTTTTAGGTTGGCAGACTTGAACTAGTGGGGTGCTGCAAGGATCAGTGCTGGGACCTCAGCTATTTACAATTTATATTATTGACTTAGATGAAGGGACCGAGTGTAATGTATCCAAGTTTGCTGATGTTACAAAGCTAGGTGGGAAAGTAAGCTGTGAGGAGACACAAAGAGCCTGCAAAGGGCTGTAGACAGGTTAAGTGAATGGGCAATAATGTGGCAGATGGAGAATAATGTGGGGAAATGTGAGGTTATTCATTTTGGTAGGAAGAATAGAAAAACAGAATATTTTTTAAATGGTGAAAACTATTACATGTTGGTGTTCAGAGAGATTTAGGTGTCCTCGTAGAGGAAACACAGAGTTAGCATGCAGGTGCAGCAAGCAATTAGGAAGGCAAATGGCATGTTGGCCATGCAAGGGGATTGGAATATAAGAGTAAAGAAGTCTTGCTACAATTGTACAGGTTTGGTGGCACCACACCTGGAGTACTGTGCACATTTTTGGTATCCTTATCTGAGGAAGGACATACCTGCCTTAGAGGTGGTGCAATGGAGGTTCACTAGATTGATTCCTGGGATGAGAGGGTTGTCCTATGAGGAGAGATTGAGTAGATTGAGAGGTGATCTTATTGAAACATATAAGATTCTGAGGGTGATTGACAGGGTAGATGCTGAGAGGTTGATTCCCCTGTCTGGAAATTCTAGAACTAGGGGGCATCGTCTCAGGATAAGGGGTTGACCATTTAAGACCGAGATGAGGAGGAATTTCTTCACTCAGAGGGTTGTGAATCTTTGGAATCCTTTACTCCAAAGGGCTGTGGATGCTGAATCTTTGAGTATATTCAAGACTGAGATAGATAGATTTTTGAACTCTAAGGGACTCAAGGGATATGGAGATTGGGTGGGAAATTGGAGTTGAGGTCAAAGATCAGCCATGATCTTATTGAAAGGCGGAGCAGGCACGAGGGGCCGTATGGCCTACTCCTGCTCCTGACTCTTATGTTCTTACTTTAAGTTCTTAACTGACGAGAATTTCAATGGATGACATTATCCCACCAGTCTCGCCTCTTTCAATAAAGTCAGGATGGAAGATGGCAAGCAAAGAAGCACCTGCCCCACTGCCAGAGGAAACACATCACAGCCGTTCGCTGTTTTATTGATACTACTATGGTCAGTGCTCCTCTGAAATTTCCTCTCTTGATCCTTCTAAACTCAAAATACACCATCCTATAGGTTCTGCCTCCCCCATACATCCCCACTGTGTTAAAATCAATTACATTAAGTAGAAGCTTAATCAGAGAAACAGGCCATTCGACCCAACTGGTCCATGCCGGTGTTTATACTCCACACAAGCTTCCTCTCACTCTAATTACCTCTTCCCACCCTGCCCCCGTCTCAACAACAACAACAACGTGTATTTATGTAGCGCCTTTAACGTAGTAAAACGTCCTAAGGCGCTTCACAGGAGTATTATAAGACAAAAGAAATTTGACACCGAGTCACATAAGGAGAAATTAGGGCGGGTGACCTAAAGCGTGGTCAAAAAGGTAGGTTTTAAGAAGCGTCTAAAAGGAAGAAAGAGAAGTAGCGAGGCGGCGAGGTTTAGGCAGGGAATTCCATTCTCCCTCATGTATGCAACAAGCCTCCCCTTAAATTCATCAATGCTCTCTGCCTCTAACAGTCCATGTGGCAGCGAGTTCCACATTCTCACCACTCTCTGGAGTACATATCAGTCTAGACCTGTCTTCAGATCCAGACCTGGCCGTGCGCTCGAAGCAAGTGGCCTGAGGATCGATGGAAATCAGTTTTCGTGCCTCATCGAAATAATTAGGGCAAGGTCCACAGGCAGCTCGCCCAATTGGAGACATCCATTTCTGGCCGCTTGCCATGCTGGTGCCGGCCCTCAGATAAGTCCCGGGATGGAGGGGGTGGGTGGAGTTGCAACAGGCTACTTAGGGGGTGTCCAAATGCAACTCCTGTGGACTCGGGGGAGCACTTGTGCTCCTCTTAGCTGCACAGCAAATTGCTTCTTAATCCAATGCACTGCTCTTGTCCTCTGAGTCAGAAGGGTGTAGGTTCAAATCCCACTCCAGAGACTTGAGCACATAATCTAGGCTGACACTTCAGTCTAGTACTATGGAGTGCTGCAATGTCGGAAGTGCCGTCTTTCGGATGGAACTTTAAACCCGGGCCCAGTCAGCCCTCTCACGTGAATTTAAAAGATCCCATGGCAGTATTAAAAGAAGAACAGGGGAATTCTCCCTAGTATAACAACAGAAAACACTGGGAAAACTCCGCAGACCAGGCAGCAAACATGGAGAGTGTAATGTATATATCTTTAAGGGGGGAACTACTTTTTACAGCTCATGTATACTGCAGTACCGGCAGTAACCACACCTGTATATAGCACTGAGTAGTAATCTGTACAGTTCAGTTCCAGAGTGAGCCACGTTGAGTAAACACCTGTTGTACCGTTCCCCTGCCGTCTTGTGTCTTATTACTCTCGGACGCAACATTGGCGACGAGACAAATTCGATCCTACCTGCAACTCTGCATCACCTCCCAGGGATTCATTCCTGGAGACCAGTAGATTGGAGGTCAAGGCCAGAGACATGGGCGTCGACCACGGGCAACCGTCCAGTCATCCAGCAGAGACTCGAGAATTGCGGGGGAGGCTGTTGAGAGCCAGGCTTGGTTTTCCAGTCATGGTTGTCCAGTGAAACGGGCTGGCAACAGGTAGTGCGCAGACCCTTCCCGGACAGTGGCGGGCTAGAGCCCGACCGAGCGGCACAGCAAAGGGCCGAGCAGCGTCGACGGGGGGGAGAGAGAGAGGGGGCAGAGCGCACAGGGCGCAGCCGGTGTTCAGGGGCCGAGCAGCGTCGAGGAGAGGGAGAGAGACGAGCAGAATCCCGCGAGGCGCCGCCATTGCCACGAGGACCGTTGGCAGCAGCGGGGGAGGAAGGAAAGCGCGGGAGATGCCATTTTAAACGCACCCAAAATGCCGAAGAGTGGCAGTATCACCGCATTTGACAATGAAGTCGAAGATTGGACTACATATGTCGAATGAATAGAGGTATACTGCAAGGCAAATGAGGTGTCAGATGACAAGAAAGTGCCGGTATTGTTAAATTTAATGGGTGCAAAGACGTATGGCTTATTATGAAATCTAGTAACCCCAGCGAAGCCAGTGGAAAAGAGTTTTGGAGACATAGTGACGATACTACAGGAACATTTAAACCCCACACCGCTGCTGATAGCAGAAAGATTCAAGTTTCACAAATGGAACCAGCATAAGGATGAAAGCAATGCTGAATATTTAACAGAACTGCGCAAACTATCGAAACACTGCCAGTTTGGAACGGGATTGGCAGATACCTTAAGGGACAAGTTTGTGTGTGGGCTTCAAAGTGAAGGAACCCAGAAACGGCTTTTATCTGAAAAGGACCTTACGCTGGACAAGGCTTTCAGCATTGTGGTATCATATGAAGCAGCAGCACGGGGCACTGCAGAGATACAACAGAGACCGCAAGAATATGGCACAAACGAAATGTCATACAGAACAGAGAAGTGCTATTGCTGCGGCAGAACAACACACGGCCACAATGATTGCTGGTTCAAAGACAAAGTGTGCAGACAGTGTGGAAAAATAGGACACATAGCATGAGTCTGCAGGTCAGGAAAGAAAACCAGCAATAAGAAATCTCCAAAAGAAAAGTACAAGAAGGTACATAAGGTGACGGAGAATAGTTCAGACGAACAAAAGAGTGATACCGACTCCGAAAACAGGGAGCTGAGTTGTCTGAAACTACATAATGTGATCACAACGGAGGATCACCGAACCATTTGGGTCACTCTCAAGATAGCAGGAGTCCAGGTAAAAATGGAATTGGACACAGGATCAGCCCTAACAGTCATAAACCGACGGGACTACGAGCGGCTATTCTCACACATACCCTTGAGAGACACAAAAATTATTTTGAAGACGTACACGGGGCAAAAGGTCTACCCCAAAGGAAAAATAAGGGTGACCGTTATATATAACGGTAAGGAAACACCAAAACTAGACCTGTATGTATTGCAAGATGGAGGACCACCATTACTGGGATGTGAATGGATCCGGAAAATACAGCTGGATTGGCATTCCATACAAGCACTGACTGTGGCTGCCAAAAAGGATGACGACGTCACACCTGGGAGATTGTCAAAGATCCTAACTGACGCACAAGAAGTGTTCCAGCAAGGACTCGGAACACTAAAAGGCATGACAGCAACAATTAAAATCGAAGAAAACGCAAGGCCAAAATTTTTTAAGGCCAGACCGGTACCTTATGCGATCCGCCCAGCTGTCGAAGCAGAGCTGGAGAGTTTGGAACGTTCAGGAGTACTGTCCAAGGTAGACTGGAGCGAGTGGGCTACACCCATCATCCCTGTGATGAAAAAGTCGTTGAGCAGCACGCCTGGGGAACCAAGGAAGGTTCGCATCTGTGGGGACTTTAAGGTAACAGTGAACCCAGTCCTTCACACCGTACAATATCCACTTCTGCGGATTGAAGATATTTTTGCCTCGCTATCTGGAGGGAAACGCTTCACTAAGATTGATCTGGCCCAGGCGTATCTGCAAATGGAGGGAGAAGAAGCATCAAAAAAATACCTCACAATCAACACCCATAAAGGTCTCTACCAATACAACCGGCTGGTATTCGGGGTAGCATCAGCTCCGGCTATTTGGCAAAGGGCAATGGAACAAGTCCTGCAAGGGATCCCAGGGACCCAGTGTTATTTGGATGACATCCTGGTCATGGGCGAAAATGACAGTGATCACCTTGCCAACCTGAAGCAGATGCTCACTAGATTGAAGGAATATGGGCTCCGAGCTAACCGCCCCAAATGCGAGTTTTTTAAAAAACAGATCTCGTTTTGTGGCCATGTTATCAATAAAGAGGGGTTACATAAGTCCCCAGAAAAGATTGAGGCAGTAGTCAAGGCTCTAGCACCGGAAAACGTGTCACAACTGAGGTCGTTCCTCGGGCTGGTAAACTACCACCATAAGTTCTTGCCAAATTTGTCTACAATACTACACCCACTGAACACCCTACTGCAAACTGGGGTGCCATGGAAGTGGAGTGGCGAATGTAAACGAGCTTTCCAGAAGAGCAAAACACAAATCACATCGAAAGAGGTATTGGCCCATTTCAACCCAGCACTAACAATTCGGTTGGCGTGTGATGCGTCACCCTACGGCATTGGAGCGGTGCTGTCGCACAAATTCTCGGATGGCTCAGAGAGGCCAATAGCCTTTGCGTCACGATCACTAACCTCAGCCGAGCATAACTACGCCCAGATTGACAGGGAGGCCCTCAGCCTAGTGTGGGGAGTGAAAAAGTTCAATCACTATCTGCACGGGCAGAAATTCACCTTGCTGACTGACCACCAGCCTCTTGTCTCCATTTTTAATCCGAAGAACGGCGTTCCGGTGATGACTGCGCAATGACTACAAAGATGGTCACTCTTTCTAGGGGTGCACCACTGTGAGATTGAATATAAGGGCACGAAACAGCATGGAAATGCTGATGGGCTATCACGCTTGCCATTGCCGACTGCGGAGGAAGCACCAGCAGTGGATCCTGTCGAAATATTTCATTCGACTATAGTTGAATACCTACCGGTAACTAACGCTCGTATAGAACAGGAGACCTGAAATGACCCGACACTGTCTCGGGTATATGATTTGACGGTGAAGGGATGGCCAGCACATGGCGACTCACTGTTGCCAGCATTCTCGACAAGAATAGAACAGCTGTCAGTGTGCCGGGGGACCTTGATGTGTGGATCCCGAGTGGTAATTCCACCCAAGTTAAGGGATAGAGTTCTCAATGAGCTTCATGAGGGTCATCTGGGAGGGGTAAAAATGAAAAGCCTTGCCAGGGCTTATGTGTGGTGGCCGGGAATCGATAAACAAATCGAGGACCTGACCAAGAGCTGCTCAGGATGCCAGAAAGTCCAAAATGCACCACCACATGCCCCTCTACACCCATGGGAGTGGCCCTCATCTCCATGGCAACGGGTGCATATTGATTTTGCTGGTCTATTCATGGACTCAATGTTTTTAATAGCCGTGGATGCACACTCGAAATGGCCTGAGGTCATCAAAATGTCCTCCACCACCACGGAGAAAACTATTGCAGTCCTACGGACCATTTTTGCCAGGAATGGCTTGCCAGAATAGATTTGCTCCGATAACGGACCACAGTTTGTGTCCGAAGAATTCCGGAGGTTTATGAAGAAGAATGGGGTAAGGCATTACACATCCGCCCCATATCATCCAGCCACAAATGGATTGGCTGAGAGGTTCGTACAAACCTTTAAGAAGGCAATAAAGGCTATGTACAATGACAACATTCCGCTGTAGCATAAGATGGACAATTTCCTGTTCGCCTACCGGAATGTGACACATGCAGTCACCAACCAGGCCCCGGCCATGATGTTCTTTAACCGAAGGTTAAGATCTCGCCTGGATTTGCTCAGACCAAACGTACGAAGAGATGTTGAGAGTAAGCAATTCCAGCACATCCATGAGAAGCCAACAAGGAGCTTCAATGTAGGGCAACCAGTCTTGGCCCGCGACTACCGAACAGAAAAATGGCAGCCAGGAACGATATGCACACGGCAGGGCCCACTAATGTACACAGTGGACGTTGGGGAGAACATCGTGAGACGCCATGCTGACCAGATCCTGGAGTCACAGGAACAAGTCAACCCCATGTCTCGCCCATACGTACCTGGTGAGGAACCCGATGTACAGGTCGTATCTACCCCAGAAACAGTAGCATCGGAAGCTGATGACCCAACCGACGACAGGGTGCCAGAATCGCCTTCGCACCAAGAGCGAGACACTCGGGAAAGGCGCTATCCAGAAAGGATCAGGAAGCCTCCCCAAAGACTGAATATATAAATGGACTATTTTCAGCTAACGTTGTATGTTAAAAGTGTAATTAGTTTGATATTTAATTGTTAAATGAGTGTTATGGTACTGTTAATCTAAAAGGGGAGGAATTGTAATGTATATACCTTTAAGGGGGGAACTACTTTTTACAGCTCATGTATACTGCAGTACCGGCAGTAACCACACCTGTATATAGCACTGAGTAGTAATCTGTACAGTTCAGTTCCAGAGTGAGCCACGTTGAGTAAACACCTGTTGTACCATTCCCCTGCCGTCTTGTGTCTTATTACTCTCGGACACAACAGAGAGAAACAGTTAACGTTTCAGGTCTGTGGCCTGAAACGTTAACTCTGTTTCTCTCTCCACGGATACTACCTGGCCTGCTGAGTTTTTCCAGCATTTTCTGTTGTTATTTCAGATTTCCAGCATCTGCGGTATTTTGCTATTGTATTAGTTCTCCCTAGTATCCTGGCCAATATTTATCCCTCAATCAACGTCACTTAAACATATTATCTGGCCATTATCTCAGTGCTGTTTGTGGGATCTTGCTGTGCGCAAATGACTGCCGCGTTTCCATTACAACAGTGACTACTCTTCAAAAGTATTTCATTAGCTGTAAAGCATTTTAGGGCATCCTGACATCATGAGAGGCGCTATATAAATGCAAGTTCTTTCTTTCTCTTTACTCTTTCTGTTACTTCTTCAAGGAATTCAATAAAATGGGTTAAACATAACCTTTTTTAGAAATCCATACTCACTGTTTCTTATTACCTGTATATTCTCTGTCTATAAATATTTTGTTATCTGATGATTCTGGTATGTTTCCTACCACTGACATTAAGCGAACTGGTCTATAGTTCCCTGAGTTAGTTCTATCTCCCTTTTTGAAAATAGGGTGGTTGTCAGTCCTATTCTTTTTTCTATTGACATTTTATATATGGATACTAGTACTTCAGCTACCTCCTCTCGAGTTTCTTTGAGTATCCGTGGGTGCAATCCATCAAGATTTACTTTGTTTATAAAATTAAAGAAAACTTCTTCTACTAAAGTGCCTGCTCAGCGTCTGGGCAAAGTGGGAGGGGATGGGGGCAAGAAAATCGGCTCTATTTAGTTAATAGTCCGATAGAAAATAATTGGAGCTGAGGTTTGTTTTATATTTGTGAAATGTAACCTTGTTCCCATCCGGATATTCAGTGAATGGATGCTAATGTCCTTATTAATGAGCATTTCATGAAGAACCACCCCCCTTAAGTCCTTGAATGGCAATCAGCTCTCAGAATAGCAAGCACACATTGTAAACACAAATTACTTTAACATTTCATTCTTTTTTGGGGTACAATGTTCCAGTGTGCTCTGAAAAATGAGAAATAGTACTTTACAGTCTTCAGCTTCCGAACTGCCCTGACTCAGAGTCAATCCATCACAGCTTATGGATGGCAACCTATCGGTTTGCACGAGTTTCACATTGTAATTGATATTCATTTAACCCGCAGTGTTTAATTTTACTCACCAAGGGGTGCCCTGATAACCTTTGTTATCTGACTGCTGTAGGCATCAATGTGCTGTGTGCACACAGTTGACCATAGGGGTCCTTTCAAACAGCTGCAACTAGCTGAGTGAAGTGGGAGACCACCAAGTATCATCACAGCAGTTAACTTGGTTCATGGTCATAGCTGGGGGGTGGAGGAAGAGTGCTTTTATCCTGGTCATGTTTGGAGAGGGACGGCAGTAAATGTAGAAAAATTTGAAGCTTGTTTTGACAACACGACCTTGAGCCTTTTTATGTTGTATGGGTCAAGTAAAAAAAAAACACTTGTCTTTGTACTGCCATCGCGATGTAACACATTTACATGATGTGAGAAAGCTGACTTTCATGTATAGCTTACAAAAGCCGGGTTCACAGTGTTTATAAGTGGTGATGTTACAGATACATAGAAAGGACCGCAGAGAAATCAGGCTGCTGCCTGGGAGCCAGCTTTCATTTTGTGTCTCTGGAGATTTAATTCGGTGCTGGCCAAGACACATTCATTATAACTGGTTCGTGAATATAATAACCATTCATTTAATGTACATTGCTGTAATGAAAGCAATCTGCTTGGCAATTCCAGTTTAATTCCAAAAATAGCAATTCAACCAACCTATGAGCTCTGTGTGCTGAGCAGACTTGGAGGTAGAACCATCATTGTATAAATGATTCAAGTAGTGCTGAATTAAAAGAAGCACAATCAGGACGAGGGTTGTGCTTGATGTTTACACACGGTGGAATCCTCCACTTAGCGAGTTGCTGCGTCGCTTGAGGCACTTGCCAAGTGGAATCCTCAAACGAAAATCAGAGGCATCGTTGTTGCTGAGCCACTCGTGCACATTTCTTTGTTGGTGGTTGAGGAGTCATATTGGTACAGGCCTGGCAACAAGTGATCTGCCTGCCTGCCTATGCCCACAACACTGCATGGCCTGGGGGACCAGAAAGGAAAATACAATGAATAAAATAAGATGAAAACACAAGATCACAAATAGATGCAGGTGAGGAAAGCCACTTGGCCAATCTTAGCTCCTCCATCTGGAACAAAAGACCTATGTTTCCCCCATAAAGTTGTCTAACTGACTCCTGAATGTATCTAAGATTTTCACCTCTGATCTGCTACTCAGAAAACCATTACAAGTGTTCACTCTTTGTATAAAGACATTCTTCCCAAAATATGTCGGAAACTTTCCTTCCACCATTTTTAATCTATGCCCCTTGTATCCTGCCCTAGATTCACCATGTCTACACTTCTGTACGATCCTCCATCTGTCACCTCGTAAAGGCTAAAGACTTTCAATCTTTCGATGCTACATCTGCACACCTCCATGGCTTGAATGACCAAAACTGCACACAGTACTCGAGGTGTAATCTCCCCAGGGCTCTCTGCAGTTTTAGCATGACATCATTTGACTTACGTTTAACTGACCCAGGATATTGTTAACATTTTATTTAATTTGCTTTTTGCATCTTCAAAATTGATGTAACATGTTAAGTGGTGAATTTACAAACATCCCCAGGTGTCTTTCCGCTTCATGTTTAGTTATTTCTACCCTATCCATGGTATACTTATAACATCTAGTTTTCCTTTCAATCTGTAGGATCTTGCACTTGTCTGTATTGAATTTTATCTGTCACTGATTTTCCCACTTGCATTTCATTTTTATCTAACTCCTTCTGCAGGGCCCTAGCTGCTTCCCCCAATTCACCTTTAAAGAAAAAATAATCAGGATGGAAACCATTTCAAATATTGAAGGACAAACCATACAGGACTTTACAGATTAAATTACAGGACTATCAACACTAAGGAAAGAGATTGTCACAATCTCTTTTGGCCAATTACATTTAACCATAGGTTTAACAGGGGGGATTTTAACTTTCGGCGGGTTACTTACTGGAAACCACTGGTTGCAGCCAGTTTCCTGGCCGACTGCGGCAGCATGAGGCCAGGACAATTTTAACCTCCGGGCCACATCAACATCAGCCATATGGCGTGTTCACAAGTAAATTTGAGAACCGTATTGGAGTTTAACACTAGGAGGGGAGGGAACGCAGGAGACACAGGGGGTCATTTTCACTTTGGGCACGGGCGGAAATCTGGCGGTTGCGAATGGGTTGCCCGATTCTCCTCTCCGGTGGGGGGGCGAGAGGGCCGTGCAGCCCATGAAATTGGCCGGAGCCCCGAGCCAGTCAGCTGCCCTGAGCTGAGTCTGTGTGAGCAGAACCATGAGGCCGAGCGAGATGCTGGCATTGTTAGCAGACAGCAGAGCTTCTTCAATCAGCCGGGTCAGTTGGCTGGTCTTCCAAGCCGCAGTCGGAGAAGGGGCTCGGTCTGGAGCCGGAGATGCATGAGCCTGAACTAGAGGAAAAAAAGTTGAGGGGGGGGAAAAAAAAAGATACATACAAGGTAAATTCTGGGACTCCTGGTGCGGAGCAGATCTGTCTCATTGCGAAAGAAAATTGGGCAAGCTGTAAAAGGGGCCACCACCACCTGTTTCCAGCCCGTGGAACACTTAAAATCGACCCCTTAATATGTTCATGTCACATTCCTCCGTCTGCTAGTTTAACTGGGGCATTGAGCCATTTCTGTTAACTAGGTTACAAAGGCGTGCAAAGTAATCTGACACCAGTAAGTTACACGCCTCTGTGCCAAACCACGCAATGGCATGGTTGATTAGTTGAATCAGGGTCTCCTTTGCTCATTGTCTGGTAAAATGTAGGGCCCCCATTGACATAAATGGAAAGGAAAATTGGGTGGGGTGTATAGCGGACAGCTGATTCGCCAGTTTTCTGCCTGGGGACCCCCCTCACTAAATACTTCACTTGTACAACAGCTACTAATTCAGAATGGGATCAAGCTTGCAGCTGGTTCCGATTAAAATGCATTGTGCAGGGGTGGTCTGGTAGCTCTAGCGGTAGAGGGTTGGACTCCTTTGCTGGGGACCTGGGTTTGAAACCTCAGCCTTGACTGCCATCCAAACTCGGCTATCCTCAGTGGGCCTTTTTTTTTTACTAGTTCTTGGCTTATTAGATCGACAGTATTGGGAGTAGTGGAGTGCCCCATTTCAGGGGAAGGAAAAGCGATCGTGGTGGATGGGCTATCCTGTTTTCAAATGTGTTTCCTGCTGACCAATAAAGTGTTACGAAAACAGGGGCTGTGGCAAAGACATGGGGCAAACTGTCCTTCCCTCTCAGCTGATAATGTGTAAATTGAAATACAGGTAGACTACCCTTTATCCGAACTTCCGAAAACCGAAACCCTCTAAAAACCGAAGGTTTTTTCGTTCAGCGTAAGTCATGCGCACGACCCCCCGCGGACACCCCCCGCGGACCCCCGCGGACCCCGACCCCCGCCGACCCCCCCGCCGACCCCCGCCGGCCCCGACCCCCGCCGACCCCCCCGCGGACCCCTGCCGACCCCGACCCCCGCCGACTTACGCTGAGCGTCAGCATAAGTCGTGCGCACGCCCCCCCCGCCGACCCCCCCGCCGGCCCCGACCCCCGCCGACCCCGACTGTAAGTCGGCGGGGGTCGGGGTCGGCGGGGGTCCGCGGGGGCGTCGGCAGGGGTCGGGGCTGGCGGGGGTCCGCGGGGGGATCGGCGGGGGGGTCGGCGGGGGTCGGGGCCGGCGGGGGGGTTGGCGGGGGTCGGCGGGGGGTCGTGCGCACGACTTACGCTGCGCGTCAGCGTAAGTTGTGCGCACGACCCCCGCCGACCCCCCCGCGGACCCCCGCCAACCCACCTTCCGAAATCCGAAATTCTCCGAAAACCGAAACACGGCTGGTCCCGAGGTTTTCGGATAAAGGATAGTCTACCTGTACAATGAAACTGGATATAAACAGGGAAATGCAAAATAAACTTGTTTATCTCACTGTTACTATAGAATAAACCATGACCACCTTAGTGACTCTGCTTCAAATTGGCCACAAATCAGGCTTGTATACATTCAAATCCTTGCTGGCTTTGCGCCTTGTGCACAACACGGCCCATGTGGAACTGCAGTGTGAGACTCACTCACTGTTCTGGGAACAAGGTGGCTTGATTGAATACCCTGATGGTTTCTGGGGTAAATATACATAATGTAATGTGGCTTGGAGCAACGCAGACCAGCAAAGTCCCAGATTTGATCCCTGGTCTTATAGAAGTTAGCGAATCTTAGCTAGAGCAAAAGATGATGCTATGGGGGAAACACTGGAACCCGTTTTGCCTGCTTTTTGGGTGTAAAACAGGGGCAAAATGACCAATTTTGTGGGACTATGTTCTGTGCCCAAAGAACGGCAGAAATACATTCGGCGCCTATGCTAATGAGGAGTTTAATACCTGCTTCAGACCCTCTCTCAGAAATTGGTCAGTGCTGAACTATAATGTAGGGAATGTCAGGATGTGGGAGTATTTGGGACGGGGCTGATGGGTCCGAGAGTACTGGTGGGGAATTTTGGGATCAGGTGCTGGTGCATGAAAGGACTGGGGGAGGGATTCATGGGTATGGAAGTACTGGAAGGGATGTTTCTGTTATAGAAACGATGCGATTTTCATCCCATTAATTTCAATGTGCTACAACCAGCGGGCAATTTGCAAACTGCCCAGGCGGCGAGTTGAGAATGACCACCGAGATGTCTTACAATGCATTCTGAGCAGAAGCATGCCTAGAAATGGTTTGCTGTGACAGCCAATCTCAGCCTACATTGTCACTCCAGTGGCAGTCAGGAGCTGTTTGAAATGACAGATGGGCCGATGTTTTGAAGAGGTCCCAAACAATGGCCCATTCGTTAGCGATGTCTGGTCATTCAGGAAACATCTAGCACCTAAGAATTGACAGATTTCTTTGATCTCTGCTAGTCCTTGAAGAGAGGCTCTTTTAAAAATCAACACAGACTCCAGAAGTCAAGAAAGGCTGCAGGAAAGAAGCAACCTCTGTGCTGATTGTGAAGACCAACAGCAGAGAGCGAAGTGGGCTAGTGGCCTTTATTTTTTTTGTAACAGTATGCAAGCACAAGTTGAGAATGGATGGTTCCAAGTGAATTTTATCACACTCTGTTGACTACTGTGAAATAAAGCAGCTTATGAACCTAACCAAATAACACCTCATCTAATGTTAACTCAGCCCGTCATCAGACAGAGTAAAGGAGTACACGTGCGTAAAACACAAAGATTTACTCCAGATCACAAGGGAGTTTCGTTGTTACACTCCTGTTTCTCACTACCACACGAGCATTTACAAGGCACCGGAAGTCAATTTCCTTCCAAAGCAGGAAACCAGACCACTTAATGGGACAACTAACACCACTGAACCCGAGTAGATACGTGTGGCAGAACTGAATTTACAATAGGGGTGTTAGGGTGAGAACTGGGATCGAAGCATTCAAAGTATTGGGGTGGGGGTGTTAGTATCTGGTAATGTGAAAGTCTTGTAGGATTGAGGGGAGGGGTTGTAGTAGGCAGAGGCACTCGGGCCTTTATTCCTGCTCTGTCTCAATGATCAACTTAAAAAATGTTAAAGCCAGTTTCCTGGCACTGAGCCACAAATCAGCTGTTATCTGATTAAAGTGCTTTAGTGAGTTTTACTGCATTTGCTGAATGTATCTCAGCACTCAGTACAGCAAGATGCAGTAAATACTCAAATGAACTAACTGGCGTTAGAAGAAATTGGTCTGGGTCAGGGAGTTATTTCATTAAAGGACTTACTGCACTTATAGGCCTAGAAATTCATGTTCGCCACGAAAGTTACTGGTGTCACCGGCAACTGGAGTTAACGGCCGCTGAAAGTGGCAGCAACGCTAAGGAGAATAAATTAGTCTGGGGGACTGGAGATTGGTGTTGCAGCACTAACCTTTCATGCAATGCCCTCCTGCTGGCATTAGTGGAGACCTCTGAGGCGAACAGTTGAGCTTCGCACAGCCTGTGGGAGTGAGGCTGTGGAGCGCGCAAGGAATTGTGGGCAATTAAAATGGCTATGAATTAAAGGGGCCATGGACTCAGAAGCAACACAAATTAAAATGCAGTGAAAAAATACAGTTTTCAGCCCTTACTGCCTTTTAAAAAAAAAATTACATTAAAAAGAAGTCCCAAATTAGATTATTCAGCTCTTAAAGAGAGCTAGCGAGGTAGAGAGGTTTAGGCAGGGAATTCCCGAACTTGGGGCCTAGGCAATAGAAGGCACGGCCACCAATGGTTGAGCGATTATAATCGGGGATGCTCAAGAGGACAGAATTAGAAGAGCACAGACATCTTGGGGGAATGTGGGGCTGGAGGAGATTAGAGATCGGGAGGGGCGAGGCCATGGAGGGATTTGAAAACAAGGATGAGAATTTTGAAATCGAGGCGTTGCTTAACGGGGAGCCAATATAGGTCAGCGAGCACAGGGGTGATGGGTGAACGGGACTTGGTGCGAGTTAGGACACGGGCAGCCGAGTTTTGGATGACCTCAAGTTTACGTAGGGTAGCATCCGAGGTACCATCCGAGACTTTGCAAGCGTCCAGCAGCACTCCCTACACATACTTTTAACATGTATTGCAGCAAGCCACTACTTCAATAAAATAAAAAACAGTCCAAAAGCTTAAATCCAAACTTACCTGAAAGATGTGTATGTCCCTTTAAGAGGTGCTGACATTGCTGCTGTCAGCCTGCTTGTATGGCAGGTTTACCTGGCGTGCTGAGGACCCAGCGCTGAACTCAGTGCCAGAGTGAAGTTCGGAGTGGTGACATTAAGTTGATGTTGCACACCGATTGATGTCACCATGCTGCCATTTCGTCTCCAGGGCGCTGCCAGTTACCGGCAGCACAAAGCGAGGGAGGAAAATGGCGGCTGCCACAGGACCCGCCACCAGCTGGTGAAAGAGTGGCGGCCACCATTTTCTTGCCATTTCATGGCACTATAGAGTGGCAGTAAGTGCATGAATTGTACCCCATAGTGTACTTGCCAACTGTGCATTGGCAAATACAGTTAAAGTATTCTCAGGGTGTAATTTTGTGAGTTTGTGCTACAAGCGAGGAGTCTAACCTGTTGACTACACAATCAGGAAATGACAGGAGCATCACCCACAATTTTCCAATATGCATGGCCCTTGGGTGAGGCTCTCCACCAAAGTGCAAACTTGCAGAATTGTCCCTTGGGTCTGCTGGCACATACAGTAAAAATGCATTAAACACTTCACTGAATGAACGACTGGTTGCCAGGAAACTAGCAGAAGGGAGACATTGGTGTGGGTGGGAGAACAGTGAGTAAACAGTGCCTGTAGCCCATGGGTTATGGGTGATGAATGCCAAATGAGTGCTGCTCGCAGAGCAAAGTCAGAACAAATAATTTGATTAGGAATAAAAGCAGCTGGAGAAAGGTACTGCTACTTTCATTTTGTAAGGCTACTGCAGTGTGTATTGGAGCTTTGGTTGAATCTGTGCTGGGAATGAAGTGGTGTGATTTAGCACCCAATAGTGCACTATATGGGAGAAAGGGGCAACATTGTAATGTGTTATTTTCAGTTCCACAATGCCATTTGACAAGTGTTATTTTTGTGGAATTAAAGGCTAACCTGTGGACGCCTGGCATACATCACTGGTCTATAAAGAGAAAGCAGTAATGAGTCATTCATTTTGAGTGAGGCAAAGTTCTTTACTTTTAAACCATAACAGTCTCCCTGGCCCCAATTTTAAAGGCGGGGGGGTGGGGGGGGTAGAGTGTGAGTGAGCCTCGAAGCGGGCAAAACACCCGGTAGTAGGTATTGCTGGAGGTTTGATCATGTGACATTCTGATCACATGACATTCTGACTCTGTGATGCCTGATCACATGACATCTTATCACAGGACTTCTACAAATGTTATTGCATTTACCTTATATAGTATGGGTCCTCTGTCGTTCAGTATTTTTGCTTGTGGTTTCACACCAGCAGCACCACTGTTGTGTGTCAAATTCCAAGAACCAGGAGACCACCTGTGAGCAGGCTGTAATGTCCGTGTGTAATTGAGACACGGACTGCAGGAGTTGGTTATAACAGGTGTTTACTGAATGGAGACAAAACTGGAACTACTATACAAAGTTACTACACAGGCTTATATACAGGGGTGGTCACTACTGGTACTGCAGTATACAGGGGCTGCAGAATATAGTTCCTTCTTCAAGGTACATACACTACAATTCCTCCCCTTTTAGCTAAACAGTACATAACATTCGATTAATAATTAAATAACATATTTACAATTACAGTTGCTATATACATTAGCTGAAGTTAATCAATTATAAATTCAGTCTTTGAGGAGGCTTCCTGATTCTGTCCGGATAACGCCTCTTTGGGGTATCAGGTTCTTCTGGCAAAGTTGATTCGGGATCAACGTCGTTGTTTGGTTCGTCTGCTTCCAATATCACCGATTCTGAGGTAGATGCAATTGGTACTTCGGTTTCATCACCAGGTGTATAGGATCGTGGTGTAGATTTGACGTTTTCCAGTGACTCTAGAATCTGGTCAGCATGGCGTCTTACAATGCTCTCTCCAACGTCCACGGTATACATTAGAGGTCCTTGCCGTGTGCAGATCGTTCCTGGCTGCCATTTCTCTGTGCGGTAGTCCCGGGCCAAAACTGGTTGACCTATCTTGAAACTCCTGGTTGGCCTTTCATTCATATTCTGAAACTGCCTGTTCTCCACATCTCTTCTGATGTTTGGCTTAACCAAATCCAAGCGGCATCTTAGTCTTCGAATGAAGAACATCATGGCTGGAGTTTGGTTGGTAACCGCATGTGTCGCAAACAAGAAGTTATCCACCTTGTGTTGTAGGGGTATGTCTTCATTACACATTGCCTTGATAGCCTTCTTGAATGTTTGAACGAACCTCTCAGCCAATCCATTGGTGGCTGGATGATATGGGGCGGATGTGTAATGCTTAACACCATTGTTCTTTAAGAACCTCCGGAACTCTTCAGACACAAACTGTGGTCCATTGTCGGAGCAAATCTGTTCAGGCAGCCCATTTCTGGCGAATATGGTTCGTAAGACTGTGATAGTTTTTTCTGTGGTGGTTGAGGACATTTTTATTACCTCTGGCCACTTTGAATGTGCATCCACCGCAATTAAAAACATCGAGTCCATAAATGGACCAGCAAAATCAATGTGTACCCTTTGCCATGGAGATGAGGGCCACTCCCATGGATGTAGAGGGGCTTGTGGTGGGGCGTTTTGGACCTTCTGGCATCCTGTACAGCTCTTGGTCATCTCTTCGATTTCTCTATCGATTCCCGGCCACCACACAAACGCTCTGGCTAAGTTCTTCATTTTTACCCCTCCCAGATGACCCTCATGAAGCTCATTGAGCACTCTAACCTTCAATTTGGGTGGAATTACTACTCTGGATCCACACATCAAGGTTCCTCGGCACACTGACAGCTGTTCTCTTCTCGGCGAGAATGCTGGCAACAGTGGTTCACCATGTGCTGGCCATCCCTTCACCGTTAAATCATAGACCCTGGAGTGTGTCGGGTCATTTCGTGTTTCCTTTTCTATGTTTGCATTCGTCACAGGTAGACATTCGACTATGGTCGAGTGGAATATCTCCACAGGATCCACTGCAGGTGCTTCTTCCACCGTCGGCAACGGTAGGCGCGACAATCCATCAGCATTCCCATGCTGTTTAGTTCCTTTGTACTCGATGTCATATTGGTGTGCCCCTAGGAAAAGGGACCACCTCTGTAGCCGTTGTGCTGTCATTATCGGGACGCCCTTCTTAGGGTTGAAAATGGAGACAAGAGGTTGATGATCAGTTAGTAGAGTAAATTTCTGTCCGTGCAGGTAGTGATTGAACTTCTTCACCCCCCACACCAGGCTGAGGGCCTCTCTGTCAATCTGGGCGTAGTTACGCTTGGCTGCAGTTAACGAGCGTGACGCAAAAGCTATCGGCCTCTCTGAACCATCAAGGGATTTATGTGACAGTACCGCTCCAACGCCGTAGGGAGACGCATCACACGCCAATCTTATCGGTAGTGATGGGTTGTAGTGAGCCAATACTTCTCTTGAAGTGATCAGGCCTTTACACTTCTGAAAGGCCCGCTTACATTCATCGCTCCATTTCCATGCTACTCCAGTTTGTAGTAGGGCATTCAGTGGGTGCAGAATTGTGGACAAATTCGGCAAAAACTTATGGTAGTAATTCACCAATCCGAGGAATGACCTCAGTTGCGACACATTTTCAGGCGCTGGAGCCTTAACTACCGCTTCAATTTTGTCAGGGGACTTATGTAAACCCTCTTCATCAATCACGTGGCCACAATACGATATTTGTTTCCTAAAAAACTCGCACTTGGGGCGATTGGCTCGTAGCCCATGTTCTCTTAGTCTAGTGAGCACCTGCTCTAGGTTGGCAAGGTGTTCACTCTCATTTTCACCTGTCACTAGGATGTCGTCCAAGTAACACTGAGTCCCCGGAATCCCTTGCAGGACTTGTTCCATCGCTCTTTGCCATATAGCCGGAGCTGATGCAACTCCGAATATCAGTTGATTATACTGGTAAAGACCTTTGTGAGTTTTTATCGTGAGATATTTCCTAGAGGATTCTTCAACCTCCATCTGCAAATATGCTTGCGCTAGGTCAAATTTTGTAAAACGTTTCCCTCCAGATAGTGAGGCGAAAATATCTTCTATCCTCGGAAGAGGATACTGTACTGTGTGAAGGACTGGGTTCACAGTCACCTTGAAGTTCCCACAGATGCGAACCTTCCTTGGCTCCTCAGACTTATTGTTTAACGCTTTCTTCATGACAGGAGCGATGGGTGTCGCCCACTCACTCCAGTCTACCTTAGTTAACACGCCTGCATTCTCCAGATTCTCCAGCTCTGCCTCGACGGCTGGGCTAATTGCATACGGTACAGGTCTTGCTTTGAAAAACTTGGGAATTGCATTCTCTTCTATTTTTATCGAGGCGGTTACGCCTTTAAGAGTTCCCAGTTCTTGTTGAAATACCTCTTTAGCGTTAGCCAAGATTTTTGACAATCGTCCAGGTGTGACGTCGTCATCCTTTTTACCAGCCACAGTCAGTGCCTGAATGGAGTGCCAGTCTAAACTTATCTTGCTGATCCATTCACGTCCCAATAACGGTGGTCCACCATCTTGCAGTATGTACAGATACAATTTCTGTATTTCCTTGCCGTTGTATTCGACAGGCACCCTTATTTTCCCTCTGGGGTATACTTTCTGCCCCGTATATGTCTTCAAGACAATGGATGTGTCTTTCAAGGGTATGTGTGAGAATAGCCGCTCGTAGTCTCGTCGATTCATGATGGTCAGAGCTGATCCTGTATCCAATTCCATTTTGACTTGGGACCCTGCTATCGTGAGGGTGACCCAAATGGTTCGGTGATCCTCTTTTGTGATTACGTTGTGTAGTTTGAGACAACTTAGTCTTTGTTCCCGGATTCACTATCGCTCTTCTGGTCTTCGGAACTACTGCCCGTCATCTTTTGTACTTTCCTGTACTTTTCCTTAGGAGTCTTTTTGTTGTCGTTAGTCTTCTTCCCGGACCTGCAAACTCGTGCAATGTGTCCCATCTTTCCGCATTGCCTGCATGTTTTGTCCTTAGACCAGCAGTCCTTCTGGTCGTGGGTTGTTCTGCCGCAGCGATAACATTTTTCAAATCCCCGTGTCATTTCATGGGTGCCGTATTCCTGTGGCTTTTGCTGTATTTCTGCAGCTCCCCTTGCTGCTGCTTCATACGTTACTGCCACGCTGAAAGCCTTATCTAGCGTCAGCTCTTTCTCTGAGAGTAACCTCTTCTGGGTTCCTTCACTCAGGAGTCCACAGACAAATTTGTCCCGTAGGGTATCTGCCAGTCCTGCTCCAAACTGGAAGTGCTTTGATAGCTTGCGTAGTTCCGTAAGGTAATCAGCATTGCTCTCATCTTTATGCTGATTTCTCTTGTGGAATTTAAATCTTTCTGCTATCAGCAGCGGTGTAGGATTTAGGTGTTCCTGTAGGATATGAACAATTTCGTTAAAACTCTTCTCCATCGGTTTGACTGGAGTGATCAGGTTCCGCAATAGGCCGTACGTTCTTGCGCCCATTAAGTTTAGTAGTACCGATGCCTTTTTCTTATCGGCTACTTCATTTGCCTTGCAATATACTTCGACTCTTTCCACATACGTGGTCCAGTCTTCTATTGCATTATCGAAGGCAGTGATATTGCCAGTCTTCGGCATCTTGGAGATCTAAGATGGCGCCTCCAGCGCTTTGCCTTCTTCCCCGATTGAACAAAATGGCGCCTCCCGCGCTTTGCCTTCTTCCCCGCTGGATTAAGATGGCGCCTCCCATGCTTTCTGCCTTTTCCGCTGCTGCCAGCGCTGTTGCTGGTGTTTTTATGCCTTGATGGCGACGCCCTATGGTCTTTGCGCGCTTCCCCCCGCGCTGCTGCCAACGCCGCTCTCCGCGGTCCCCGTGGCAAACTGCAGCTCCTCGCGGCTTTCTACGCTTCTAATTTCTTTTTCTTTTATTTTAGTTACTGTTCCCGTCATCAGAGCAGACCCTATGGGACACTTCCCTCCCTCTTCTCGGGTCTGTACGCTGCCCGGCTTCGTAGCACTGGCCGCGCCCTGTGTGCTCCACCCTCTCTCTCTCTCTCTCTCCTCTTCCCGACAACGCTGCTCGGCCCCGTTGAAAAGCCACCCGATCGAGCTGTAGCCCACCGCAGCCCAGGAAGGATCAGTGTACTACCTGCCACCAGCCCGATTAGCTGGAACACCATAGACTGGATAACCAAGCCCAGCTCTCGACAGCCTCTCCTGCAAATCTTCGAATTCAATGAATCAGAGGGCGGTTGCCCATGGTCAATGCCCGTTTCTTCTGTTTGTTTTTTTTTCTTTTTGGATTTCTTCCTTCTGGCTTCGACCTCTAATAAATTCGCTTCAGGGATGGATCCCCGTGAGGTGGTGCAGAACTGTAGGTAAGTTCGGATCTGTTCGTCGCCAATGTAATGTCCGTGTGTAATTGAGACACGGACTGCAGAAGTTGGTTATAACAGGTGTTTACTGAATGGAGACAAAACTGGAACTACTATACAAAGTTACTGCACAGGCTTATATACAGGGGTGGTCACTACTGGTACTGCAGTATACAGGGGCTGCAGAATATAATTCCTTCTTCAAGGTACATACACTACACAGGCGAAGAAGGAAAACCGAGGGCGAGGAAGGGGGGAAACCGAGGGCAGGGAAGAGGGGAAACCGAGGGCGGGGAAGAGAGGAAACCGAGGGATGGGGAAGAGGGGAAACCGAGGGCGAGGAAGAGGGGAAACCAGGGCGGGGAAGAGGGGATTCCCCTCATGATCAACAGTAATACAATAATTCATTGATAGTGTATATGCAACTGGTAGTAATAGGTATAATGTCCTGATATCTTACTTGTAACTAGTGGTAATCTTATAACCTGCTGATATTCACCCTGAAACCATAGCCAGAATCCCCCTACACTTCACAAGGTGCGGTCAGGCTCAAGGACATGAATAGGCACGTTTTAAAAGCTTTTAAATAAATGTAAAAAAAATTACTAAGAAACTGACTACAATACCTCAAAATAACTAGCAAAAGGTTCTGTGTAGTCATTTTTATTTATTTAATATTGGGTTACTCACAGGTGGTGGACTAGAGACTGATTAAAAATGCTTATATTTTGTGAATAAGCCCCTATTCAGCTGTATTAATCAGACTGCACCAAGTTACCACTCTTAAATATATCAAGGAATACTTTTAAAGCTAAATATTTTTGTTGGTAAAATTACATTCTGAAAAACTGCCTGACTGCACTGGTTCATGGCCGACTTTACGTTCGACGATATGGAAATGAGTTTAAGTGAAAATTTGAGCAATTTTGGGTGCAATTTGCACTTGGATCACCGATTGCACCCAAAGCGGAAACTCCAGGGGGGAAAAGTTCGGTTGCTTTGCGCCTTCCATTAGCCCCCTAAGAGGGCACTAATGGGGTGCAAAGCAACTAGCGCCCGGGTGCGGCGATGTTTGCGCCGCTCGCGAAATTGAGCAGACATTTTGCGGCGGCGCTAAACACTACCGCCAAGATCTCCTGCGCCCGCAGATCGTGATGTTAGTCGAGCGTGCAACGCCCCGGTAGCGCCCCGGACCAGATATTGAGTGGCGGCCCCTTCCTTTCCGCCTGCCGCTAGCAACGACAGGTTGAGGGCAACGTTTTGCAGTTGAGAAGGGACTGGGGGAGCGCTATTTAAAGGCGACTGCTTCCTGCCATTTTTAGTCGGCGACATTTTTGCACCACGCATTCTGAGAGAGAGAGAGAGAGACTTCTGTAGAGATTCAATGCTGTGTGAAGGTGATTTGGGTAATGAGCAGCACTTTGCAGGTTCATGTTGATTTGACCTTCCTTGCATCGATTTAGAAGAGACTATGGGGATTGCACTCTGAGCTCTCTCCCTGGGCCTCTCCATTGTTCTTTCCAGCAGATGAGATGTACAGGTTGCTCCAGGCCGAGATTCAAGGCTGCAATGAGCAGGGTGTGGATGGAGAGCAAGATCGACCCTCCCCTTTAAGAACTGGCCAGCGCCAGTGTGTCTGTGTTCCATTGCTGACTGGCATCACATGAGCTTCGTCAGCGCTCTGAAGTAGCGCCTCGCTCCTCGGCGTTAGCGCCTTAAGAGAGGTGTGTAGCGCCTGATTTAGCGCTCCAATCAACTCCAGGGGCGATAGAAGCCAAGTTTGCAGTCGGAGGCGCTAAACTTTGCACCCGGCCGATAATTGCGCCCCAAATGAGGCGATACTGAATTTCTCCCCCCAGACCTCTGTCTCATAAGCCATATATGGTAAAGTATCCCACGATCTAATCGTGCTCAGTTCAAGAACTTTCCTCCTCCCTTCCCGGTTGTTTCTTCCAGTGAGAATCCTTGGTTTTCTTTCACTAGTTCCCCATTCGTCCACCAGTGGAGATAATCTTTCACTATTTACCGACTGTAAGGTCTCTAGGTTTCACTCACCCCTTTACTGGCTGCTCCTCTCAATACCACTCCCACTCACCACCTTGTTGCTGCTGCTCCCGGCTCTGCAGGAAATGCTGATCCACAACCCATGTCCTCCCCCACCCCACAGCTTGAGCCCCAATCGCCCAGCCTCTAGTCCCTTTCTCTCCCCCGACCTCACATTGGGAACCCAATCACCCAGAGAATCTGGTGATGTCGAGGTCCAGCCCGGACGATCTTAACGGCCGGGCCTCATTTCCATAAATTTTCTTGGTGACCCACCAAGCCCGGCCAGCAGGAGGTCGCGGCTGGGGATCCAGTTAAGTGGTAAGGGAGGCTGTGGAAGTGATCATGGGGAGGAGGAACCCAGGGCAAGGGAGGCTCAACAACAACAACTTACATTTATATGGCACATTTAAAGTAATAAAACGTACCAAGGCGCTTAACAAGAGCGATATCAATAAAAACATTTTTGACACTGAGCCACAGGAGGAGATATTAGGACAGTTGACCAAAGGCTTGATCAAAGAGGTAGGTTTTAAGGAGCATCTTAAAAGAGTAGAGAGAGGCGGAGAGGTTTAGGGAGGGAATTCCAGAGCTTAGGGCCTGCAGCTGAAAGCATGGTCACCAATGGTGGAGCAATTAAAATCGGAGATGCGCAAGGGGCCAGAATTGGAAGAACGCAGAAATCTCGAAGACTTGTAGGTCTGGAGGAGGCTACAGAGAGAGAGAGGAGCTCCTCCTGGCCCACAAGGAAACTTGAAATAAAAGTCTACCTTGCTGGCCTTCTTCTGGCCCATGATCCACCTCCTGGAAGGTCTGGCCTGACGGGGAAGGTCTGGCCTGACGGGGAAGGACTGGCCTGACGGGGAAGGCCTGGCCTGACGGGGAAGGTCCGGCCTGACGAAGAAGGCCTGGCCTGACGGGAAAGGTCAAGGTCCGGCCTGACGGGGAAGGCCCGGCCTGACGGGGAAGGTCCAGCCTGACGGGGAAGGTCAAGGTCTGGCCTGACGGGGAAGGCCCGGCCTGACCGGGGGAAGGTCCGGCCTGACCGGGGGAAGGTCCGGCCTGACGGGGAAGGCCTGGCCTGACGGGGAAGCCGCCACTGCTCCCCCACTCAGGTCTCTGACTTAAATTGCAGATCGGGTTCCAGTGGCATCACTGGGGCCCTGATTGGCATATTTTAAGAAGGACCCCACTGCCTTCCTGCAGGTGTCCCGCTCGCCTGCTCAAAAGAGCAGGTTAACATTGGGTCACGGCGGGAAGGCAGTGGGGTCAGAGGGTGTAAGTCACTGCCCTCATTTTAACTTCCCACGCCTGGTGTCTGCCAGGAAGTTGGTGTAGTAGAAGGAAATTATCTATACTTCTACCTGTAATAATGCTGATGTGAAAGAACTACAAATACCCAATAGGTCCGCAGTGGAGGAAAAGAAAATAGAACAGAAATCTTAGAATTAAAATCCACATTTCTGGGCACAGAAGTTCTAGGTTTCTGACTGAGGACCAAGCTTTCAAACAACGTATTACATAATGCAAAAGTCAACTATACCAATACACTTGTGTTATTCAGAAAAAATTAAATTTTAATGTGCTGATTATGTTAAAAAGCTTATTTTCAACATTAGAAATTTCATACAGAAAATACCAAGATGATACAGTAAAGGGATGGAGCATTTGTATTTTTGGAATTCACTTACGCAGCTTTCCTCTATCTGCTCCTTTATAAAATAAATGAATAACTAACTGAATAAGTTTGCTTAGCATTTGGGATTTGGGATTGAGACATCAGCTGGTCACAGAGACAGATGGAAGTTCTGCCCCAGTGCACCTCTGCCCCCTCAAACATATCTGCGCAATGTCTAGGCTAGAGGATTTTTCTATCAGCTGCACTCCACAAAACTAGCTCCCGTATCCCAACAGCATCATAGACCCACAAAAATGTGAGTCTGTTGTTCAGATAAGGGAGCTAGATTTATCAATGTAAACAAAGGGAATAGGTCCCATGTGTTTGCTGTCTGTTGGGTTTTGCATAAAAACAGAGCACAGCACACCTCCAAAGTCTGGCTCCCCACTTCGAATATAAAAGCAGGGAGGCTGTACATGGATGTTTGTCTCCCAAAACAGAAACAATTCAAGCACAAAGATTAAAACGCCTAAAGGAGTAGCATCACTTGGTAAATGCTTTTGCAAGAACAATTTAACAGATGGCGAAGCTAGTTTAAAGATTATGCGGTAATTTTTACAAACTAGTGCTCCCGATGGGAAAGCAGATTTTCCTGGCCCTTCTGATTTTCCGATCATTAAAATTAATAATTGGAAAATTGGGAAGTTTGTATTTTGGGCACGGTAACGCCTCACTCATTTGTCTGATCCGCCCTCCTGAGAATGGCTTTAGCACTGGAAGTACTAACTCATAAAATTTATCCCACTAATTCCAATGTCTGATTGACCAGTGCCACTTTAAGACGGCATGTTTAGATGGCAACTTTCCTCATGCATTAAGCTAATATGACAAAATGACAGATGGTTTCTCTGGTTCATACCTTTCAAAAAGCTTTTCAAAAACACTTGTTTATGAAGACAGTGCTGAATTAAAATTAATTAATTATGCACAAATAATAGATTCTTGGGAAAGGTACTGGACTCAGGAAATTGTACCCAGAGGAATCAACACATCCAGGAGAAATGGGGATATGGGAGAGGAGGAGACAGAGGAAAATTGGTGAGGAGGAAAAAAAATTAAATTTGATAGACTGAAATTTCTCATGTGGATAAATTTGGGGAAAAATCAATGTGAGTATAAAGTGAGGTTTTGTACTCACATTGACATTTTCACTAAAACGATTTTTTTAATGCATTCTCTTTAAATAGGATACAGAAGAGACACATTGAAATCCATGTTTCAGTTCTTTATTCTGGCTCTGCTAAAGAACATGACTGGAGAATTGTATGTGGCCATAAAGCCCTTGGAAAGCGATAAAATGTAATTAAAAAAAGTGGGTTTCTAGATAGTTGAGAGGAGACTGATGATATGTTGAAAAATTGAGAAATGTGTTTAAACATTTCAATCCTTGCTGATAACTCAGCCTCTGTGAAGATAACACTGTTGGACATTTTTCACACCAGCTCTCAGATGTGACCAGTTTGAAAGCAGTGCTTATCAGTTGAGTGATATTTGCAACACACTGGGCTCTGTTTGCCAGATGGGGCCTGCAGTGTGTGACCCAGGTCCCTGCTTTCCATCATTATTGACACTTTGTATCAATGATGGTCTTCTGCCTCATGAAATTCGTATTGCTTTGGTGGGAATTACCTCGAGTGCAGCTGAGAACATGTTTACACCTTTGTCAGAATGAGGCTGCTAAGACACCAGCTGAAAACTACAAACTAACAAAACTTTTACTAAAGATAAGATAGATTGTTGACCTGTGGGAACCCAAGATTGTGGATTGATCACCAGGAATGAACAGGCTTCAACTGATGTAAGTTGGAGATGCCCGAGTGTCACTCTGTCAATTTGCTGTTCATTTCAGAGTGAAAACTGTGGCCTAGAAATTCGTGTTCGCCACGAAAGTTGCTGGTGACAGTTAACGGCCACTGAAAATGGCCGCAACGCAAAGGAGAATACATTAGTCTGGGGGGGCTGGAGATTGGTGCCGCAGCACTAACCTTCCATGCAACGCCCTCCTGCTGGCCTCCGAGGTGACGTTCCTGTCCTGAAGTGGCGTTCGAGCTTCGCACAGCCTCTGGAGCGAGGCTGTGGAGCTCGCAAGGAATTGTGGGCAATTAAAAGGGCTAAGAATTAAAGGGGCAATGCATTCAGAACTAAAACAAATTAAAATACAGTGAAAAATTGCAGTTTTCAGCCCTTACTGCCTTTCAAAAAGAAAATTTGTGGCAGAGCCACTAAGGGACTCCGATCAGTTGTATATAATTCCCTTTAATAATATGTTAGCTACAGCCTGAGTCTGTATCTTCGTTTTCACTGTTTACATGTACAGAGCGCGATCACTTTAATAGCGCGGGTAAACGCGATGACGTCACGCCGTTCGTCACGTGATCCCCCACCGGCGGGAAAAACGTGATGACATCATGACGTCAGCCACGGGACCGTCCAAGCAGTCCTCGTGGAGCCTCCGAACTGACTAGACCTATATTCGATGTTCTCCTGTAGTTATCCGTTTAACTCTGTTAGTTTTCATTAAACCTCGTTTATTTGATCGCCTGAGTGGACCTCAGTCTTTTGGATAGGAACTAGACATTCCTACAAATTAACACTAAAAAGCTGAATTGCTTTCCGAACCTCAAAAAATGGGAAACGTGCTTCAGCACTTACACAAATGACTCAACAGGCCAGGGAAGGGGCACGCAGGGTCCCACACACAGCACTCCAGCTTTGTGCAGGGGGTCAACACTGCAAGACAGGTCCTCTACCCACAGGGGCCAGGAGGCCCTCCAGAAAGAAGGATGTGGGTCGACATCACCGAGACCATCACTGCCAGCAGTGCCACCCCCACCACCTTGGCTCCAGTGCCCAAAGAAGCTTCATGACCTCAGACCACTGGTAAAGGTCAGTGAATGCATGTTCAAAAGCCGTCTCCTACCAACTGCACCACCAACCTTACACACTGCTCAATGCACGACCCACACCCCCAATCACTCACCTACCAACAATCTGTACCAATCACGAGGCACATCTCCCATTCCTAGCCTCACTTCAACCCCTTGGAGGAGACGGTGTAGGCCATTCTTGGCAGGGCCATGGCTGAGCCCTTGGCCAGCGGCAGGGCTGAAAGGATAAAAGATGCTGGTATCCTCATACGTTATCCTCCTTCTCGCATGCACCTCTTGCTTTCCCATCCTCCCCTCACCACAACTCTACCCTTGTGCCTTCCTCATTTCACATACCCAAGAAATGCAGCCTGCCCAGCCAGTGGTTGACCAAGAAGAGTGAAGAAGAAACACTGTCACTTGATTTCACACCCCCAGCCACCAGCTCCTCAAGGTCGACCTGCAAGACCATTTGCAGTGTCCCCACTGAAAGTCAGCAGCCTTCCACCAGCCTTGTTGCACCCACTGGGGTAGCACAGCGTGACATCAGTAGGATAGGCAAAAGCACACACAAGACAGTCATTAAGAGAATGCATAAGGGTAATGCGTTGATTTCTTGCTGTCATAGTGGATAGATAGATGTGTAAAGTTGGATTGGAAGGTTTGCTTTCTGGTGGCTTTTAGGTCAGCATTGTGGCCAAGAGGACACTGTGATGGTCAGTAACAGAGGGAAGGTAAGGTGTGGGACAAATGTGGAAAGGGAATTGGGTTGTGGTCACTGGTACCGAAGGCAGAGGATTCCATCCTGGATATCCCAGCCAGAAAGGTGCTGTCTGGCTTGTATCCTTCCCTCTGCTGATGCTGTAAATCTGAAATGACAGCATAAAATGTTGGAATTACTCAGCTGGTCAAGCAGCATCTCGACCTGAGATGTGAACTCTGCTTCTCTCTCCATGAATGTTGTCTGACCTGCTGAGTATTTGAAGCATTTTCTGTCTTCGCATGGGTCTTCCCTTACCATCCAAGGCCTTGCAAACATCCAGCAGCACTCCCTACACACTTAAAAAAAACTTTTTACATCTTTTGCAGCAAGCCACCACTTCAAGAAAAGAAAAAAAAAACCAGTCCAAAAGCTTAAATCCAATCTTACCTGAAAGATGTGTGTGTCCCTTTAAGAGGTGCTGACATCGCCACTGTCAGTTTGCTTGCACGGCAGGTTTACCTGGCATGCTTAGGAATCAGTTCTGAATTCAGCGCTACGGTTGATGTTCAGAGTAGAGACGTTAAGTCGGCGTTGCATGTAGATTGACGTCACCACGTCGCCATTTTTGTTTCCAGGGTGCTGCAAGTTACTGGCAGCGCAAAGGGAGGGAGGAAAATGGCGGCCGTCATGGAACCCATCACCAGCTGGTGAAAGAGAGGCGGGTGCCATTTTTTTGCCATTTCATGGCTCTACAGAGTGGAGGTAAGTAGATGAATTTCTAGCCCTGTGACTTTAATGATCTTTAAGGAGTGTTATCAAACAAAATTGGACACCAAGCCTCATAAGGAGATATTAGGAAAGATGACCAAAACCTTGGTCAAAGATGTAAAGAAAGAAAGAAAGAAAGACTTGCATTTATATAGCGCCTTTCATGCACTTTGAGACATCCGGTGGTCTTTACAGCCAATGAAGTACTTTTGGAGTGTAGTAGTCACTGTTGTAATGTAGGTTTTAAGGAATGTCTTAAAGGAGGAGAGAGAAATAGAGAGGCAGAGAGATTTAGGGAGGGAATTCCAGAGCTTAGGGCCTCGGCAGTTGAAGGCACGGCCATCAATGGTTGAGTGATGAAATTCAGGGATGCGCAAGAGGCCAGAATTGGAGGAGCGCAGAGATCTCGGAGGGTTGTAGGGCTGAAGGACGTTACCTAGATAGGCACAGATTACCAACTGAACTGTGGCCTTCAAAAATCATAATAAACATTTTTACTACATTTAAAAATGTATTACATTTAAAAGAGAGGTTTCTTTAAACAATATCTATTTTTGTTATATTACTACTGATGTCTTATGGCATTGCTCACAGATGAAAAGTAAAGGGTTAAGCATCACCCCCAGAGGCTACTTCTAAAAAAAATGTACATACATACATTTATTTTAAAACTTTAATTTTGGTTCACTTACTCCAGCACACCTCTAACCTGAATGCTGATGTCTCACTCCTGATCAGGTGGTGTGACTGATACAGCGATGAGCCTATTCTACCTGTTGTCGCTTCAGTGTTGCATGTGGGAATGAGGTCAAGCTGCCGGTTGATCGGATCCTGTCGCTGCTCATCCTGCTTACACTGAATATGGTGGGCCAGAGAAGGCCGTGGAAGGGCTACTTTAATTGACAGTAATTATATTAGTTTTTATTTTTAAATGCCAGGTTGTTGACAGTAAAGCCACAATAACAGCAATTCTACCAACAGCAACATCACTTCATTTCCTTCATCCCTGTCGGCAATGTTCCCAGTTGTCATACACATGAACACAATTGCTAAATGCTTTGCTAGGATTTCAGCATTGTTTTGTTTAACACCATGAGATATCTGTTTGCCTAATGTGAGGCACTTGAGCTGACATTTTGTGGCATGGACAATACTTGTGCTTGAAAAAAAAGGGACAATTTTTGCCTCTAAATGTCATTAACTGTCATTGAAATGGCATTTACTGTACTTAAAATGCCAGTGACATCTGGTCAACAGGTCATTAATAATTCACCAAGCATCATTTTTATTAGAACTTACAGACTTCAAGACTACGTTGGACACCTTTGAACCTTTCTATAATTTCAAACTGAAATGTCAAACATCCATCAGCCAGACAGCTGGAAACAAGGCTAGATCTAACACCAGTTTCAACCAACACACTTCACATTGGATCAATTGTTCAACACAGCAGTATGTCATTGGTAGAGTTATTTCATGGCTCAGCCACTTTGGATCAGTTTCCAAGAACAAGATGGCAATCCTTCAATAACTTACATTAATAAGAAAAGGTTTGCATTTGCATATAGCACCTCACCATGTCTCCCAGCATCATCTTAGAGCACATCACTCATAACTAAAATATTTTAAATTGCAATTACTGTTGTTAATTAAGCAATAGTAGGTGCATTGATGGCCTCCACCTGATCTGAACTAGAGAGTGCTCATGATGCTATGGCACAGGACTGGTATGTATTGGCCTAAAAATTGGGCTACTTACCGCCACCCGTTAGCGGCAGATTCCTGAAATGAAATGACACCCGCCTCTGGTGCGGGACTTGCGACCACCATTTTGGTTAGGGCCATAAGTGCTGCCGTTAGCAGCACTAGCCCTGGAGATGCAAATAGGGAGAGAGTGATGTCACGCCAACTTAATATCACGCTCTGCTAACTTGGTCCTTAACGCTGAGTTTAGCACTGGGTTCTAAGCTTGCTCTGAAAAGTGAGCATGCAGCAGACTGACAGAGACATTGGGCCAGAAATTTGGATCGGGTGCTTGCCGCGCGTGCAAGCCCCCGATGTGCACTCACCCGGCGCGCCAACATCTGAAGCCTGGGCCTGCTTGGAATTCCTATCACTGGCCCGGTTCAGATGTCGGCGCGATGTGCTTGCCTGATCCAGCGGCGTAGTTAGTGCGATGTGCCAGCTGGGATCAGGTGAGCACTCTGTAGCCAATCAGGGGAGGGGAAACTTCATTCATGAGTTTGACAGTAAGAACTGTCAAACTCATGAAAAGTACGGGCGCCCAAAAGACTAGTTTAACTTTAAATAAAATTTTAAAAAACATCCCAATAGTTAAATAAACTATAAATAACTTTAAAAAACTATTTTAAACAATTAATAAAATTTTTGAAAAAATAATTTTTTAAGAAATCGGGTCTAAAAATAAACTTACCTTACTGTAAAGTCCTTAAAAACAATGAAGCTGTGGAAAAAATGTAATAATTTTAAATAATAGACCACTTACCTTCAAGAATCCAGTCCTTACGCCTCCTTTTTATATGTGCAAAAAGTTCAGGCCCTTGCACACGGGCAAACCTGTCAAAAAGAAGGAAGTTCAACGCATGCGTGCAGAGTCCTGCGCGCAAGCGTTGGACCTCTGAAACCCTTGGAGGAAATGCTGGTTTCCCGCGCATGCGCTGTGCATGCTGAAATCCGGCACTTCCAACGGGCCCACGCGTGAGTACCCCGTCCGTACTCACGCGTTGGGACCGGAATTACTGGCCCGTTGGCAGCACTTCTTGAGGGGACACACACACCTTTCAGGCAAGTTTGCATTTAAAATTTTGGACTAGATTTTGTTTTATTTTATTGAAGTAGTGGCTTACTGCAATATATGTTAAAAGTTTTTTAAGTCTGCAGGGTGTGCTGCTGGATGCTTGCAAGGCCTCAGATGGTAAAGGAAGGCCTCTGAGAAGACAGAAAATGCTGGAAATACTCAGGACAGGCAGCATACGTGGAGAAACAGAGTTCACTTCTCAAGTTGAGATGCTGCCTGACCTGCTGAGTGTTTCCAACATTTTTCCTTTCATTTCAGATTTACAGCATCCACTCGCAGAGGGAAGAGGAAGACGAGGAAGCACAAGAGGAGGAAGCAGAAGGAAGGATGCAACCCAGACAGCCCCTTTCTGGCCAGATATCCACAATGGAATCACCTGTCTGCAGTGCCAGTGACCAGAACCCCAATTCCCCTTTCAACATTTGTCCCACACCTTCCCTCTGTTACTGACCATCACAGCGTCCTCTTGGCCACAATGCTGAAATAAAAGCCACCACAAAGCAAACTTTTGAATCTAACTTTATACATCGATCCATCCAATTTGACATCAAGAAATTAACTAATCACCCTTATGCAATCCCTTAGTGACTGTCTTGTGTGTGCCTTTGCCTATCCTACTGATGTCACACAGTGCTACCCCAGTGGCTGCAGCATGGCTGGTGGAAGGCTGCTGACTTTCAATGGGGGACACTGCAAATGACCTTGAGGAGCTGGTGGCTGGGAGTGCGAAATCGAGTGATGGTGTTTCTTCTTCACTTTCCTCTCCCTCTTCTTGGTCACCCACTGGCTGGGCAGGCTGCATTTCTGCGGTATGTGAGATGAGGAAGGCATAAGGGTGGAGTTGTAGTGAGGGGAGGGCGGGAAAGCAAGAGGTGCATGCGAGAAGGAGGATAACGTATGAGGATACCAGCATCTTGTATCCTTTCTGCCCCGCCGCTGGCCAAGGGCTCAGCCATGCCCCTGCCAAGAATGGCCAGCACTCTGTCCTCCAAGGGGGTGAGGTGAAGCTAGGAATGGGAGGTGTGCCTCATGTTTGATACAGATTGTTGGTAGGTGAGTGATGGGGGAGGGGGTCGTGCATTGACCAGTGTGCGAGGTTAGTGGTGCAGTTGGTAGGAGACGGCTCTTGAAGGTGCATTCACTGACCTTGACCAGTGGTCTGAGATCATGAAGCTTCTTTCGACATCGGAGCAAGGTCATGGGGGCAATACTGCTGGCAGTGACGGCCTTGGTAATGTAGTCCCACATCCTTCTTTTTGGAGGGCCTTCTGGCCCGAGTGGGTAGAGGACCTCTCTTGCCGTGTTGACCCCTGCACAAAGCTGGAGTGCTGCGTGCGAGACCCTGGGTACCCCTTCCCTGGTTTCCTAAGCCATTTCTTCTCTCTCTCTCTCTTAGGCAGTCCCTCGGAACCGAGGATGACTTGCTTCCACATTAAAAATGAGTTCTCAGGTGACTGATGACTCCAATGCAGGACCTACAGTCTCTGTCACAGGTGGGGCAAACAGTGGTTGAAGGGATGGGGTGCTTGGGTTGATGTGCGCTCCCTGCGCTTGCTCCCGGCGAAGAGGCTTGAGGTATTCGGCACCTTCCCGGATGCTTCTCCTCCACTTTGTGCGGTCTTGGGCCAGGGATCCCAGGTGTTGGTAGGGATGTTGCACTTTTTCAAGGAGGCTTTGAGGGTGTCCTTGAAGCGTTTTCTCTGCCCACCTGGGGCTCTCTTGCCGTGTTGGAGCTCCGAGTAGAGTGCTTGTTTTGGGAGTCTTATATCGGGCATGCGGACGATGTGACCCGTCCATCGGAGCTGATCGAGTATAGTCAAAGCTTCGATGCTGGGGATATTGGCCTGAGCGAAAACACTGACATTGGTGCGCCTATCTTGCCAATGGATTTGCAGATTTTTATTAGTGCTGAAGCATTTTCCTTTTTTTTTAGGTGTGGAAGGCAAGTCAGCTTTGAGAGCTGAAGACTCGCATTTGGGAATTCTACATAAGAACATAAGAAATAGTAGCAGGAGTATGCTATAAGGCCCCTCAAGCCTGCTCACCATTCAATAAGATCATGGCTGCTCATCGATCTCAATTCCACTTTCTCGCCCGATCTCCATATCCCTCGATTCCCCTAGAGTCCAAAAATCTATCCATCTCAGCCTTGAATATACTCAAAGATTCAGCATTCACAGCCATCTGGGGCAGAGAATTCCAAAATTTCACAACTCTTTGAGTGAAGAAATTCCTCCTCATCTCGGTCTTGAATGGGCAACTCCTTATCCAGAGACTATGCCCCCTAGTTCTAGACGCCCCAGCCAGGGGAAACAACCTCTCAGCATCTACCCTGTCAATCCCCTTCAGAATCTTGTATGTTTCAATGAGATCATCTCTCATTCTTCTAAACTCCAGAGTGTACAGGCCCATTCTACACAACCTCTCATCATAGGACAGCCCTCTCATCCCAGGACAGCCCTCTCATCCCAGGAATAAATCTAATGAACCTTCATTGCACCGCCTCCAAGGCATATATATCCTTCCTTAGATAAGAAGACCAAAACTGTGCACAGTACTCCAGGTGCGGTGTCTTTTTAATGTTAATTTTTTTCCAGATGGCAGTTGAGCTCTAAGGGCTAAAAACTGTCTACTTTTAAATAATTTTTATTTTTTCATTTTAGAAGGCAGTTCCCCTTTAAGGGACCACACTGTTTTCTAAAATATCAGCCTTGCTTTAAGAGAAGGCCGTTCTTGCTGCAATGACGCTACGGCCACACTATTTTGGGCTTCCTACTGAGACTACCACCCAAAAACTGGCCTTACGCAGTAAGTTTAGCGCTGCGCTACTGTTAATTTGCAAGCAGCACCAATATACTGGTGTTACCAGTGCCATTAATTTTGGCAGCCGTTATCTGCGGCCAGCAGTGCCACCGGCACGTTTCCAGCGCTTTGGAATGTCTTAGCCATTATTTCTCCTTGCGCAAAGATGACACGCAAATTTGAAGTGTTCCTAGTAGTTAGGTGATGTTTAATGAGCAACAAAGTACCCAAGTGTCAGATTGGCTCAGGAGCAGCATTCTTACTTCTAAGTCAGAAGGTCTATGGATTGAAGCCCATTTCAGGATTTAAGCACATAATCTAGATGGACACTTTAGTGCAGTAGTAAAGGAGTACTGCATTGCCAGAGGGGCTGTATTTCAAAAGAGATATTAAACTGATGTCCTGCCTGGCACCTGTTTGGGAAGCTAAACTAAGTAAGATTGTATTTGGGTTTCATCTTGTGGTGAGGACTTCATTTTCTGATGAAAAGACACAAATGTCTGCAGAAGTCTATTGAAGTACAGTATCTGGAACATGTCCAACCAGCCTAAATGCTCAAGGTCCTGTGGCTGGTAGAAGCTAGTCATAAAGATAGTTCTTTTTTCTTTGTAATAAAAACAGAAAATGCTGGAAATACTCAGCAGGTCAGACAGCATCTGTGGCGAGAGAAACAGAGTTAACGTTTATGGTCGATGACCTTTTGTCAGAACTGGAAAAAGTTAGAGATTTAACAGGTTTTAAGCAAGTACAGGGGCTGGGAAAGGGGGGAGGGGAGGAAAGAACAAAAGGGAAGGTCTGTGATAGGGTGGAAGGCAGTTCTTTGTGTAGCTCTGACCTTCTGGCAGATAAATCTATCTGTCTTAGAACCATAAGGTGTTGCTTTTACCTTTTCCTTATATGTAGTTAGACAGGCAGCTTGCGCCATAGACATAGATGAGTGAAGGCCGCGGATCTCTACCATAGAGACAGCGAGTCTCTGGAAAGCTGCGCTGATGGAAGTTAATGTAAACTAAGGTTAAAGGTCATGCAACATATATGATGTAATGGCCTATAGCGAAGGGTATAATAACTGGGCCAGAATACCGCAAAGTGAGGAAGAACAAGGGTTGGCCACCCTTTTATTGAGCTCAGCAACTGTAACGTGAGGTTTTCCACAGCCTTTGCATCGCCACATGTGTTGTCTGCGAGTATCATTTCCTCCAATAAATCTATGAGTGAACGACTGCATCTAGAATTCTCATTCCTGGTACAGAGACAACGACTCCAAGCTTGTCTCTCTAATATTTCTAACACTGAGATCCTGAGGTTGTGAAAGGTACTATATAGATGTCACTCCTTTTCTTTCCTCCTTCTTCTCACATATACTTTCCAGCCACAGTCACCGTTATCAATTAGCAGCAGGAACCCTGGCTGATATTTTCCTTCCTTAGCCCAGGGACACTCGGGCCCGGAGAACAGCAAACTGAGCACAAAGAGGGGATTGAAGGTGGGATCGCCCTAATCTGTATGGCTCTGTACTATACCATGTAGTGGATTTGCCCACTGAGGCACCAGGAAATGGTCTGGAACTTTCAATCTTCTCTGAACTTTTTTATAGTTCACTGGGGGAAAAAATATGAAAACTCATCAAATTTTAGGAAAACTCTGAAATATAAAATGAGCAAGAAACAATTTTGCTTCCGATCACATTCATTAACATCCTGTTCAGATGAAAGGGAAGGCACAGTGGGCAAGATTTTATTTATGCTGTTCATGCTGACACTAACTGTAATGATACAAAGCTAGGTGGGAAAATAAGCTGTGAGGAGGACACACAGAGCCTGCAAAGGGATATAGACAGGTTAAATGAATGGGCAATAAGGTGGCAGATAGAGTATAATGTGAGGTTATTCACTTTGGTAGGAAGAATAAAAAAAACTGAATTTTTTTTAAATGGTGAGAAACTATTAAATGTTGGTGTTCAGAGAGATTTAGGTGTCCTTGTACAGGAAACACAGAGAGTTAGCCTGCAGGTCCAGCAAGCAATTAGGAAGGCAAATGGCAGGTTGGTCTTTATTGCAAGGGGATTGGAGTACAAGAGTAAGGAAGTCTTACTACAATTGTACAGGGCTCTGGTGAGACCACACCTGGAGTACTGTGCACAGTTTTGGTCTCCTTATCTGAGGAAGGATATACTTGCCTTAGAGGCAGTGCAACGAAGGTTCACTAGATTGATTCCTGGGATGAGAGGGATTGTCCTATGAGGAGAGATTGAGTAGATTAGGCCTATATTCTCTGACGTTTAGAAGAATGAGAGGTGATCTCATTGAAATGTATAATATTCTGAGGGGGACTGACAGGATAGATGCTGAGAGGTTGTTTCCCCTGGCTGGAGAGTCTAGAACTAGGGGGCATAGTCTCAGGATAAGGGGTTGGCCTTTTAAGACCCGGATGAGGAGGAATTTCTTCACTCAGGTGAATCTTTGGAATTCTCTACCCCAGAGGGCTGTGGATGCTGAGTCATTGAGTATATTCAAGGCTGAGATAGATAGATTTTTGGACTCGAGGGAATCAAGGGATTTGGGGATAGTGTAGGAAAGTGGATTTGAGGTCGACGGTCCGCCATGATCTTACTGAATGGCAGAGCAGGCTTGAGGGGCCGTATGGCCTACTCCTGCTCCTGATTCTTATGTTCTTAAACACAGTCCACAGTACCACAAAGCAAAAACCTGAATATAATTTAGTGCTGAGGATTGTACGATCATTGTGTTGAATGAATATGAATTTAATTTCAATAATGTCTTTTAGGGAAGGAAAATGGTCATACTTACTGGTTTGGGCTATTTGTTTTTTTATTTGTTTATGGGATGTGGGCGTCGCTGGCAAAGCCAGCATTTATTGCCTGTCCCTAATTGCCCTTGAGAAGGTGGTGGTGAGCCGTCTTCTTGAACCGCTGTAGTCCGTGTGGTGAAGGTACTCCCACAGTGCTGTTAGGTAGGGAGTTCCAGGATTTTGACCCAGCGACGATGAAGGATCGGCGATATACTTCTAAGTCAGGATGGTGCATGACTTGTTCCCATGCGCCTGCTGCCCTTGTCATTCTAGGTGGAAGAGGTCACGGGTTTGGGAGGTGCTGCCGAAGAAGCCTTGGCGAGTTGCTGCAGTGCATCTTATAGATGGTACACACTGCTACCACGGTATGCCGATGGTGGAGGGAGTGAATGTTTAAGGTGGTGGATGGGGTGCCAATCAAGCGGGCTACTTTGTCCTGGAAGGTGTCGAGTTTCTTGAGTGTTGTTGGAGCTGCAATTGGAGAGTATTCCATCACACTCCTAACTTGTGCCTTGTAGATGGTGGAAAGGCTTTGGGGAGTCAGGAGGTGAGGCACTCGCCGCAGAATACCTAGCCTCTAACCTGCTCTTGTTGCCACAGTATTTATGTGGCTGGTCCAGTTAAGTTTCTGGTCAATGGTGACCCCCCAGGATATTGATGGTGGGGGATTCAGCAATGGTAATGCCATTGAATGTCAAGGGTGGTGGTTAGACTCTCGCTTGTTGGAGATAGTCACTGCCTGGCACTTCTGTGGTGCGAATGTTACCTGCCACTTATCAGCCCAAGCCTGAACGTCATCCAGCTCTTGTTGCATGCGAGCATGGACTGCTTCATTATCTGAGGAGTTGTGAATGGCGCTGAACACTGTGCAGTCATCAGCGAACATCCCCATTTCTGACCTTATTTTGGAGGGAAGTTCATTGATGAAGTAGCTGGAGATGGTTGGGCCTAGGACACATGTGACTCCAGACCCACAGAAATATGTTAAGACTCTTAACTGTCCTCTGAAATGGCCTAGCAAGCTCAGATGAATCAAACCGTTACAAAAAAGTATAAGTATAAAACTGGATGGACCACGTGGCATCGACCTCGGCATTCAGACACGACTACCCAATCCAGTTGAGCCTGCAGAGCCTCCAGGGACTTGTGCCAAACTGTCCCATAGACGAATCAAGCAACAGCCTGGCATAGTCATACTCACAGAACTCGTATTGATCAGCCAACATCCCAGACACCTCCAACACCATCCTGTCCTATCCCACCGGCAGAGGTGGCAGCACAGTGGGAGAAAGTGACCCTGGGAGTGTTCAACATTGACTTCTGACCCCATGAAGTCTCATGTGCAAGGAAACCTCCTGCTGATTACCACCTACCGCCCTCCCTCAGCTGATGAATCAGTATTCCTCCATGTTGAATACCACTTGGAAGAAGCACTGTGGGTAGAAAATGCACAGAATGTACTCTGGGTGGGGGAATTCAATGTCCATCATCAAGAGTGGCTGCAGCACTACTGACCGAGCTGGCTGAGTCCTGAAGGACATATCTTCCAGACTGGGCTTGCGGCAGGTGGTGAGAGAACCAACACGAGGGAAAAACCTACTTGACCTCATGCTCACCAATCTATCTGTCGCAGATGCATCTGTCCATGACTGTATTGGTAGTAGTGCCACCGCACAGTCCTTGCGGAGACAAAGTGCCATCTTCACACTGAGGACACCCTCCATTGTGTTGTGTGGCATTACCACCATGCTAAATGGGACAGATTCAGAACAGATCTAACAGCTCAAAACTGGGCATCCATGAGGTGCTGTGGGCCATCAGCAGCAGCAGAATTGAAGTCCACTACAATCTGGAATCACATAGCACAGCATATCCCTCATTCTACCATTGCCATAAGGCGATCAACCCATGTTCTGTGAGGAGTGTAGAAGAGCATGCCGGGAGCAGCACCAGGCGCACCTGAAAATGAGGTGCCAAACTGGTGAACCTACAACACAGAAGTACATGCACGTTAAACAGCGGAAGCAGCATGCTATAGACAGATCTAAGCGATCCCACAACCAACGGATCAGATCAAAGCTCTGCAGTTCTGCAACATCCAGTTGTGAATTGTGGTGGACAATTAAACAACTAATGGGAGGAGGAGGCTCCATGAACATGCCCATCCTCAATGATGACTGATCCCAGCACATGAGTGCAAAAGACAAGGCTGAAGTGCACAACCATCTTCAGCAGGAAGTGGATGATCCATCTCGGCCTCCTCTTGAGGTCCCCACCATCACAGATGCCAATCTTCAGCCAATTCGACTCACTCCACGTGATATCAAGAAATAGCGGAGTGTACGGGATAATGCAAAGGATGTGGGTCCCGACAACATCCTGGCTGTAGTGCTGAAGACTTGTGCTCCAGAACTAGCCGTGCCTCTAGCCAAGCTGTTCCAGTACAGCTACAACATTGGCATCTACCCGAAAATATGGAAAATTGCTTAGGTATGTCCTGTCCACAAAAAGCAAGACAAATCAAATTCGGCCAATTACCGCCCCATCAGCCTACTCTCAATCATCAGCAAAGTGATGGAAGGGGACGTTAACAGTGCTATCAAGTAGCACTTACTCACCAATAACCTGCTCACGATGCTCCATTTGGGTTCTGCCAGGACCACTCTGTTCCAGACCTCATTACCGTCTTGGTCCAAACATAGACAAAAGAGCTGTATTCCAGAGGTGAGGTGAGAGTGACTGCCCTTGACATTAAGGCAGCATTTGACGGAGTGTGGCACCAAGGAGCCCTTGTAAAATTGAAGTCAATGGGGATCAGGGGGGAAACCCTCCAATGGCTGGAGTCATACCTAACACAAAGTAAGATGGTTGTGGTTGTTGGAGGCCAATCATCTCAGCCCCAGGACATTGCTGCCGGAGTTCCTCAGGGCAGTGTCCTAAACCCAACCATCTTCAGCTGCTTCACCAATGACCTTCCCTCTATCATAAGGTCAGAAGTGGGGATGTTCGCTGATGATTGCACAGTGTTCAGTTCCATTCACAACTGCTCAGATAATGAAGTAGTCCGTGCCTGCATGCAGCAAGACCTGGACAACATTTAGGCTTGGGCTGATAGTGGCAAGGAACATTTGTGCCACACAAGTGCCAGGCAATGACCATTTCCAACGAGAGTCTAACCACCGCCCCTTGCCATTCAATGGCATTACCATCGCCAAATCCCCCACGATCAACATCCTGGGGGTCACCATTGACCAGAAACTTAAATGGAGCAGCCACATAAATACTGTGGCAACTAGAGCAGGTCAGAGGCTAGGTATTCTGCGGTGACTGTCTCACCTCCTGATTCCCCAAAGCCTTTCCACCATCTACAAGGCACAAGTTAGGAGTGTGATGGAATACTCTCCACTTGCCTGGATGAGTGCAGCTCCAACAACACTCAAGAAGCTCGACACCATCCAAGACAAAGCAACCCGCTTGATTGGCACCCCATCCACCACCTTAAACATTCACTCCCTCCACCACCGGCGTACCGTGGCTGCAGTGTGTACCATCTACAAGATGCATTGCAGCAACTCACCAAAGCTTCTATGAAGCTACCAAACCCACAACCTCTTCCACCTAGAAGGACAAGGGCAGCAGGCGCAAGGGAACACCACCACCTCCCAGTTCCCTTCCAAGTCACAAACCATCCTGACTTGGAAATATATCACTGTTCCTTCATCGTCACTGGGTCAGAATCCTGGAACTCCCTACCTCACGGACAGCAGCGGTTCAAGAAGGCGGCTCACCACCACCTTCTCAAGGGCAATTAGTGAATGAATAAATTAAAAATAATAGACCATATTATTGCTGGTAGTGATTTGTATTCAAAGTACAACCCTAAGACATTAGTGACTCAACTCACTCTTACCTGCATCGGTTTCCTGCTCCATGTGTCTTTCAGGCTTTATTCAGAGCTTAGTAGGAAGGGCGAGAGGAGAAGAAAGGAGAACAAGAGATAGTAAAATAATAGAGAAATAGGAGGATAGATAGATAGACAGATAGTGTCGTACAAAGACAATTCCTACACACAGGTCTTATCCCATTTACTCCTGTGAAGCGCCTTGGGACGTTTTACAATGTTAAAGGTGCTATATAAATGAAAGGTGTTGTTGTACTAAATCCATTTACTAACCTGCTTTTGAAACTGACCAATGGGGACAGGCGGGGGGCGGCGGTGGGGGGGGGGGGTGGGGAGGTGGGTGGCTGGGGATGTGTGTGGACGGAACAGGAACTTCAAAATTTAAGATAAACTAAACAACGATTTTGTGTTAAATCAAAATAACAGTCTTTGTTCTCAAAAAGATTGCTGCTCCACTGAAGTATAGTTTTCTGCAAATGGCCGTTTTCCATCACCAAAGGAACTGCATTATATCAGATCAGTTAAAGCTTTGCGAATTCAACCCTTTCTATCATTGAAAGTTACTAACATTTGCAATCGAAGGCACTATCCTTACACTGATGCTCAGGTACACTGTCACAGTAGGTAGTGCTGGTCCATTTAACTCCCATTTAGCACTAGCTGTTTATTAGAAAACTTGGTAAAGGCCTGTTCCACATCTCTATACCCTCGCTATTTGATTCTGTTTTATACATGCAAAGAGTATTTTTTCCAGTGTACTTTTGTCTTTGAAAGGATAGGACTTTCAGTAGTCTGAGGATTTAGGACATGCATACACCAAACTGTTATATGCTCAAACAATCATGTTAAACTGATCACAAGTGACTTCAAAGAGATATCTGATTTGCAGTATGTCCCCCAGACACTTTTTATACAGGGGTTAGTTACAAGATAACTCCGGTCATTGAATTACAGATGTACTTCCTGCTGGAACTTGGAAACTTGCATTTTGGAGGATTTGTTCACAGGCAGGCGTTAGTCACACTCTGCTGGGACAGAGGGGGTTTCCTGTATTCATATAAGTGGAGATCAGTTTCCTGAATCAAGTTCCTTTGTTTAATATGCTTTTTAAATTCTCCTCCCAGTTTTGGCTCATTTTTCTTTACCTCCTCTCTCTTTTGGTCTCCCCAGTGCCACTCTTGGCTGACTGAAGATTGCTTTCAGGCCTTTGCCATTGTCACTCTGCAACCCAGGGTGATTCATTCTCTGATTGTTTGCCTGATTCCTAAAGTTACGACATACTTTATACAGAGTAACGTGGAATTATTTCATTATTGACCCGTTTCATAGTGACATTTTACCAAATGGTAGAAATAAACAACTGGGACAGTAATCCGGAAATGTCAGATGTGTAAATAGATTTGTTACCTGTCTGAAGTTAGCCACTTTTAGATAAATGATGTAGTTTCCTTTGTAAGATGACTTGTGTGTCCATTTATGTTTTATTTACACTTTTATGTTATTATACAATTTGTGTGTGCTTTTAAGTTGACATTTTTGTACATTTTCTTTTCCACTTCCAGGGCACTGTGATTGTATGTTTATTACAATCTGATTTCTTGACTGTTACACACATGAATAAAGTACTCCTGGGAGGCACTAACCTAGATTGTCGTACATACTGCTCTCTTTGGAATGGGTTTCCGGAACTGCTCAGACAGGTTAATTTCCCCCCCACCCCCACCCCCACCCCCACCAGTGGCAGCAGGAGGCCTTCGGTGATTTTAACTGCCGGGCCTGATTGGCTGTGAAGGGGGTGGAAAGCAATAGCTGGCAGGTCAAGGGATGCCCCAATTGCAGGTAAGAGGCAGGGAGGGGGTTTCTGGGTGGGGGGTCTCATGGAAGCGAAGTGGCAGGGGTTGGGGAAATCCAGGTCAGGAGAGGCCACGACTTTCCTTGTTGGGCCTGGAGCGAATCGGCAGTCAGTTTTACAATTGGGCGACGATGTAAACCGAGCTGTTGATTCGCTATCACCCTTTTTTTGCCTGCAATAAAATGCTAAAATTAACCCCGGGAAATCATGGATGAAACTAGTGTCCAATCACTTCAAAGGATGACTCACTGAAGCACTGCAATATCATATTAACATTGGGAAGTTTTTTAACAAACCAGATGAAATAAAACACTGCAGAGAATCAGCAACTCCAGAATTAAGAGCCGTGTATAAAACCTGAGAAAGTTAGGGCAGGCTCAGATCCAACCATGACAGATGGCTCAGGCCAACTATGTGGGGCAGGGGGAGAAGCTCCTACTCTGTTCATTATTGAACATATTGGTGACTGGCTTAATAAAAGACAAATGTCTGAGTTTTCTGTGCTCAGACCAAGTTCCTAAAAGGACCTTGCCTTCATGTAAATATGTTTGGCACGCCTACTGTTTTTCAGGGAGGGGAGAAGAGGGGAAAATGGCTAGAAGAGTTATATGTCAGTCTTATCACATCATCATCACATTATCATAGGATATACAGCACAGAAACAGGCCATTCGGCCCAGCCAATCCATGTCGGTGTTTATGCCATCTTTCTTCATCTAAATCTATCAGCATAGCCCTCTATTCCCTTCTCCCTCATATGCTTGTCCCAGCCTCCCCTTAAATGCATCGATACTTTTCGCTTCAACCACTCCCTGTGGTAGCGAGTTCCACATTCTCACCACTCTTTGGGTAAAGAAGTTTCTTCTGAATTCCCTATTGGATTTCTTGGTGACTATCTTATATTGATGGCCTCTAGTTTTGCTCTTCCCCACAAGTGGAAACATTCTCTCTGTATCCAC